>NC_141610.1:38879809-39185642 GCF_047967505.1 Dipteris shenzhenensis
CTTCCACCTCTCAATCACACCTACCAAGGGCACTCACACATAGACGGCCACACACGCACATAGATGATCACTCCTAATGCTCCATGCTCTAATCCCTCATACCCATATACATCAATCTGTCCAACAAAGCCAACGCCTCAAATGCAGAGGCAGGCATTTGCTCATGATATATAGTTTTCCTTCAGCCCACCAGGAGAGGAGCAAAGGGCAGCCAATTCGATCCCCACCCCAGCTGACCAAGACTGTTGGGACTGCTCCAGGCTGATGGATGAAACCAGCGAACCGCAAATAAAAGGAAAAGTATGCATGCAAGAATGCCTATCGCAAGCACAGGTAGACACTTACGAAATAGGCTGAAGACTCTAAGCCAACAAGAGATTCCTCGGCTCCATCTTATCCTCGCATTGAGGACCCCCACTGCTTTTCCCTTGTGAAACCTCTAAAGTACATGACTTGATTCTCCAAAATCATATTGAAGAAGAGGACAAGTAGGAGCCCTTCAAGGCACTAAAGCGACTGCTATGGATTTGGGTTAAGCTTCTACCCCGACAAAATTTTGATGGTAATGATTAATGGGATATATCCATGAGAGTACTATGATAAACGGGTTTAAAACGATATATCCATTGGAAATATGATGTGAATTAAAATGCTTGCACTATGATAAAGGGGTTTTAATTGAAGAAAAGGGACCACCAATCATGTGGATGGATGCCCACAAGCTTCTAAAATATGTACAAGCTTTAATGTTTCTTTTCTTGAATAACCTCTCCTTAGATGTGGCAAAATAAATGTTGAACCTTTTAATACTTCAATTGCTGTATTATATACCTGTTGAGATAGAAAGCAGGTTCAAATATCCACATGCAGTGCACCAAGGGTTTTTTAGGAGGCAACAAGAACATAGACTTGGATCACAACATTTAGCAAATTTAGTGTGATAACTGGCATGGTTCCACAAATACAGAGATGATGAGCCTTGCTTGTCATCATCTGTATTCAGATCCAAATCCCAGAATTCATATCTGAGGCTAAAGGTCTTTACATTTGAGCATATACACATGGGACAGTGGGACTTGAAATGGAAAAGCACCAACCTATGCAGTTCGAAACAATTCTATGAAGCTTTCCAGCCCTGGGACAGGTAAGAGACTACTCTTTCATTACCTAAGTTGGCAGATAAGTTCAGAGCGCATTTCTCCAAGGTGCAAGGAAACATTTAGTACAATCAAAAGGCCGCCAGTCTGCATGTATTGTACCAATTTCTACTCTACAGACACCATTAAACAAGCAGTCAGGTTTTACTCTAGGCATATTTCAAAATAAAGGATACATTCAACAACTTGTGGGTTTCCATCGGTGAGAAGCACTTCAGCTGCATCAGTGCATGCCGCAATCGCTAGACCTGCTAATCCAACACCTGACCCAAGTTCTACTACTCTCCTGCTTCTGAGATTTACAAAGGAGGTTGGTGACATTACAGTGTGGCATCTTATCTTAATTCTAGAGATGAAAGAGACTAGCCACAAATTCTTTTGCTTCTAGAAATCGTTTAGAACCTCACCTGAAAATGGAAGGATTGGATACACAGAAGTATGTAAGAACCTCTTCTGCAGGCCATAATCCTGCACACAACCATTACATTCTTTAAGAGTACCTAGCTAGTAGCCATTCTCTCAGATCGAGGAGACAAAAAGGAAACATGCTTGACATATAGAGACTTAAGCAATCACCAGAAGAAGCAATTTTCCACACAAGAGGTCGCTTTATATAAACTTAAATCTCGTTTTTTCTATTCCTTGCAGGCCTTTGTGTTGCTAGCAAGCAAGAAGACTAGGCTGAAGCCAATGAATTCAGCACTCTCATACATTGCAATGAGAAGTATCCTAAATGTGCATGTTTCTCCTGAGATTAATGACATTAACTGGCATAAAGGCATGAGTATACGAACATATGCAAGAAATCCACATTTTATTTCCTATGATATACAAGAAGAACCTAGAGTATTGGAATCGTTTGGAGTATTTTAACCACTTAGAGCCCTCATCGCACTATATCCCATGCATGAAGAAGTCTAGTCAAAGTCTCCAAAGGTATGATACATTTTAGGGAGTAATCCTAAACATTTCCAACTACCACATAGGGGAGTGTAGTTAATCACCTGCTCGTGTTGGGATAAAAATGATTGGCATCCCACCCTTGGGCCTAAGTTGGCACTAAGCAGTTCTTTATGAAAGAACTCTAACAGTCTGTACTAACCGTGCAACACAGCTTCCTCAATCGCAAACTCATTGAGTTGCCCCGTCAAAGGGGATTCAAAATAGAGTGGAAGGCAAGAAAAATAGGAAGAGAGGCAAGAGCAATAAAGAATTGTAGATGATAGGCCCACCCTACGATGAGATCTCAGACACAGTCACACAGTCCTCATGGGAGAGCACTCAGATGGGACTCATCCTGACCACCCGCCCTTCAAGAGGAAGAAGTTCTTAGATCTTCCCTCAGAGTGGGGCCGCTAAGTACAGCTCAAGGTCCCCTTGTATAGGTTCAAAAATCCACAAGGACAACTCCAAGTGTCCTTTTCCCTGTGAGAAATGGAAGCGCAGAGCACAACAGCAGAGGAGAAACAAGTTGCTGAACTATTGTGTTGAGAATTTGAGGCTGAAAGGAAATACAAGGGTATAAAACCCTACACCTGGGGTGTAACCCTAACTATGGTTAAGATCCTTATAAACAATGGACTAAATCATTGTGGTTAAAGGGGAAAAAACCTCAAGAGTAAAAAAGTACCCCTAGCCTTATTGCTAACCTAACACTAACCACTACCTTAATATTTCCAACACCCCCTGCAATGACAATGGCTTGATGTACAAGGTGTGATCTCTATCACCCAATAGAAACAAATTTAAAGCTTTCCTATGACATAACGATAGTGAATTTCAATATCTTTTGTGTGCGCATGAAACACTGGATTCCATACTACAATAGCATCTAACTGTCAGTGCAAATTGGAGTGGAGACTCTAACGTTGCATGTAGATTCATCACAACCAAATACCTTCGATTTTTGTTGTGAAAGTTGCCCTATACTCAGCTTCACAAGAAGAGCTAGCAACCATTACTGTTTCTGCTTAAACATGAAATCCATGAACGCCCTTTAAAAAAACAGACTCCAATGGTTGACTACCAAGTGTCATTATCACAAGGACATGAAATTATGGAACTTTTGATTTGCGACTCTCGTAGTTTGCGCGTGACTAACTTGAGCCTCTGGGGCGTGCGGGTCCGGCCATGGGGCAGGACTTGGGGTATTAAAATTCCTAGTGGGCCCTTGGAAATAGTGAATGTGCGCCCCGTTACTAGGCAATTAATTCCTAGGGACAAAGTGTGCAACAGGGGGGCCAAAAGAGTGGTGCAATTTAAAAAAATTTTGGAGCCTAGGGATTTAAAAGGGGGGGGGGGGAGCCCTTCTTTTAGAGGCAGTTGGCCAAATCAGTTCGAGAGGAGCCAAATCATCAGTTTGGAGCTGCCAGAGCCTGCCAAGTGCTGCTAGAGTCAAATCATATTTTACTAGGAGGTTCCAGAGCTTGCTAGGGAAATTCGTTTTTACCCAGGGGCCAGTTTCAGGTGATCCAGAGCCTGCTAGGGAAATTCGTTTATACCCCGGGGCCAGTTTCAGGTGATCCAAGGCCTGCCAGGGAAATTTGTTTTTACCCAAGGACTAGTTCCAGGTGATCCAGGGCCTGCTAGAGCAGATCGCAATTGATCCAAGAGCTTGTTGAAGGTGGTGATTTCTGCCATGGTGTTTGTTCTAGTTTGCGATTTGCTTTTGGGCTCTTTCAGGATATTCCAGGTGCCTACGATTGGTTCTAGGGCTGTTCCAAGAGCTCTGGACTTGCTCCGGGTGAACTACAACTTGCTTTTTTCAGGCTTTCATGCTCTGCAGGAGATTTCGACCTGATTTCTAGAGCTTTTTGGGTGTTGTGGCTGGTTTTGGTATCTTTCCAAGCGTGAGTGTTCTATTCTAGGCTGCTTCTAGGCTGTGCCAAGGCAGAATCAGCTTTTCTCTGCACGATCTTGGGTTTTCTAGCCCCGGTGACCTAGTTCTATGGATATTGGGTAGAAGGAGGCTTGCTTTTTGGCCTGCTTTTGCCGTTCCTTGATTGGTTGCTGGCTGGTTATTGCGTTTGGGTTTCTTTCCTCATGAAGAAGGGTTGATTTATACTGTTGGGTAGTGGCCAAGGAGGCTATTGATTGAGGCAACCCACTGGGAAGTGTTTTGGTTGTTTGATTGCACCAGATTTCAGCCGTGTTTGGCTGGTTGCGCACTTGGTTGTGCGATTGCAAGAGCGGTTCAGACAATGGATGCTATTGGGGTCTCTATTGCATGCTTTGGTTGGCTAAGGATACAAGATTGTCTAGTGATTGGATTCCGTTCACCGTTTGAAGTTGAGAGGGAATTACAGAGTGGGCTGGACGGGGAGTCTATGGGCGTTGGTTTGCCTCTGTGGTGCAACTTCATAGAGACCTTTGTAATCAGCCGCTTGGCTTCAAATGAATGTTAAATAAATACCGCAAGGTGCGCCAACGTTTGGGGCCAATCGGTGTCTTGTTTCTGAGTAGGAGTGCTCTAGCTCCCTTGTGATTTGTTCTGTGGTGCATATTTACTTGTCTATTTACTGTATATGCTGCATTTAAGTGGATCCTACCACCCTTTACGTTGTTGAGGCTGGTTTCAGTCATAATCACCAGCCCAAATTGAGTCACTTTAAGCATGCAATCGCAAGTGTCACCCCCTGGGAAACATCAATTTAAATGACCATAAGCCTTCCAAGTAGTTTCAGTTTGTGTTCAATCATTCTAAACATACCTAAGGCTCATACACCATAGATAAAAGACTTAATATCTAAGATTGTGCATACTTTTTTCATTATTTTCCTTGGATTATACCTCTTGTGTAATAGTAAAGTGATCAAATTACTACATTGTGTGATAAAAGACTCCTTACTTGTACATAGGCGGGAAAATCTATGGAATTGGGAAGAAATGACTCCATATTTTGCCAAATCAGAAAGGTTTGAGTCAATCTGAGGCATGTTTTTATGTGTAAACCACTATATTCAGGTTGTTCACATTTATCATATATATCAACCTCTAATCCTATGGTAGATTGAGAAAGTCTAAGATCTAAGAAAACACAAGAATCCCCTCTTGAAGTGCAGTTCAGTTCATAAGAGTCACAAGGATAGATTCCTTCTCCAAAAGCACAAGCATCTTTGTACATAAAGTCTTGAAAGTCAAGAACATCTAGTACAAATAAATCATCTGTAACATGCCTAACTTAGCTAAGATTATCTAAAATGATAGGGCAAGTATTGATAAAAATAAGACGTTGCATAAACTCACATTCATAATCGAAAAGATCAAAGTTTGGTAAAAAAACAGCACAATTAGTGCCCATGGCGATTCCTATAATTTGTTGAAACAAAGAATCCCCTATTGTGATGTAAAGATTACCTAAAAGAAAATCTATCCAAGAGCAAACGTCTTTAACACTTACTACCTTTGTGTATCTTTTCTTTTTAGAAGCGATGTCATGATCTTTATTATTTAGCCACAAAAAGTCAAAGCATAAAGCTGTTTTCTCAACTTTTAGCACTTGTGTAGGAGATAAAAGGTGAGTTTTGTGGGGAAGAAAGTACAACTTTAGGCGAAATGTGGACTCTCGGAGGGGTGAAAAAGAAAAAACTCCCCACTCTTCTGGTATTTTTGGTAGCTACAATGTTATGCTCAAGTTGAGGTAACATGACCTCGAAAGGGTTAGTAGACATTTTCTTTTAGAGGACCGACTTTTATATTCTATTTTATTGTGTTTCAAGTAAACGGTTAAAGGAATCAATGTCAAGGTCCTTGGTGAGGGCGACATGGCACAGAATAGAAAAATCTAAGGTGACATTGTCAATCGGATGTAGGCTAGCGTGGATTTGGTGGTCCAGTCTTCAAGATATTCATTTCATTGTCCAGTCGTCAGAACAAGAGGTCGTGATTTGCTTGAGAGGAGACTGCGCAGATACACGGAGATGTAGAGTGACACCAGTGCATAGACAGTTGCAGTTCTGACCAAGGAGCTTTCCATCCTTTCTTTCTTTTTGAAAAAAATGATTCTGTTTGAATTTCCCTTTTGCATTTATTTGGTAATTGCAGTTAGTTTAAATTGTAGGAATTTCCTTAGCATAGGGAAGTGCACCGACAATTTGTATTTTACAATTTTACAGTTTGCTATATGCTTGTATAGCGGGGTTTTAGAAAGTTAGTATATACACTGGTAAATACAATTTTCAAGTTTGTATCATTTGGATAGTGGGTGGGGGGAAAAAGTCATCAAAATAAGCCAACCCAAGTAGACTCCTGGACTTTAATTGCAAGATTTCATGGATAAAGGCAAAGCTATTAGAGTGGAAGTTAAAGAAGAAGCTTCTAGGGTGGATCCGTCGAATCAAGAGTCCGGCCGACCCCGCAAGTGTCGCGCCAACGGCCCAAACATTGTCTGGTAGAATTGCATTATTGGAGCATGCCTTGCAACATATTTTGGCTCAGCAACTGCAAGTAAATGTAGAGTAATCTGAACTTAGGAAAATGGTTCACAGTATGTCTACTAGACCATCTCATGAGGAGAAAGATAAAGCTCCAATGGGCCTAAAACCAGTGTTCACACGAGCCTAGGAGGGCTAAGGTGCCTAATATTGCCAATTACAAGCCAGAAAAGTATTCTGGTCGGATGTCTAACCATAGTTCCAATATCATAAAGACCCGGTTACACAAATGGGATAAGGCTTTCGCCATTTGTGAAATCAAGAATGATATGAAGAAAATCTGTGAGGCCACCTACATGTTTAATAACATAGCAGAAGGATGTAGTGGCATCCACTACTTGGGAGGGGTTCAAGAAAGAATTTAGAAAACTCTTCTTGCCTCCTGACGAAGCATCCCTAGCTTGGGATCATGCAAGGCGCAAACCAACACGAATCTTGGACCAAGGGACAATGCAAGCACGCAATTGAAGGATACCCACGGTGTTGGTTGCATAGCATGGTCTATCTCTAGCTTAGGCTACTTGGGAATCCGTGTACTAGATGTGGAGAGTATTCCCAAATTTTATCATCGAGGACGCTGATACCTGAAGAAGGAAGGAATGTTAAGGTCAAGTCGAGGTAACATGACCTCGGAAGGGTCAGTAGACATTTTCTTTTAGAGGACCGACTTTTGTATTGTATTTTGTTGTGTTTCAAGTAAACGGTTAAAGGAATCAATGTCAAGGTCCTTGGTAAGGGCGACATGGCACAGACTAGACAAATCTAAGGTCGAGGACCTAGGTGTGAATTGCCAAGGGGCAAATGGAATTAATGTTATCCCAAGAGAGGGGTAAAAGGGTGCATGGTAGGGGCTTCCAGATTAGGACATGTGGCATCCAGATTCGTCTAGGGAGATGAGGGCTTTGGAAAAAGCTAGTTGGTGCGAATTTGTACGTGATGATTTGAGCAAGCTTTACAAGAAATTGATTGGGTGGAAAAATAGTGTGCCTATGCCCGTGATAAGATAGGAAGGCTTGGTGTTAGCAGTTTTATCGTTTCATGCAGGGTGGCAACCCAAACTTTGTCTTTGTGTAGAGTTCACACTAGGTAGCAATGCAGTAAAAAAAAGGCTTCTATAGCTTGCACCTTTTAAACTTCGCTTGGTATATCCTTCTAGACATAGAGGTTTCAATTGCTCACCTACAATTCCTGTCATATCAATAAGATTCTTCCGGGACATTTCAAGGTCAGCAAGGCCAACACCATCTTCTGCCCTTTGACTGCAGCACCATTCAGATTATCAAAACCCAAGAAGAAAAAATATATCTGAGAATCATAAACAAGAGGTGAATACATCAGATGTTACACTTAATAATTTTAATACAAAAAGGAAGTTTGAAGTTGAAACAGAAAGAAGAAAAGGCGTTTTCATGTCCATTTAACTATATATATATATATATATAAAGCAAGTGAAAGCTGGTATATCTATCCCAGTCCAAAGGAGTGCCTAAAGCATCTCTATCAATACCCAGCATACATATACTCTTATGTAATGTAATGTAGCACATAGTAAGAGAGTTTAAAGTTTTAAAGTGATTTCAATCATACACTAGAGTCGTGTATGCATCAATTACAAATCATAGGCCAAGAGTTAAAAGTAATATCAGTCATAGGTCGAGGTCATTGTTTGCATCAATTATAAATATATATAGAGATAGCAAGAATGATGAAAGGAAATAAAGGTTTATTAACATTTTATGGGTCAAAGTGGTATATGAGACAAAACACAATACAATGCATCAAATGTCAACGGGGAGATCCTAATTGCTTCTGCCACCTGATAAGCAAAAAGTAAAAGTACAAGATTTAAATCTGCTGTAAGTGTCGTACAATGTAATTGGGGGGGCTAAGCCATGCCTTCCTCAAGCAACAAAATGGAAAGAAAGAAAAAAAGTTAATTAAAAGTCTTTGAAAGACCAAAGGCTCTATGAGACTTTAAAAAAATAGATACAATGATCTGAGGGCTGGAGCTGGTAGGCAGGCATCAACACCTATGATGAGTACAAAAAAGACATAATCATGATCAACATCACTATAATGGCATCAGTACATAGAGAGGAAAGCTCTCCCAGGCAAGGCGTCAATCCTAAGAAGGGGGTGTGCTGTGTGGGGCTGCTATGGTAGCATAAAACATGTGATGGAGGGTTGGCGTCTATCGACATGCATGGCCCGCTCTAGCCCTACAACGAACAAGCGCCACTATCACTCATGTGGGTTGTCTCCGGTCTAGTCAACATAGAGGCGAGGTCCCCTAATGTGATCTATGTCTCAATCCGCTGGCAAGTCTGTCGTATAGCTGGCTAGGGTACTCGTGTCTATCATCTCCGTAAGTCTTGCAGATCGCTGCTATCTGGCTGGAAGAACTCATGATCATGCTCTAAGAGGAGTTTGACAAGGTACCCTCATCACGCGTACATGTCCGGAGCACCCTGATCACACCTACGTGTCCGAAGCAAAGACCCCCTATGTCGGATGACCTCATGAATGAAGGCTGCCAAGCACCTCTGATCTAGGTAGGAAAGAAGAACTGGATAGGGGTCCGAATCCATCCTTGAAGAGGCAGTGATAATGACCTTTGATCTCGTAATACACGGGGCATCTGAGAGCAAAGTGCTCCTCTAACTCGATCTCTTCGTGATCGTATAGAATCCAGATGCGACCCTCTCTGGGTTGCAGTGCAACAAATTACTTTGCAAGTTTGTGATAAGGGGACTTTTTCCTCGGCAAGAGCCTTGGAAGGACTTCTTCATCCCATGCATACAACCCCTTCTTCATGCGGAGATTGGGTAGGCAGGACCAGAATTCAGCCCCCCTTAGGTCTCCTTCCTCCTCTTATGGATGCTATTCTGAAAGCTTGGATCAGCTTCAAAATACTCTTCGAAGAGTTCCCCCAATTTCTCTAGAAGAGATTGATAGACAGACTGTCATGTAGAATGATAGCATACTCGATGAGCATGGCAAATCACTCGGCCATTCACATTACATGCAGTGGTCTAGATGGGAGAGAGGCCCCGCCTCCTCTTTAGAATCCTGAAAAGCTTTCAAAAAGCTTCCAAAGGACCGTAAAATGCAACTAGCAAGTCATCTTAGAGGAAGCACAAGGAGGATTCAGCAAATTGATGCAGCCATTCCAGCGAACTAGATTGAGATGCATGATATGCCTATTTTGTCTTTCACTTGGATGGGAGATTCCATAGGTTTGGGCATTCCACTTCAGGTTATTGCTTTACCACGATTGCATGAGGATGCCTTGGTTTTTTATGTCCAAGTGGAAGGCAGGCTATTAAGATCTTCAGACGATGTTCTACTAGAGATTACATCTCAGCCTATCAGGGTTGTTGGCTTTGTGGAGCATTCCTCGGATTCTCAATGGTATCTAGACCCCGACCCACCCTCTTGGCCCCGACCCACTCTCTCAATGGTATCTAGACCCCCACCCACTCTCTTGGTGTCGAGTTCATGGAGATTGGGGCTTTATGGTGCAGTCCCCTGCAATTGGATCTAGGGGAGTGGGAATGGATTGATGAAGGGCATCGAGAGAAGAGCCTCCCCTTCTGTCGTTACACTGTAAGTAATGCCAAGACGTTTCTAATCAATTGCAGAGGCTAGAGACCCTCTAGAGCTCCTCATTGGGAGAATTTTCAAATTTCTGCAAAGTTGCAGAAAATCTTTTGGAAGAGAATCTGGGAATCCCACAGAAATAGAAAAATCACTCTATTCTTTTGGCTTTCTATTCATGGTGGGATTGTAGTTAACCTCTGGAGATCCAGGTTTGGGGCAGCAGATCCTGGTTGCCACTCTGTGGTGGAATTAGTTCAGCATTGCTTATGGGATTGCAGACAAGCGAGGATTATCTGGAAAGGGATTGCTAGGATCTTCAGCACATTTGCCCACCACCCTTTCTTCATGACCTGGGATTCAGTTGCTTGGCTTTCCCTTTCAGGTCCTCACGTATTTTATGAGAGGCATGACACTTCTTCAGCTTTCTTGATTTGGCGACACTTAGTTCAGTCATGCTCTCTGGATAATGTTCTAGCCTCACTCTTCAAGGCGGTGCATGCTTTTGTGGATTCCTCTTGGGAGATTCTGGCAAGCATTTCAGCGTGGCACATCTAGAGAGCCACATGCACAGAGCCTTGGACCCTTCCTAGGTCCACCCTTCTCTCTTTTTTGGGTGGGGGTTTAAAAAACTTCCATTAAGTATGAAAAAACCCGCAAGAGTAAGCTCAAGGCGGAAATACATCATGCAATGCATGAGACAAAAAAACTTCTCAAAAAGAGGTAGAAAATAACCACGGTTGAGACTGAAAATGCCATCTCAACCTGTGGAAGTCTCAAAGAAGAAGAGGGAGCCCCTCCATTCCCTAAGGAAAATAGCCCTCCGTGCAGAAGCTGGCCCGCCGACCGGCCGGCCTCCCGAATGCACATAAAAAACGAAGGCATCCTTAACCTTTAGTGGAATGCCCGTACTCGTGAACGCAACCGTCCAAGTGGAACAAGTAATAGGAATGTCATCTATCTCCCCCCAATCCACTAGCAAGGCTGCATCAATCTGCTGAATTCACCCTGCGCTCCATCTGAGATGACTAACCATCTGATATTTCCTATCCTTTGGAAGCTTTTTAAAAGCTTTCCATGATCCACCAATGGAGACAAGCCCCTTCTCCCAACTAGACCAATGCATGTAGTGGGAAGCACTAGGTGGTTTGCCATGCTCATTTACTATAATATTGTTCCACATGACGCGGGCTGCCTATCGATCTCTTCGCGAGAAAGAAAGAAAGAAAGAAAAAGAGTTTAGTAAAGTCTTCGGAAGACCGATGGGTCTATGAGACTGTGAGAAACTTGATACAAGCTAGCCGAAAGGGTGGAGCTACTAATCGAGCATCCACACACATACAAAAGCAAAAAACTATATCCTACATAGTCATATCAAAATAGTAGTCATCTACAGCATCACCATCATCAACATCATCATTAGAGCAACTGTCATTAAAATACAAAGTAAAATGTGCTCCAAGGTCACTGTGGTCCCTCCCTCATCAAGAGCGAGGGAGCAATAGCATAAAATCAAATATAGAGTGCTCCCGGACCCCTATGGATGCAATCCTACGCTATCTCCTAGTCACAACTCTACGCCTAATGAGCGACAATCACCCCTACCAGTCGTGCTCCCACTCTGAGCATGGAGGAAATGTCCCCAAGTGTGATCTATGCATCAACTCTCTGCCTGAGCTGCCATGTCACTGGCCTTGGTTCTTGATCATGCCTAGGACCTGTAAAGGGAGAGTCTATGTGATCCAGTTGGAAAAACTCCGTGATCATGCTCTGACAAGAGTCCGCCACGGTACGCTCCTACTATCTCCAAGATCGGAGTAGGCGCTCCAGATGCCTAATTGCCTCATGAATGAACGCGGCCAGGCACCTCTAATCTGGAAAAGAGAGAAATAGCAATAACAATCCGGAGCTATCTCTGAATAGACAATAAAATCTCATAGTAAACTAAACACCTGAACATGAAATGTTCCTCCCTCCTATAGGCCACACGGAGTGCATATGCGTCTCTCCCTGGGTAGACCATTTGCCCGACCTCTCTCAATGTGGAGTCTATGTGAAGAGATCCGAAACCGCCCAATGGAGATCCTCAATGAATGGGGTAAATGAATCCCTGTATACCCTAGTGGGCCAATAAACCCCTCATTCGAGATATGTAGGCAATGATAGAGACTCAGAGAAGAAAGGACTACATCTCCATTCTCTAAAAGAAAGAACGTCATCCTGACCAATGATGCAAACCTTGAAGTCCCCTCTATCCTAGACCAATTAAAGGGGTGAACCTTCTTGATTCTCAGTGCTTTTAGGTAGATGTGGTATTGTTACCTTCTAGCAAGGTAGCTAAAGTGTGAAATCAAGTGCTTGGAATGCCTTGATATAGATTCTGAATATGCTTTAGAGGGCAGTCATGGTATGGAAAGCTGCATCTAGCCAGACATGGTGGGTGGATTTAGATTTAGCCAAGATTATCTAAAATGAAAGAGAAGGCTTAACACATGAGTCAAAAGTACATGAGGGCATGCAGGTTCTCCCAGAAGACCAATCAAGACTAGTGCATCCTCACCCTAGGATAGCATTCGCATACATAGATGCTTGCTTAGCCTATAAATCAGATAAAGGAATTTTGTATGCTTGTATGAAGGGAGGGATTGTCAAAGGGTCAGATCTCTAAAGCACTAAAGGAATTCTGAGCCGGTAACTTGTCCAAGGACCACCTGAAAAATCATCAAGGAAATCTGAGAGACCTTTTTGCGACCTACCATCTGTAGGCTGAACCCTCAGCCCAGAGGGCTGGGGAAGACAGTATTATAGCGGACAGTGCTTGCTCATATGTGAAACTGGTGGACATGATAAGTAGTCAGATCAATCTAAGAATTGCTACCAGATCCCCTATTGAATTTCATCCCTTTGTGATTCTCTAACTTCCTCACTTGAGCTAGGCACTCAACCATCCTGCTATCAAAGAAGGGTCAGTTGGTCTCAAAGGCTTCTACTGGAAAGTTGTCACCATTTGGACCACCTTAAAGGGCTAAACATTGAAGCAAGCCCTAAGGATCCTTTATATATATATTTGAGCGCTCATATCATGTTTTTTTCCCACTAAAAAGGTTTTGTGCATTCACAAGAAGCTGCTAATAGAGCTATGGAGGACTGAAAGTGTTTGTATGTTTATAAGCAACTGCCAAGAGAGCTGTAAAGGCTTCAGTGATGCCTGAGAAGCATGTTCAGTTCCGTGTGCAGGTAGCATATATCATTTGTCAAATACTCAGAATGTGTTTAGTTTGCAGAGCGACAGAAAACATCAAAAGGTTTGTTTGCCAGTGCTCTTCACAAAACTTTCCAATTTTCTTATATGACTACCTAAAAGCAGCAGCACTTTAAGCAAGTTGATTGTGACACACAAAATTTCTCTCTCAAATAAGCAAGCATACCAAAAAACAAAGATCCTCAGCCATAATTCCAACAAGCTACCCGTGTAATAAAATAAGTCACAAAGCAAGCTTACAGAAGTACAAGCTTCACATCTGAGCCCGCTGGCAATGAGTATTCAATAAGAACATTCCCTGTCCCTTTAGCCTCAAGTTGTGGTCTTTCCCCGTGCACAAATGTCTCACCAGAGCCAATGACCTGACACGTGATCAGCCCAAAATGACCATTTGGCCTTCTTGAGATTGTGATTAGCCCTTGCTTCATTGTACAACCTGAAATATTTAAAATTTTGTAAACCTTAACTTAATATACCCTCAACGTAGGAATTATATAACCAAAACAGCAAATGATGTGCTTCAAGACCATGCAGTTCTTCTACAAACTTACCAGCTGCAAAAAATTAAGATGAAAGGACTTAAAGCATAAAACCCTAATCATCTGATGTTCCACCTCTATAAGGCTATGAGCATTCAAAATGACAATTTAAAGCAGGCTCACTTTATTGCTGCTTCTAACATGCAAGAGTGCATGGGGGAGGGAACACAGAGGTAGTTCCTGAGCCTCTTATAAATAATGTTGCAAGAGAGAGTTGCAGCAAGTGTTCGATACTTAGACAATGGAGCTTCAAAGCATCCTAAAGGGGGTGCCAAAAGGAAGACGAATGGGATTGTGCCCTTAAGGTGATCCAAGGAACTTCCCTCTTGGCCTCAGGGGAGATTTGAGCTCAAAAGGGCCCACATAACGATTTGACTAGGGAATGGGTGAATTCTCTAATCTTTAGCCAAAAGGTTGTGGTAGATGCAGTAAAATGCAAGGGTCTCACTATGCATAAAAAGGCCACCGTTTTGAATTTTGTTTTCTGCATTTGTTAGGCCTTGTAGATGGTCTTGATGGATTGTCACCCAATCAGATGGTGCATAATGGTAGTTCTTACCATCCATTTGATCTTCTTACCCATCTACGGATGTGCACCTCTCTCTCTCTCTCTCTCTCTCTCTCTCTCTCTCTCAGACCCTATCCTGCACCATATCTCATCTTTAGTCCTCAGGATTGGTAGCCGAGCCACCTTTCCATAAACGTCTTCAAACGCGGCTTTACCTGTGGAGGTATGAACAGTATTATTGTATGCAAACTCCATGAGCGGAAGGTACTTTTCCCAATCTGATTTTTGACCAGCCACATAGCATTTTCAAAAGGTCTTTACTGCTCCAGTTTGACAATCTGTCTAGGGATGGAAAGAAGAAGAAAAGTTCACATTCTTGCCCATATTGTCAAATAAGGCCCTCTAGAATAGGCTGCTCATTCTGGCTAACAATGGACTTAGGCATACAATGGTGCTTGAAGATCTGAGACAGGAAAACTTTGGCCATATGGTCTGCCCTGGTTGTCTTCTGTACTGGATGGGCCTGCTTGTTGAATTTGTGTATAACAGTCCATATCCCATCATTGCCTTTCGTATGTCATACTTGACTTTCTGACAAGTCAGGCATTTTGTAACAAACTTGTGTATATCCTTTGATTTGCTTGGTGGGGATGCCCCTAAAGTCTATTTTTGCATGCAAAAGCTAACAGTTGATGGGTGCCATGGTGTTGTGCTTCATTACATTGTTGCATGTATCAAGAGGGGTAAAAAATGCCCTATACTTATGGAGCTAAGGGAGAACCTCACCAAAGGGATTGACCATGGTGTTGAAAGGCCCCAAAGAGATCCAACTCCTAGCATGAGTTTAGTTAGTAGCTAGGAAGTTGACACGTGGCACATGCCAAGGGTGGAGCTCACCTTTGTATTGTGATTTTGGCACGTTTTGTTGGAACATAACCTTCAGGCTGCAACCTTGTACTCTTAATATTTTGATTGTAATAAAAATCCCATGGGGGTCCAACCCAAGTTGGTTTTGGACCCTTCTGCTGTGCAGAGAGAGAAGAGAGAGGGAGAGATTTGGCAATATGAAGTGTATAGATTTGAAATGCCTTGTGGATAAGGATTCGCCTAGAACGTTGTATAATTTCGCCTGCTGATTACGCTTGGATTGGCCCGGAACATTGTAGACAGCATACACACGCCAGTCACTCAGTTGGCCAATAGCTAGGAGCCCCCCCTTGGTGTCCTTTCCATTTGGGTTCTCTCTCGCGCAACGACAGCGCAATTTATTTATTTTCTCATTTCATACACCAGCCTTGGGCCTATATGCCCGTTTTTAGTGGCCCTACCCCTTAGCTTTCATTATATCTATATTTTTAAATCTCATAGACCCTTTGATGTTTTTAGATGTTAATAAACTTTCTTTCTCTCTTTCTCCCCTTTGCTCAATACGAATGAGCATGTCCGTTTTATGTGGATCAAAGTTTGGGAGGCCACCATCCATGGATGTACACATCGCAGCTTGCTACTTTCCTCCATAAACATAACATGTTGCTAGGATAGCATCTAGGAGGGTACAGGTTTCACCTTTCCTGGCACTATATGAAGATATCCAAAGATACAGGCAACAAGGACAGGTCCTACTCAAGGGGGGCTTCAATGGTAGGAGCAGGGACAAGCAAGCAGAGATCCTTGACTTTCAAGAGGATGCCATTACACTATCTTCCACACAAGGAGAAAACAGTTTTGCACATCAGAGGACGTATATATTGGTGCCACAATCATGCAGTATGGGAGATACTTTACCAGACGTGTACTTCTCCTGAGCTGCTCATCTACAATGGGCTACAAGGATGGCCAAGGCCAAGAGACAAACATGCTATCCACATGGGGTCTGGCCACAGTCTAGTCAACTATGTCCTAGGATCCCCAACCTTCATCTCAAAGATTTCCAACCCCCTCATGCCAATAGCAGACATTCACATCTATCTTTTGATAAGACATTCCCCCAGCCCACCTGAGACACATAAAGAGCCTCCTCATCCACACACTACTAATATGAATTTGACCACTCTTTAGATCATATATATGGTAGCTATCTCACCACTCTCTTAGAGCATGTAGATGAGCCGCCAAACATAGATGTCAAAGCATTACTCCTCAGTAACTCCATCTACATTGCAGTAAAGCACTCCTTCCCATACACACTATACCTCAGAATAGCTGGTATGATGATGACTGCAAAGCGGAGACCAAACAAGGACAGCCTGATAAGGAACAGAGTATTCACCCTGGTGCGATGAAAGAAACAGCAATTTTGTACTCGCCATGAACCAGAGCTCATCCTGTATGGCAGTAATTTCAAAGAATTCTGGATGAAGCCCTGGAAAGGAGATCACCATGACCCCTCGGCTTTGGAAAGCTTACACCGGATACACTTTTACAACATTCCTGACCAGCCCATGCCCATCTTAGAAGATATCCCCCACCCAACCACCCCGTACTCTTCACCACAGCCTGCCTCAAAGAGGCTATTAAGAAGCTACAGAGTGAAAAAGCCAAGGATAGGAGGGCCTTCAAGCAGAACTACAAATGGGAGAACTCAATCAAATCCTAGCCAAGCTGTTTAACAAAAACTTTTGCTAAAGGTTTCCTGGTTTTGAACTAGAAACACAATTATACCCATTCACAAGGCAAGGGATCAAACAAAAGCACCGAAACTGCTAGACTATCATGGTGGGCCACTTGATGGCCAAGGTTTAAGGGGTCAGCTATGAGGATACACATCAGTAAGCATGCAAAGTGTAACCATGGCTCTTTCCTACTGCCACATTTTTAGAACATTAATACTATTTTCTATTTATTTTTCTTGGGATCTCATACTTACTAATCACATGTGTATATTGTTGTATGTGAGTTCTGGTTGCTTGACTCCACATCCTGGCCGGGCATCTTTTGCTATCATGTGTACATACTCATCTGCAGTTCAGAGTTACTCTTTCATCTTTGATAACAGTGCATGCTATCTTCAGTATAGCTCATGTTGCTTTCGGTGACTCTATCAGATATCAGAGCTCTTGTCACCTTCACACAGTCTTGACCAAAAAACAGGCACAATTTTCTTGCCCACTCAATAAAATGGTAGAGGACATCTTGTAACAACTACGGACAAGGCATTGAGAAAAGGCAAGCTTCCGTACATGTTGCTTCCCCGCTACTTTAACTCCAAGAGACTCAAATCTGTTATTTTGCAAATCTGTTTTCTGTACTACATAAAACCTCTCATTGAAGTTTTTATATGACATGTCAAAACATTTATGCAACAGTCTCTCAAATAGTATATGTTTTTGACTACACAGCTTATGCTCATGCTCCTTTGCAAAATACGCACTCAACTGACGGGAAGCATTTCCTCCCAAAGACACAGAGATACCTGATATACTTGTTTCAGGAAACACACAGAATTTTGGCCTCGTTCCATAGAAGTTTTAAATGTGCAAGAGAGGAATAATGGGCATTGCTGTCCTATGAAGAGAGAGATTTCTCACATGTTACATGGCCAACAGATAGGATATGCAGAAAGATTCAAAATTGTGCAGCCACTCTGAACAAGATTTGAATGCTTCACTCGGACCACGGTCCTTTAATTGAAAAACACATAGAAGACGTGTAGCAGATGGGCATCTTTTCACCCCCTCTTAAGAAAGGGGAAGCCTTATCAGAAAAATGACTGGGACACTTGGAAGCAAGCTTCTCAAGGTCAAGGACAGTGGTAATGTTCCTCTTTACATTTTTACTAGCTCGTGTAGAAAGATGCATCCATTACCTCGATTAGAAAGCAAATAGTGACGAAGCAGATCCCAGCGAAGAGCAGCGTTCGAGTTGGAAGCCATTGGAGGAGACTGTGCGACTGGTCTTCAAATTCACCATATGGAGAAGGGGATTAGGACGTTCAGACTTGGGATGGTATGGTATTTTGATGGGAAAGGAAAAGGTGGTAATATATATTAAGGATGGCTAAAATGTGTGGGATGGGATGGTATTTTGATGGGAAAGGAAAAGGTGCTAATATATATAAGGATGGCTAAAATGTATGGGTGTGTATTTGTCTATCAAGCCTCAGGGGCAGCTTCAGGCTTTATGTTGGTCACCCCGTGTCAAAGCGTTGTTGGCCCTTTCGATTTCAAAACAATGCCCCCCCCCCCCAAAAAAGGATGGCTATTTTGGATGTTTTTAGATGGTTGAGCTAACAACCAAGTTCAGATGCCTATGTATGGATGGCTTTTTTTAATGTTTTTATTAGATGGTTAACCTCACCATCAATCACTATTAACAACCAAAATAAGGGGCTTATGTAAGGATGGCTATTGGATGTTTTTCCTTTTGAAGAGCACATTTGGACATTTTCCCCTTAGGTCATGACATAACGATCCATGTGGAAATGAGAGAGGGCTATAAAGGGATGTCACATCAATATGAGAGAAGTGTCACATGAATGGTTCTCAAGGGTAGTGGAAATAGCACCATGAGGACAAGAGCATGGGGTGCTATTTCTCATGGTCCACTCTATTTTCCCCATATTCCCCCTTTATTTCCACTTCCTCCATGACATAAGGCAAGGCCCTATAATTAGTACGATGGTGGGCTATGGCTTAGGTGGGAGAGGCATACAAGCGCATGTGTGTGGCATTTTCTTGATGTGTTCATATGGTGGAGAGAACAAGCTCCACATTTCTCAAAAAGGGGGGACCCCCTTCTAGCTCTAGGGCCAGGATGGAAGAAAAAGTAACTATTTAAATTTTAGCAATTGACCCAAAATTTAAAATCTTTGCTATTGAAAGTACCACTAAACATGTAATGTCTCCTCTCACCTCTAAGCTATCCTGGATTTTCTTCACCCTTGCTCTCGTCTCCCCCTATATAATTCAGAGACGACAATGTATTGCTTACAAGCATTCATTCTCTCTTATTTAGTTCCTCTTCAAGGGCCTTCATATTTAGTGTCTTACCCTGCATCTCATAAGCTTATCCTTTCTACATTGCAACATATGATGCAAGTAAGAAAGAACATGTCTCCGAGTAAAGAGTATTGTCTTTAAAACAATGATTAAGTAAAATAGGACAAGGGGCATGAGGTGCTTGGAAACTTTTCTTGCTTTTCTACTTTCATCCAAAGTAATTGTAATGATCCAAAGTACGCAAAGCCGAAAGAGGTGAGGGACCATACACAAAAGAAGCAATAGAATTTTACACATGACCTTTACAAAAGTAAAACTCAAGAAACCAATTTTCAGCTAGCCAAAAAGGGTCACAAGGCATTTAATAGAGAGTACCATTGAACTACCCAATAAAATATCACCATGTCTCCTTGGAGCTCATGTACTTAAAGATGACTTTAAGGGCCAATACTACTCTACTCCCCTCTCTATAGCATAGTGCTAATAATTTATTATTAAAAGGTGACATAATGGTACAATGAGTTTTCATGGAGAAATTAGTTTTATACTTCCGAGAGAATATTCTTTAATGCAATGAAGGTAAAAAGAAACAAACCCTTGGGGTTAAACAATATTTTTCCAACTAATTTTGTGGCAATAAAGATATTTGCGTAAAGAAATGGCATCCAAAGATCCATTTCATTTAATATATGTGTGTTTGTTCAAATCAACCTTTGCTCAAGACTTATATGTATATGTGTATGTGTATATGTAAATCAAGATTGTAGCTAGATTGACAGTGGTGCCCAAAAAATGATTTACCTACCAATTGGCATCTCACACGAAGCTAGCCTCATAATGGTTCCATACAAGCAATAACCCACAATCTAGCTTATTCACTTGCCAAAAAGTATCAATCACATCATAAAAGCAACCATCCTACATGTTGTTTTTTACTTTAAAATGGGTCCCACTTTCTTTAATAAGACAATTGCTCTTTATCAATATCATGTCATGTTAGACAAGTTTCGACATTAAGTTATTCTTTTAATTAAGGGGAAATACCATATAGATTTAGATTGAACGTTTGAATTCGTTTCACAAATAAAATAAAGAATGAAAAAGGAACTTTCTATCTTGGAAGATAGAGTGTGAGACGCTGGTGTATTTAAGTCTTATAAAACTCAAGTTTTGATGTCATTACCTCAAAGGTATTTTTATAGCCTAGTAACATCAAATTATGCTTGGGTACAAAAAGAAAATAAATATTGAATAACCTCAAAGTTTTTCCTCTATGGACTATTTTGAAAGCTTTCAAATTTGTTCATAAACTACTAGTTTGAAAAGAAATCTACGTAATAGTCCCAAAACTTGCAGGTGTAGTAAAATGGCTATGGAACCACATGGAAAATATTGGTACTAATGTGTAATCTTAAATTGGTGCAAAACTGTGTTCACATTTGTCCAGTGAGTTAGCACTTTGCAATGTTGATGCAAAGGGTTCATGTTTTGGACAATGCAAATATTGCAAATACCTCATGATTTTGTATGAAAGGCAATATATCTTCATATCATAGTGTCCTAATTTTCATTCTTAATTTCTTTCAAAATAAATATTTATATTTTGCATTAAGAGTTGATTTTTTTCTTATGGTATTCGTATCTGTATGTAAATTCTCAAAGAAAGACCTTAACAAGTATTTATGTAAAACTTTAGGTTTGCATTTGGATAAAACATTATATGAAAGAATAGGCTTGGATCTCTCATTTACATTTCCATGAGCCTAGGTGAGTAGTAAGCCACACTTTTGTGCTCCCACAAGAACTCCTATGAACAAGTTGTATTTGATCCACATGTAGTAGAATGGCAAGGCATTTATGTCCTCCTCTAGTAGGATGGGAACATTGTGGTCTACAACTAGGTACCATCTCCATCTCTTTGCATGCATGATGCACTTGATCTATCCATTAGGCTTACTACTTTGGGTTCCTTTTATCTAGACGTACTTATATTTATCCATTTCCAAAGTCCATCTCTATACTTGCATCACATTGAAGGAAGCTAGGTGAGCAAATTTTTATCATGTTATCGAGTGTATAGGATTTGACACTTTTTTTTATAGTGGGAGAAGCCTCTTGTACTTTTATGTAATTCTGTTGGAGGATGGACATGAAGCAAACAATTTAGCAATGATTTCAATGGAAGAAAATATACAAATGGTTGAAATGGAAGAAAATTTCTAAAATTGACATTGGAAATGAGAACCAAAGTAGCTTATGATACAAATCTTTTAAACATAGAGGCTAATGATACAAAAGACAAAGAAATAAGCACAACATATATAAAGACACATGCTATTAATGAATTTGCCTTGGAAATTATAAGCAAGTAGTGTACACACACATGGATCATGTAGCTACATTGACACATGTATGATTCAATATGTAATTTATACACACACGTATGTACGTACACATGTATGTATGTACTTGCATGCATGCATGCACATATTTTATATATATAGATAGATTTTTATATACACACGTATGTATGTATGTACTTGTATGCATGTATGCACATATTATATATATGTGTGTGTGCGTGTGTGTATGTGTGTGTGTGTGTGTGTATAGAGAGAGAGAGAGAGAGAGAGAGAATAATTTTGATTAGTATAAATGTATCTCACACATAGAGACACATATTTCTTCACACACAGACACACATACACACACCCCCCCTACACAGACACACATGGATATTCCCCAACTCTGAATTATTTTTATATGTATCGTCATGAAATCTCCCATTTACACTCTCTTTTTAACCACCCCACACACCAAGAATAGTAATCCTCCCATACTTCCTCTAATCCCTTCTCAACCCATGCACTTACTCGCTCCTTACTCCTCTTGTGACTTAAACCTTTTTGAATTATCTAAGAATCCATATGGTTGTCTATATTCCTAGGTAAACAAGTTGAGGAAAACAGGCATTACCTGTGTACCCAAACGTAACTATGATGTTCTAACACCTAGTTTGTTTGGAAAGTGGCAGGTAAGCGAGAACCCTGACCTCGGAACCTAGACTGCCTGAGAATTCTTATCGTTTTTCTTGTTGGATGGTGGAAGGTATGTAAATTCTCCTCTTCAATAAAAGAGATGCTTGTCAGGACTTCACCGGCTTTAAATTTTGTATGCAAAAAATATTTTTTGCTAAAATATTATTGGCATCACTTGTCAATTAAAACTCTTACATAATATTTTATACATTCTCATAGGTGTTTTACCTACTCACTCAAGCACTTCCTTTACTCTATAATGTTCCATTTTTTTCTCTTCCCTAACTCCTTTGTCTTTTAACTATGCGAAAGGGGTTGTTGTCTTGTCTACCACACACACACACATATATTCCCCAATTATGAATTATTCTTTTATGTACCCCCGTGAAATCTCCCATTTATACTCTCTTTTTAACCGCCCCACACACCAAGCACACTAATCCTCCCATACCTCCTCTAAGAATCCATTATGGTTGTCTATATTCCTAAGTAAAGTGCTAACAAGCTCGGGGAAACAAGCATTACCTGTCTACCCAAATGTAACTATGATATTCTAACACCTACTTTTTTAGGATGGTGACAAGTAAGTGGAGTCTGACCTTGGAACTTGGAATGCCTGAGGATTCAACATCTTTTTTCAATATTGTGTTTGTCAAACTCAATATTATTAAAAAATCTTAATTTTTGGTGGAAATTTTTGCAAACTCTAGTTGTTGCATTTTTTGGCTTAGATGTCTCAAACTCTAGTCTTACAAAGGTATATATAGATGTCTCAAATATTTTTTCCTTATATGTTTCCCTTTTTGTACTTTTTATCCAATTGATGGAGTTGATTGTATGGCTCAATTATTGATGGGACTTTTTAATCCAAACACACACACACACACACACATCATGCAAGTGCATGCACATGCATGCACGTGCGCACACACACATGCACATGCATGCATACACACATGCACACATGCACGTGCATGCATACACATGCACACGCACACACATGTACATGCATACAGATGCATGTGCTTTTAGAGACACACAAATATTAATCTAAGAATGAAAAAATAACAATTAAACACAAAGATTCACCATATTAGAGAGCATGAGAAGAAAAATAGGAGCTTTCTATATCTCATTGCCTTTTAGTGGCTTTTCTTCATTCCTTGGATCCTATGACTCATGACTAAGCTCATTGTTTGGTTGCTTCATTGTCTCACCCCTTGGATTCTTATATTTACTAAAGTTATTATAGAAGTTTGGGTTTATGTTTTCTAGGTTCATTGATAGGTAGAAGTCTTGTCTGTTAGTTGTCCCCATGCTCTTCTTAACTGTATTGTATAGAAATAGATTTATGGTTTAAGGGAGAATCTTGGATTGTTATGAGGTTCCTATCAGTAAGAGAGTTCTATTAGCTTAGGATAATTCTTTTAGTGAGGGGGCTCTTGGTCATTCTTTAGTAAGGCTATGTATATACATGCAATTCTATATGTGTATATTGTGTGCAAGTGCATGTGTGTGTGTGGAGGGGTGGAGGGGGGGGGGGGGAGTAAAATAAGAAAAATAGAAGGACATGGGAGTCCATAGTACACAGGATGGCACAAATGAGGGAGTATGCGCAGAGGACGGTGGGCTCATGGGATACTGCGGAGAAGGTGAGGGATGTGAGGCACCAAATCCAAGGCAGTGAGACACAATCACAACGTAATGGTCCGTGAGTAGAGTCTATGGATAGGCAAAGCAATCAAGGAGTCGAAGCATAGGCCGCAAAGCAATTAGGGACCATAGCTTAATTAATGAAGCGAAAAGGTGAATAAATTAATGAAGAGATGTAGGGTCCAATAGGGAGAGAAGGGCATGGGGGTGATATAAATGAAGGGGGAGAGGGGGGGGGGGAGAAGCAATAAAGGGGGCCTGTCACCTGTGAGTCCATTCCACAGTGGTAGAGGCACGTTTCTGGTGTGGAGAAAGTCATTTGCATTTTGATTTTCCAATCTTGGTGGAACACTTAAAATTTTTAAAGAATAACATGGAAAGGAAAGAGGTAGATCATGAATGTTGAGTAGTTGTAGTTGAATTGCCAAAAACAATTGATGTTCAAGTAATTACTCGATCAAAAGGGGTAGTAACAATAGTCAAAGACACTGACACTTTGGGTAAGGAAATCAATTGGAAGACACAAAAGGAGTTGGCATCAAAGATCGCAAGGGAGTTGAAAGAAAAAGCGTTAGCAGTTAAAATGCCCGAGTAGTTTCCGCACTCTATTACCAAGTAGGGAAAATCCTCAAGATCTAGCTCTAAAGAAGTAGAATCCATTATGTCACAGGAAACTAGCACAGAGCTAGCTCGAGCATGGGAAGTGTTTAAGAATATGCAAATCAATCTAACTTTTGCCGAGCTGTTGCAAATAGATCCATATTGTCATGACTTCTTTGCTTAGCACATCAAGGAATCAAACGAGGAACCCAAGGAAACATTATCCACCATGCTTTTGATTAATACACCAATTGTGGATGAAGACGTTCCAGTCATCATTATCAAGATTAAGAAGCAAACTATACTAGGTGTAATAATGGATGGAGGATCATGGTCATCCTCGTGGTCATCTCAATAGGCAGCACTTATTATACAATTAGTTTTATTGTGATCGTTATGGAGCAGCGTACCTACCCAATTTTATTGGGGAGGCCTTGGTTGAAAGTGGAAAAGTATACCATGATTGGGCTATAGAGGAGATGACTATTAAGACAGAAGGTCAAGATGTGTGTATACTGACTAATCCTCAAAAGGTTCCGACTTGCAGTCGTCCCAAGAATCTAGAAGTTGAAGATCCATTTTGCAAGATGTTGAATCTTGGTTAATGGCCTTGTATATCCTACTTGTGGGTGAGATAGACATTTTTCAAGTAGCTAACATCAATCAAAAATTGTGCGATGAACAGATTGCTAAACAAAAGGATCTTTTTTCGAGTAATTTTATAGAGGACATTGAGGGAGAAAGGGAAATTGCTAAAGTACCAGTAACAATCATGCGTCTTGGAAGTGAACAGCTAGTTCCAGAACCTACATAAGAGTTGAATCTAGGAACACAAGAGCACCTGGCCATGGTAGTGGTAAGTGCCAACCCGTCTACCGAGCAACTTGGACTAACAAGGGATCTATTTGTCAAGTACAAGGATGTGTTTGCATGGAGTAACATAGATTTAACAAGAGTTTCTCCTAAACTATGTTAGTACAAGATCCTTTAGTTCTAGGTGCTAAGCCAATGTTAGCAGCCACCACAGCCCCATAGAATGCATGGTAATGAGTGATTAGAGGTGATTAGGCTTCATGATTTACTTTAACGGCCGCAACCATGGAGTATAGTTATGGATATGGGTTTTTAGCTACAAATGTCTCAAAATTGACCTCGCCATCTAGGTTTTGAGACTGAAATGGCTTATGACAAAGGCAAGCACCGGGACCATGTAGGTTGGTGAGGTTAACACAAAGGGTTAGCCCTCCCTTCAAAAGGTGGCTTGTATAAACTTGCCAAATGGTTGACTTTGGTCTTCATTGTTGTATGAACAAGTTTGGAATACAAGCTCCCTCTTTTGTTAAAGAGTGTCTTTGGGTGTTCTCTTGTTTCCCTTGTAGTGCCTTTGTGCTTGCCACTCCATCCCCCTTCACTCTCTCCTTCCCTCCTTCTCTCCTCTCTTCTCCCCTTCTCTCTCTCCCCTCCCTTCTCCCCCTTCCCTCTTTCTCTCATGGAAACACATTGCAACGCTTGAGTGGCACATGTGGATGGTTCATGCCTTGCATTGTAGAGTAGCTTGGAGTGGAGGCTCCATCATCATTCCTTCAAGATCCCCATGACACGTGAGTCACCATTGAGACTATACATCTTTGGTGCTGTTGTCGGGGAGTTCAAGCTATGCTTTTGCATTGCTTTTGCCTTCTCTCGTCATCTCCCCATTGCTCATTGTTTTAAGCTTATAACTTGGAGCTTTGATACTAGAGTTGTAGGAGTGGAATGAGGAGGCAATCAATAGAGTGAGTGAGAAAAAGCGAGCGAGCCCAAAACAACAAGTGACAATTAGCTGAAGTGGTTGGAAAATCAAGCAAGCAAAGAAAGAATCTAAGTTTTTTATAAAATAATTGCTTGAAGTATAAAGTATTCAAAAGGGTGGTTATGTGTCACATTTCTTGAAATTGAGTAGTTCAAAGTTAAGGACTATTGTAACATGATCCCATTTGGGTTTGGCAATTATCCTGGGAGGTCACTCATAAACATGTAACATAGCACTTTAGTGCATTGAGGGGTATTTTCTAGTGGGGGGACTTACATGCCGTTTGTGTGCATGAGGGGATTTATAAAATAGCAACTTAATGTAATTTATATATGTAGATTTTTGAAAATGTAAACACATACATGGGTTTAACCATTTACATGAGAAAATGTAAAATTGCAAGAATAGGGATAATTTTTAATACATGCTTGCTTGCACATGCTTTATGGGCTTATGAAGAGTGATCCCTAGAGTGCAATTAAAAGGTAGAGGATGTTAAATTTTGGTTTTTTTTTTTGCCAAAATAGACAATGTCTTCTCGCTCCCCATTATGGGAAACCTTGCTTTAAATTTGGTGCAAAAAATTGTTCATAATCATTTTGCACTATGCCATCCCTAATTCCATCACATGCAATCCTAAAGTCACATGCCTCCATCCCATGCAATCCTAGAATTTCACAAAATTCATATTCTGATGCGCACAATTTTTTCAGATGGTGCAAAAAGGCATGATATTGATCTAAATCATGCCTTGTCATTTGATTTGATATGTAACATTATGCCATTTATATTTGACAATAAAAAGATGTAGGGATGTTAAAAGCTCATCTTTTGGGCCAAAAAAATCATATGTTGACATCTTGCAAAAATACAAGGATGTGAAAATGTCCTCTTTTGGGCCAAAATATCCGTGTTTTGGCCTAAAAGACAACATTTTCACATCCTTGTATCTTTTGATTTACAAGTCCAAACAGGGTCATGTTACATATTAAATCAAATGGCAAGGCGTACTTTAGATGATTATCATGTCTTTGTGCACCATCTAGTAAAATTTAATTCACCAAAATATGAATTTGTGGTCAATTTGTTGCATTGGTAAGATTAGTGGGAGGTAAGAATAAATCATTAGGGAAGGATATTTTTGCAGTAAGAAAGAAACATGGGTTTTGTTCCAAGAGTGAATAGAGTTAAAAAAGCTAAGCATTTACATATGCATGGCTAATCCATGCAAGGAGTCCTTAGAAACACCCCACCTCTGTGGAAGGTTGCATTGATGATCTCAATTACTCTAATGGAAAGAGAGAACTTGATTGCAGTTACTGTAGGGTTTGTCTTTAATACAAACAATGAATTGGAAATTGAACATACAAACTGTCTCATGGATGATAAGAAATTAGTGTTAGTGGCTATAAAGTTATATGAACATTTAACCTTCTAGCATTGAGGAAACATATGGACTTTTAAATAAGTTATTATTTTTTGTAACTGAAATGGGGGATTTATGAATCTTTTATTATTTTTTATTGCTCGCTTTTTTTGGCTCGCTCACTTTTTGTTGCTTGCCTTTTGGTAATCCTCTCGAATTATTGAAGAAGTGTGTGTGGACGGAAAAAAGGTGAAGAACTATCGTTTTCTATCGGAAAGCATTTTTTATCATGGGAAGCTTGTTTTCTATGTTTGTTAGTGTTTTGAAGTGATAGGAAGTTAGTTTAGAAGATTGCTAAGGTGTGTGTGATAGCAAAATCCACCGAGAACACCCAAAAATGGAGATGCAAGCTGAATTTCAAAAATGGTTCTTGAGTGTGGACAGCCCTGCTTGTAGAAATTTCTCATTCTTGCACCAAAAGTTGATTTTTCTCTTTTTTGTTTAGTATAGGTAGATTAGGTAGTGCCTAGCACCCACAAACACTCAGAGCTGGAACAAAAACTCAAAAATCACTATAAATCACCAAACAAAAGCTGGCAAAATTTGTGTTCTCATACATTTCCTATCCCCACGGGTCATTGCCATAGCGCTATCCTACCAACCCGTCGCCAAAGTGCTATCCCACGATCAAACCTTCATTGACCTAGTAGCTTAGCCCCTATCCCCATGGCCTAACAATTGTCTGCCATCTAACCCACCACCTTCATTAATACGTGTCAGAATCTGCTATCCCGTCGGTCTAACAGGCGTTGACTCATGGTCTTGAGCCTATGCCTATGACCCATTGACTTACTGTTGTCAACCCTACATCCGCTGCCATACTTACATCCCGTCGAGATAGATAACCCACCAACCGTTTCTCAAGGGTTATCCCTACGCCTGTCATCTTACTGACAACACCATGTCCATGGACTTAAGGCTATCCCTATGGCCGTTGTCTTCGAGCTAGCCCTGCGGCTGTCACCATAATCACATCCTGCTAACCTGAGCATCCTGTAGCCTGTACTCTTAGTGCTAATCCCATGATTGTGGGCATACCATCTTCACTCCATCTTGTTGACATGTGTTAACTCTTTGTCCCTATGCCCGTCGACTTAGCTCTATCCCTACGCATGTCGCCTTAGCTCTATCCCTACGCCTGTGGGGATATTTCTGGGACAGTAAAAAAAAATATAGAATTAAATTTGAGCCAAAGTGTACCTCCGTGGAAATCTTATACATGCACTTGAGGTCTGAAAGAATTTTTTCCAAGGAACCTGAGCCCGAGGACAATGTTCCGAGCTACGCTCAACCCGATTTTTGCCCTAATTGGGGATTGGCTCTAACCGAAAGCTCCATTACTAACTCTCACTCAGTGTTAGGGCCTTTAGCTCTGATGAGACGAAGGGCACGAATGAGGAAAAGACCCTGCAAGCCCGAGGGCTTCCAAAGCTCCCTACATTGGCTTGGCTCTACCTAACTCTCTTGCTTCTTCTATAGCCTCTAGGTTAAGAGGTACAATATCCAACATGTTTGGATGATTGGGCCGAATGGATTCAATAGACATGGAGAACCCCTTTACCAATATGTTCGTGGAAAGGGGAGGCTAGCAACAATTGGCCCCTGAGCCATAGGTAGGGACTGAGACCACCTTTGAGGCATCTTGATTTGGAATGCATGGAGTAGGGCGAGACCTTGGTCGAGGAAGCACATGAGACTCTCAAGGGGGAAACTCTTATGAACTTTTGACCTTCCAAGTGCCCCCAACATTTGCCATCTATGTAGCCCCACAAGTTCAACCTTATCGTCCAATGCAAGGAGCCTCGATGCAGGTGCTCGATGACCTACTTCCTCCTGGAGTCTGATAGTTTACTCCCGCATCTGCAACCCCAATGTACGGGGGAGTAGGCTTTTCAACCCCAATGCCAATACCAACAACCTAGTGGAACCCGCCACTAGGGCAACCCGCCTCTATGACTCGTTAGGCCCATAATGACGCTGCCTCCACTAGCTTCCCAAATAGTGCTATCGGATGAGGCAATGTGCATCCTGTGAATGCACTAGGAAGGGGGGCCGCCTCACCCCCGACTACACAAGTATTTCCAACAAGGATCGCCAATCCCCATAGGAGTCAATGCATAGCCATCTCCAACTTGATGACTAAATTCCTTGGGGAAGGAGATTTGATCTCCCACGTGGAGTGATTCAAGCAAATATGCAAAGCCTTTGGTGCTCCCAAAGATCTAGAAATGGTTAATGCATTTGGCCTCAGTTTGGATGGCCAGGTAGGCCAATGGTATAGGGCCCTCAAGCTGGAAGAGAAAGTCAATTGGGAGGCATTATGAAAAGCATTCATTGTAGGGTTCACCCCCAGTGGACATCAGTTGAGGCCAATTAACCAGTTATCTGAGGTGAAACAGAATGACAAGGAATCCCTATGGGATTACATTGCCAGGATCAAACACCTCAATTCCCGTTGTGAACCATATGAGAGGAGGAGTGACGAACAATTGCTGCCACGCTTCCATATTGGATTGGCAGACCGGAAGCTTGATGGTCATGAATCCCACTTCCTTTGCAATCTGCGGCAAGGTGGCTATCTGTATAAGTGATAATATGATGGATAAGGTTGTCCAAGACAAAACTACAACTCCAGCAGAGGTATCACAATCAGTAAGGTCTTCCAATGCAGAGCCTACCGTATAAGTGATAATATGATGGATAAGGTTGTCCTAGACAAAACTACAACTCCAATAGAGGTATCACAATTGGTAAGGTCTTCCAGTGCGGAGCCTACTAAGAAGGAGAACAATGAGCCCAAGGGCTTGGATATGAGCGAGTTGGCCTCAAACCTACTGAATCAACTGGGCCAACAATGGAAGTCAGGGACCTCCAAGGAGACACCGAGTAACCCCCATTTATTTCCTAGAAAGACAATGTGTGGTACGAGGTATGCAACGGCAATCGTCCTAACAATGATTGCCCCCAGCTTAGGGCAAGGCAAGTGCTCTACTATGCACACTGCTATAGATGGGGAAACCCCAACACCTCCCAATGTCGATTCCCGAGAGTCCTTCCCCAACCAATTTATCAAGTGAGACCCCCATTAACCCTGATGGTCCCACCCAACCCTATGAATGCACAAGGTGCCTAGTTTAGAGGAACTACCCAATGATTAGGAGGAGTCGAAATAGGACCACGGTCACCCCAACTATTACCCTTGCAAGGAGGGAAGTGGCACCATAAGTCACTACCTCCTACATGAGGATCAACATGTCCCAGTGTTCTAGACAACTCCCATGGCCGCAAGGGCAAGAGACATGAACTCCTTAATGCGAAGGCCCTCGTTCCAACGTTGTACTTGCCAAGGTTTGCACAAGCCAAGTGAATGCCCATATAAGGGCTCAGCGAACCCTCCTGTGTCATGCTTTAAATGCCAGGGGCCACATTTTTTAAAGGACTGCCCCTATAGGATACCTTTTACTAATGGAATTTTAGATCAGGCTGCAAGCCATGATATCTACTCATTTATGGATTGCTATAGTGGGTATAACCAGACTACTGTGGCTCCTGAAGATCAATCCAAGATTGCTTTTATCGTTGAGTGGGGTGCTTATGCTACCAAAGTGATGCCGTTTGGATTGAGGAATGCCTCGTCCACTTTTTAGAAGTTTATGGTCAAAACCTAGACTACCTCACTGAATTCATTGCAAATTACTTGGATGATTTTTGTGTGTATTCCTCAGATATTGATCACCTAGGATATCTTGAGAAGGATTTTCGGAGATGCAAGAAAGTGGGTATCTCTTTGAACCCTACGAGGAGTGTGTTTTGTGTTTGCATGGGTATTCTACTTGGTCATGTTATTTCTAAGGATGGAATTAGAACCAAGATAGGTAAAATATAAGCCATCCAGCAGATGAGTGAACCTTAGAATTTAACTCAATTACATTCTTTTGTGGGGTTTATCAGTTTCTATCATAGGTTCATCAAGGACTTTGCTAAGATTGTAACACCCTTGTATGAATTGATAAAAAAGGATACTAAGTTTGAGTGGAATGCCGAGTTGACCATAGTTTTCAATGATCTGAAAAACCGTGAAATGGCTACTCCAATTCTCAGACAACTAATATGGGATGCCATTTTCCATGTGCATGTGGATGCTTTTGCTTATGCATTGGGTATTATTTTAGTGTAGCCAGATGGTTGGTTGGAGTATCTAGTATACTATGTTAGCAGGTACTTACACCTACAGAATCAAACTATAGCACCACCAAGCCAGAAGCTCTAGGAATGGTTTCAATGAGCAGAAGTTAAGGCATTAATTACTCGGGAATCCTTTTGTGTTCTATGTGGATCATCAAGCCCAACTTAACCTCATCAACAAAACTGTCACTCAAGGACAGCATTGGATGCTCCTATTGCAAGAGTTCAACTTCAAGATTATTCATAAATTATGTGAGACCCATGTGGGCATTGATTGTTTGTCCAGGATACCAGTACTCGAGCAAACTCAAGGAGTTAACATGGAATTACCAGATGTTGATTTGTTCACAGTTGATTATTGTGAGAATGAGTATGCCGAGTTGGTCAATTACTCATCTCAAGGCACATTCCCTAAAACTATGCCTTGAGATAAGTGTAGGCAATTAGCTCTTAAGGCTTGGAAATATACTTTGATTGGTGGACAGCTATACTTATGCAATGCAATGCGTGTCAACGCATTGGAAGGTTATTGCCTAAACAATCTATGCCTTTGCAACCCACCAGGCCTTGGGAAGCCTTTCAACATTTTTGTTGGGCCCTTTAAACCTGCAAAGTTCACTCAAAACAAGTATATATTTGTTGCAACAATTGACTATGCTACAAAGTTAGCAGAAGCTAATGCACTCTGAGATAATTCAGCTTGGAGCACAACTAAATTTGTCTATGCAAATATTATATGCTGGTATGGATGTCCTCTCTAGCTTGTCAGTGATTAAGGGGCACATTTTCTCAATGATGTGATGCAGGTACTTAAAAAAGAATTCAAAATCATGCACACAATTTCCACTACTTATTATGCTAGTGGTAATGGTGAATCCAAGTCAACTAACGAAACCTTGAACCTCATCCTCATAAGGGACATGCTTTGTGGGCTTACAGAATGGATTACAAGGTAACTATCAACCTCAAACCTTTTTGTATGGCTTTTGGCCTAGAAGCAATTGTTCCCTAGAATTTGTGGTTTAGACTATTTGAGTAGCTATCAAGCATCATTTGGGTGAGCCAAAAGCAATCAAGGGATGATTGGATCAACTAAGCCACCCAGATGAGATACATCTCTGAGCTGCCTAGTCACAGATGGTGATATAGTGTAGAAGGAAAGCCTAGCATGACGATCAACATATTGTGCCTAAGCATTTGAAGAAGGATATGCTTGTAATACTGTATACTGCTAAGTTGGGGCCTATCAAAACAAATTTTAAGCTGGGATGGAATGGACCCTATTGATTAGTGGAAGTTTATGACAATGGTACAATGCAACTTGTAGATCTGGAAGGTGATGTGTTTTCTAAGTTGTACAATGGAAGCAAAGTTAAGCCATACATGACAATGAGTTCTTCATACATAGGGAACTTGGAAATAAATCACTTGGTTGACAACAAGGAGTTGTGATCCAAGGATGGGGCTAGTACCAGAGATGTTGAAGCTACCTCTACACAAGGTGGAGCAGTTGGCACTCTAGGAGAAGATTGGAACACAAACTCAATTGAAGAGTAGCCTCATTCTTAAAAGCAACATAAAGAGCCTGTTTGAAATTATGGTTCTTGCTTAGATCTTTTCCATGCAAGCCCTGTTGGGGTAAAGGCCATGTGGCTAGTCCCGTGTACATAGTATACTATGCTTCCATTATATATACTATGCATAGCTATTCTTTGGTGTCTCTTGACACCCCCACATTGTGTGCTCTCCTCTCCTTCTTGTTGCCCTTTGCTGTCCCCGATCCCCTTCAAACTGGTATCAGAGCTTTGGGAAGCTTGGTGACAGCCCGATGACCTTGAGTAGCTTGGTGGTAGACCGGAGCCACTCGGTGGAGTAAGAAGTTCTGTTTCCTGGAGAGCTTGAGAGAGAGGTGAAGAGTGAGAGACCCTTGATCTACTTGCAGTTGTGGAAAAGAAATCTCTGGTGTGTTGAGGGAGAACCCTGGTCGTGGTTGAGGATAAGAGAGACGAATCTCTGGCTTGTCCTCCCTTCTGCAGGCAGTTTTTGGTCATGACGTCGAAATTTTGCAAACAAATACTCTATTTTACTCAATTTCGATGCTCTGAGCAATTTCAAGTCCTTTGGACCTTGGTTTGCTATTTTTTGGCCGAATTCAATCGTTTACAGCCCCAAATGGATGTTTCAAAATTCTTAGACAGTCATTTTTTACTGGACAGCAATTTTTGAGATTTAATATCTCTCTTTCTATCAGTAATTTGGACTCATGGTCAACACAAGACTTGGAGATTTTTGGATTTTCTACAAGTTTGCCTTCTACAGTAAAGCCATCCGACATTCTGTTTGGGAGATATTCACTGGCGAAACCTGCTCATAAAATTTGCAGACATTTTGTGTGACAGTCACTTTTCTTGACAGGCACTTTTGGAGCTGCCATATCTTCTCATCCTTGGAGAATTTGGCTTAGCTCACTTCTGAGAAGTTGGAGTATTTCCAACTTGCTACAAGTTTGCTGTTCATCGCTTTGCCATTCGACCACTACTTTGTGAGATATAGCACTCTTTTGGCATGTCATTTGGCATTTTTTCTCAATTCGGTGAAGGACCAAGTAAGAGGCTATTTCTTGCATTTGTCTCTACCTTATTTTGTTTTTTGCATTTGTTGCAATATTTTCTTCTTGGCATGGCCCACCGGATGTGGTGGTAGAGCTTGCCATTTGGTAGAGTGGTGGTGAGGTTTGGTGCAGGACACAAATTTGACACAACGTAAAGTGCAAACTTAAGCATGGTTTTTTGAGGCATTTTGGATGCCATATGCAGTGAATTTTTGGGCAACAGTTGCAATTGGTAAATGCTACATTTTGGATGCTATATGCAGTGAATTTTTGGGCAACAGTTGCAATTGGTAAATGCTATAGTTTGGATGTCATATGCCATGTTGGGTCAATGCAATTGTATGCAAGGATTCTTCACTTGTTGCTGAAGGTTTTGGCACTGGTTTAAGTGCGGGCACTTATTGTACAGGCTGTGCACTTGTAGTGCATTTCACTCTTTGGTGGCATTGATTGCTTGCAAGGAGCTAAGCGTTTGAGCATCATTATTGTCTTGTTGTTGTGGCTTGGACATTATGGCAGATTCGTCATCTATGATGAACATTAAAAAGCTAGAGGGAACTAGCAACTTTGATGTGTGGCAGACACAATGCATGAACATACTGTATCTCAAGGACCAATATGTTCCCATTCAAGAGCAAGGCAGGAAGCCTATGTCTATGACAGATGCTGAATGGTGGAGGCTAAACACACTTGCAAAGCCACTATTATGTTGACATGTTGCGATGACATTGTTATGAGCATTCGGAATGAGAACACAGCATGGGATGCATAGCAGAGATTAGGGACATTGTATGCACAGCAAAGCGCTTCTAGCAAAGTTTTTTGGTTGAAGAAGCTTGTGCAATTGCAAATGAGAGAAGGGCAATCTGTATTGACTCATTTGAATGAGTTTAATAAGACTTTCAGTCATGTTATTCAGCATGGGCTGAATTTGGATGATGAGGTTAAGTCATCATTGCTCTTGGTCAGTTTGCCTCCCAGTTGGGATACATTTGTCACAACCACTAGCAACTCTCATCATTTGCAGGTCTATGCTGATGTAGAGGGTGCCATCATGAAGGAGGACATGAATAGGCAGAATAGAGCAGGTTCCAAAGCCTCTAGTGCTATGAATGTCAAAGGTAGACAACAGGACAGAGATAAAGACAAAAGAGGCAAGTCTAGAAGCAAATCTAGATCTAAAAAGGACATTGTGTGCTTTTACTATGAGAAAAAAGGGCATTATAAGAGTCAATGTCATAAGCTACAGGCTGACAAAAAGAGGCTGACAAAAAGGCAGGCAAAGTGGAGTCAAAGGATAAGAAAGAGGACGATGACAAAAACAAGGATAGAGGGAAGGGCAAAGTTGAAGCAAATGCTCTTTCGTACGCTTCTCCAGGTTCTCAAGATAGAGGTGTGACACGCCAAGGTGGTGTTACCATTGAGGAGATTGATAACATAGTGGATGAGTATGTAGCAGAACAGGAGATACTTTATATGTCTTCTCATGATGACCAGCACTTGCTAGCTAGCATGGGCACTGCTATGCATACTTGGCTCATTGACTCGGGAGCTTCGTTTCATGTCACTCCACATTGTGAGTGGTTCACGACATACATGGTAGGTGACATGGGACCGGTTTTTCTTGGAGATGATCATGAGCTACGTATTGCAAGCATTGGTGATATTGATCTCCAGGTTGGTCATGGATGCATTTTTACACTTCATGATGTAAGGCATGTACCTGAGCTAAAGAAGAATCTCATCAGTGTAAGTCAGCTTGACTTGAGTGGTCATGTACTCTCTTTTGGGCATGGGAAATGGAAAATATGTAAAGGATCTTTGGTCATGACAAAGGGATCATTGGTTGATTCTCTATACCCTCTTTCTTGTACTGTTTCATGTAGTTCAGCTCATGCTACCACAGAGTTGCCAACAGGTGTGTTGTGGCATTGCCGGTTGGGGCATATGAGCAAGAAAGGAATGGAAATCTTATCTCGTTGTGGCTACTTGCCTGTGTTTACTGGCTCTAAATTTGCTGGTTGTGAACATTGCATTTATGGGAAGCAAGTTCAATTACCTCACAAAAAGAAACTTATGCGTAAGCTCTTGCTGTTAGATTTGGTACATACAGATGTGTGTATGATGCCACACTTTCTTTGGGTGGTGGCAAGTATTTTGTGTCTTTTATTGATGATGCTACACAAAAGGCATGGGTGTATCCTATGCGTCAGAAAGATGATGTGTTTCAAACTTTCAAGATATGGCTTGCATATGTAGAAAATCAAATAGGCAGGTCATTGAAATGTCTTAGATCTGACAATGGAGGTGAGTATGTGTCGAAAGAGTTTGATAACTTCTTGGCTTTGAAAGGTATCAAAAGGGAACTCCCTCCACCTCACAACCCATCACAAAATGGTGTTGCTGAGAGGTTAAACAGGACTATACAGGATAGAGTCCGTTCAATGTTGTCACATGCTGCTTTATCTCATGGGTTTTGGGCTGAGGCAATAAAAACTGCTATACATTTAATCAACCATTCCCCTCATCATGCTTTGGATTACAAGGTGCCTAAAAAAATGCAGACAGGCAAGCCTCCGTCTTATAAACACTTGCACGTGTTTGGTTGTGATGCGTACGTGCACATACGTAGAGAGGATCGCAACAAGTTAGATCCAAAAGCACAGAAATGCATATTTCTTGGTTATGGTGAGGAGGGAGAGATGGGATATAGACTTTGGGATCCTAGCCATCATAAAATAGTACGCAGCAATGACGTTGTCTTCAAAGAGCATTCTATGCCAAAAAGATCAGTTGATAGACTAGAAGTGGTGAGACGCACCATATTTGAGGACACATACATTGGACAACCAGTTAGGCAAGTACAGGAGGAGATAGAACAATCTCCAGTTCAGCCCGAAAATGTATTGGATGGTGGTCAGGTAGATCAGCCATCCACAGGTCCACATATACCACAATTTCAGCCATATAACGATGTAGAACAGCTGTGTTTTGATGGGCAACGAGCCTCACATGAGCAGCCCGCCCCTCAGCTGAGGAGGAGTACTCGATTGTCACATCCTCCTGATAGATTTCAGCCAGGTTTGGACTATCTTATGGTGACTGACTGTGGTGAGCCTTCATGCTACAAAGAGGCTATGCAGAGGGCAGATAAGATTAAGTGGGAGTTGGCCATGAAGAGCGAGATGGCATCTCTCAAGAAGAATGGCACATGGGATTTGGTGCCTTTGCTGTGGATGGGCATAAAGTCTTGCCATGCAAGTGGGTGTATAAGCAAAAGTTTACACCGGTTGACACTTCACTAAAGTACAAGGCTAGGCTTGTGGCAAAAGGTTTCAGGCAAGAACATGGGATTGATTTTGATGAGGTTTTTTCTCCCGTAGTCAAGATGACTACCTTGCGAACTGTTTTAGCTTTTGTTGCTAGAGATGACTTGGAGTTGTATCAGATGGATGTGAAGACCGCGTTTCTTCATGGTGATCTCCATGAGGAGATATACATGTAGCAGCCAGAGGGGTTTGTTGACAAAGGGAAACCTCATCATGTATGTAAGCTCAAGAAGAGCTTATATGGCTTGAAACAAGCTCCATGGGAGTGGTATCACAAGTTTGATGCATTCATGAGAAAGCAGGGCTTTGGCAGGAGTGAAGAGGATCACTGTTTCTATGTAAAGAGGGCCAAAGATGGCAGCCTTCTTATTTTGCTCATCTATGTAGATGACATGCTTCTAGCCGGAACATGTAAGCAGTCGTTAAATGCCTTGAAAGCTAAACTACATAAGGCATTTGAGATGAAGGATTTGGGCATTGCGAGCCATATTCTTGGCATGCATATTCAGAGAGATAGACAAAGGCGATTGCTTTACCTATCTCAAAAGGAATACATTGGGAAAGTTTTGGAGAGATTCCATATGCAGGGTGCGAAGGCTCTTTCTACTCCATTGCCTCCGTACTGCAAACTTTCTCAAGAGGATAGTCCGAAATCAGATGAGGAGCGGGCTGCAATGTCCAAGATACCTTATGCATTGGCTGTTGGTTGTTTGATATATGCCATGGTTGCTACTAGACCAGACATTGCTTATGCAGTGGGAGTAGTGAGCCGATACATGGCAAATCCTGGCAAACAGCATTGGGAAGCAGTGAAAGGGGTTATGAGGTATCTCAAAGGCACTCAGGATATGTGCATATGCTTTGGGCAGACAGATTCAGTGGTACATGGGTATGTAGATGTTGATTATGCAGGTTGTCCAGTGAGTAGGAAGTCGACTACAGGCTACTTGTTCACATTCGCAGGTGGTGCAATTTTATGGATCTCTCGTCTACAGGGTTGTGTTACCCTTTCTACCACTGAGGCAGAGTATGTGGCAGCCACGGAGGCTGCAAAGGAGGCCATATGGCTTTCTCATCTCTTGGCAGAGTTAGGTATGTTACAGGAGATTCCAGTGCTACACTGTGATAGCCATAGTGCTATCATGTTGGCCCAAAATCCAGTATTCCATGCCAAGACAAAGCACATTGATATCAAGTACCATTTCATACAGCAGGTACGTGGTGATAAGCTCATCCAGCTTGTCAAGATTCATACGGATGACAATCCTGCAGATCTTCTTACGAAGAGTCTAGCTTCAGCAAGGTTTGCACACTGCCGAGACCTCATGGGTATTGGATAGGTGACCTTCTTCTATTGTTGTACATTGTTGCACGTACTCTCACTCCCCTTAGGCACATCGCCTTTAAGTGGGAGGTTGTTGGGGTAAAGGCCATGTGGCCAGTCCCGTGTACATAGTATACTATGCTTCCACTATATATACTATGCATACCTATTCTTTGGTGTCTCTTGACACCCCCACATTGTGTGCTCTCCTCTCCTTCTTGTTGCCCTTTGCTGTCCCCGATCCTCTTCAAGCCCGAATCCAAGGCCATGACAAACTTGCTCATATTAAGAAGCTCAATTATTAAAGAATGTTTAGATTCCCCCATAGAAGAAGAAGAAGAAGAAGAAGAAGAAGAAGAAGCAACAACATCTTGATACTTAAGGACAAAGCCTTGTGCCTCATTGAGAAGGTGAAAACTGACTCTCTTTCCTTTTGGAAAATTTGATCCAACTACAATATTAAGGCATTTGGTGACTCCAATGTCCCAAATCTCTCTTTCATTGCTCCAAACAACTTTTCCCAATCACCCTTGGTATCTTCTGGAAAAGCCTCATGCCTAGTTAAGGCCATGCCTTCCAAGAAATCTGAAAGTATTTCGATCTGCTCCTTCATACACCAGCCTATCAAGTGGCATGCTTGATTGAACTCCTAGATATAACTCCTTGAATCTTCTCCTTTGAATCCGTAGAACACTAGATGTTGAGCATTTTGCACCAAAATATGAGTAGAAACAAACAATTTTTGGTCTTCCAAAGATCACCGCTCTTCCTTAAATCTAGCAAGGCTGTGAGGTTATGATAGAAGAATTCTTAGAAAAACCTACCCGACATCTCCACCAAAAGATGTCACAAAACTGGGGTTTAGTTTTGGTCACGTCTCAAACCCACATATTGAAGAAAAGTAAAGAGGTTTTGGCATTAAACAAAGCCAAAGAGATGCTCGCTCTCTATCTCCTTAGATCAAAACAAAAATATAGACATCAAAGGTGAGATTGTACTCTAGCATAGGAAATAGGAAGGGCTTAGGGGAAGCATTAATTTGGGCTAATTAATCAGCTCCGAGAGTGAGGGCAACCCTTTGCTGTTGGGAAAAATCTTGCGCATGTGAATTGATGTGAAGGTAGTGAATTGATAGGAAAGAATCTTCTTTTTAAGAAAACAAAGCTCAATAGTCACAAAGAGATGGCTAGTCATAAGGTTTATAGAGAGCTGGCTAGTCTCAATAGTCACAAAGAGATGGCTAGCCACAACGATTACAGAGAGCTACACACCTGATTGGCATTAGAAGGGTTAAATGTATAGAGAACCAGTGGTATGCCGGGATGAACTAATGGATCAATAAATGCTTATCAAAAATTGATATCATGAACTTGTAGAGATAAATAAGAGCTTTGCATCCATATAAATTCTTTTACACTTTGACAATTGAGTGGAAAGTTATTGCAAATTTCCTATGAGTGGGCAAAATTGTCCCACACAATAATATGTGCTATTTAGATAGCAATAACTATTTCATTTCCACTTAAAAAAATATCTATATATATAAAGGGATAGGGCTTGAAAAGACAAAGATTTTGCTATAATTTTCATTAGAATTAGAGTCTAGAGCAAAGAGTTATGACCATTTTACTCTAAACTATGAAAATTGTCCATACCAGGCTTGAATTTGCCCAACTAGCAATTTCCTTCAACATTGGAGAAGAACTCATAGCTCATTGTGGATTGAGTTTGCCTAGGAGAGTAAAAGATGAAATCATACCATATTTGGAAAAGACCTCCTCACGTGGACACATGAAACTTTGAAGCGAAGATCGAAGATGATGAAAGAGATAAGAGAAGAGTGAGGAGAAGGGAGCACAAAACGTCATTCAAGACATCGAGAGAGAAGAGAGGTGTACAAAAAGGAGAGCATAATTCTCTAAGGAAAGGTAAACTATGGGTAGAGCTAGACATAAGGTGATGGAATACCTACAATGAGTCCTCGAGTAGGGGGAGAGAGCCTTCTTTTATAGAAAAAAATTTGCCCTCCTTTACCTTGTTATATTTCCATCTAGTACGTACTTTGACCCCTTGGTGACATAAGCACATGGGTCATCCTTTTGGGCACACTTTGACAAGTCAAGAGGCCTCCACATGGAGCCCATAGGGACCATATCTTTTCCAAATGTCCACATCCTCCATACTCCACATAGGAAGGATTCCTTCATGAGTCCATACTCTTACACATTCCTCCACATGCCCTCCACATGCTAGGCATGTGATCTCTCCTACATTATTGAGCACACATGGACATGAGACCCACCTCTTATATGGCTCACTCTTCTTATTTTTTGAAACCCCATAATCTCTCACTCACAAATAACTCTCATCCCATACTAAGGTGTTTGTAATTCATACACATGGTATTTACAATGATTCATTCCACTCATCCTCTTAATCCCTTACAATGTCTTGAAAAATGAAAATGAAGTGATAGGTAATAGGCTACCAGTATCTTCACAATCTTATCAAACATATATAAAAGTGATACTAATACCAAACAAGGGTGCATGCATGCACGAAAGCACTTGGCTCCAACTTGTGGGTTTTATGGGTCTTTAGACATTGTCGATTGTTTAGTAAGAAATAATAAAAAAGAAACGCTTTGAGGACTCACAAGATCCATTAGGATTTGCCAAGGTTCTATGGTTATTTGCATACTCTCACACTGGCTGTAAAGCCACTACCTTTATTAAAAAAACTATAAATTAAAGTTGGAATGTAAATTGGCATTATTTTCCCTTAAAGGTTTTATGAATGATACCTGCAAAATTTTGATGTCAACTTTATGAGGTTTTTTTTGGCCTTATTTTTATAAATAGATCCACTAGATGACAATCTCTTCACCAGAAAGCATAAAGCCATGATTTTTTTTAAACAGGCGAAGCTGTTTTTCTGGCAAACGGCTTTCTAGATAGCAAATATCTTTTTCAGGCAACGGCTTTAGCAGTTAACATGCAAACTGTCTTTACCGCCTTGCTCACAAACAAACACGTGAGACTTGGATGAGTGATTGGAAAGCTTGAAGTGACTTGAAGACTTGTAGCTAGAAGAAGCCAAGGTAATCCTTCTAGGGACAGCTCAAGCATGGAGGAAGAGTGGAGTCCTCGAATTGATTTATAGCCATGTTGGAGGGGGGTAAATGTGAAGATAGTGGGAGAGAGGGAAGGAGTCTCACTTGCGGCTTCCTCACATACACAATGGGAGAATACACACACAGGTGGAGGCTGAAAACAATTTTCCTCTTCTTAGTTGTGGAAGCCAAAAGAACTCTAGTACAAAGAAATAGAAGAATCCTATATGTGGGTCTCAAACCAAACTCAACTAACTAAGGTGTCATACTGACTGAGCCACAAACTAGAGTAGATAAGAATAGCTGTCATCCAGCTATTACTCGTGGGCGGTGTACCAACCGCATCTGCAGCTAACAAGTCAGTGACATAAATGCACAACGGTCACCCTGGCATGTCGCGAGTGGAGCTCGATATCTCAACACTCCCCCTCGAGCTCAATCCCAATCCTTGCACACCAAGCAGGTCTCTGAACTTGCGCAGCTTCTCTGCGCCCAATGCCTTCGTGAATATGTCAGCTACCTGATCCTTTGTTTTGACATAAACTAGATCAATAAGATCTAGTAAAACCTTCTCCCGCAATCCCACTTGGTGATCTAATCACCTCAATGCCCAAGAAATAACGTAGCTCTCCCAAATCCTTCATCTCAAACTTCTGCTTCAATAGCATTTTCACATGAAGGATATCTTCATCACTATCACCTGTGATGATCAAATCATCAACATAAATGACAAGCAGCATAATCCCTTTCTCTATTTTTCTCACATAGAGTGAGAAATCTGCCTTGGAAATCTGAAACCCAATAGTGACAAGATACTGTCCTATCTTCTCAGACCATGCTCTAGGTGCTTGCTTCAAGCCATACAAGGCTTTCTTCAACTTGCAAACAAACTCAGGATGAATAGCATGAACATAACCTGCTGGCTGCTCCATAAAGACCTCTTCTTGCAAATCACCATATGCAAGAAGGCATTCTTTACATCCATTTGATGTAAAGACCATCCTTTTGATGCAGCCATAGCAATGATTGCTCTGCTAGTTGCCATCCTTGCAACCGGACTGAATGTTTCTTCATAATCAATGCCATATGTCTGTGCATACCCCTTGACAACTAATCTTGCCTTGTATCTATTCATAGAACCATCTGCATTGTGCTTGATCTTGTAAACCCACTTACAGCCGATTGCATTCTTGTTTTTAGGCAAAGGCACCAATTCCCATGTAGCATTGGCTTCCAAGGCATCCATTTCTTCACCCATGGCTTTCTCCCATTTTTCTTTTTCCATGGCTTGCTCAAAAGAAGTGGGTTCTGGTTCTTGTATCACTTTGACCATATAGGCATAGTGAATGGCTGTAAATCCATCATATTTCAGCCTATCCACAGGATACCTAGCTCTGGTAGACTTGCGTAAAATAGGCTCACTTCCAGGTGCTCTCAAAACATCCCTGGTCTTCCTTACTCTAGGTGTAACAACAGAAGGAATACCCAACTCATCATCAATGCTCTGTTCTGAGCCACTGGATTCACCATCCACATAAGAGTGACCTGCATTCACATCAAACATGGGCTGATCTACCTTCTCTTTTCCTTTTTGTGATACCTGCGTACCACTATCTGCATTGCTTTGAGGAGATTCTCCTGATCTCAATCTGCCTGTCCATGGCAAAGTATGTGAACCACTGCTAGAGGACACTGCAGGTCCACTGATATTTTGTGATTGCTGTTGTGAATTCTGTGCAGCATTACCATTTTGTGCATCTACATCAATCATCACATTTACTGGTTTATACCAGTTGCTCATCTCATCAAAAACAACATCTTTGCTCACTGTAAACTTACGAGAAGAAGGGTTATAGCATCTATACCCTTTCTGCTATGGAGAATAACCAATAAAGATGCACTTCTCAGCTTTTGGATCAAACTTGGACCTCAACTTGTCTGGCACATGAACATAGGCAATGCAACCAAAAATTTTCAAATGAGAAATGTTTGGTTTCCTACCAGTATACATCTCCTCTGGCATCATGCCATGTATTGCTGCAGTGGGAGTCCTGTTCATTATGTAAACTGCTGTAGCAACTACTTCAGCCCAATAATAATCTGGTAGATCTTTTTCATTTAGCATGGCCCGAGATACCTCTCCAATATGCCTATTTTTCCTTTCTGCAAGTCCATTTTGCTGTGGGGTATGACTGCATGAATATTGCTGCTTTATGCCATGCTCTTGTAGGAACCTTGCAAACTCATTTGAGAGGTACTCTCCCCCTCCATCTGACCTTAGGCATTTTATTTGCAGGCCTGTTTCTTTTTCAGCCATAGCTTTAAAAGCTTTGAAGTGCCCAAACACTTCACTTTTCTTTTTCATAAAATACACCCAAACTTTTCTGCTGAAGTCATCAATAAAAGTGACAAAATAGTGACAGCCTCCAATAGATGCAGCTTTAGTAGTCCACACATCAGAGTGGATTAATTCCAATGGCTTTTTACTCTCTTGAACATGCCTAGGAAATGGTTTCCTTGCCTGTTTTCCAAATTGACAGGCTTCACAAACCTTATGCATTTCTGCAACCTTAAATTTAGGCAATCCTGCAACAATATTTTGGGCTTGCATTGATTTAAGTCGCTGTATATTAATGTGACCAATGCGTTTATGCCAGATATCAATATCTGCAACTACACCAGTCCCATGTGCAAACATTGCTGTACTCAATTCAGGCATGTCCGCATCCAACATAAACATCCTGCCCTTCTTCTTTCCTTTTGCTATCAAGCGACCGTTATTTTTCATATCCTCAACAAAGCATCCATGAGGATTAAATCTGACCTGCAAGCCCTGCTCAACCATTTGACCAACAGAAACCACGTTCTTGGTGATGTTCGAGACATGAAATACACCAGACAAGTATTTCTTTTTCCCATCCTGCATAGACAAAGGAATTTTACCAATCTGCACAATAGGATGTGCAGTATCATCACTAGTCTCCACAAATCCTGGTTTTTCCATTTTCCTTGCATCCTGCATCCATTCTGCATGACCTGTCATGTAGTTTGATGCACCTGAGTCAACATACCACACATCATTTCGTTCTTCTACACTTGTCACAGAATTGGTCATATGCTGCACCATAAATAGATGCTCATTTCTGTCATCACCCTGTCTACTGGAAGATGCATAATTGCCTTGCTGCAATTTTCCATTCATAATGTCATTCTGCTTTTTGTAGCAGTCCTTAGCCATATGACCCATTTTACCACAGTAGTAGCATTCAACATTGCTGTTTGCATTTTGGCCTCTCTGCCATCCACCACGGCCTCTTTGGCTCCCCCTGCCTCTAGAGTTACCATGTCCTCCTGCATAGGACTAGTTTTCTTGAGTTTGCTGCATATTCTAATTTCTACCACAGCCTGCAGATCGGCCTCCTCTACCTCTGCCTCTACCTCTTCCAACATTTGAGTAGAAGACAGTTTCTTTTGAAGTTCCTCCTGAAGAAGATGCACCCCCATTTCTCTGCTCTTCAGAAATTAGAAGAGCAAACAACTGTTCAAAATCAGGAAATTTTTCATAGACGGCAATGGATGTCCGGAACTCTGTGCATAATCCTTTCCTAGACCATTCAAGGTCACAGAAACTAGATCATCATCTTCCACTAGTGACCCAATGGAAGCAAGTGCATCTGCAATTTTCTTCACCTTCATGTGGTAGTCATTGATGCTCAAATTTTCTCTCTGCACATTGTGCAACTCCTGTTTGAGCTGCATTTTCTTGGCTTGCGTATTTGTGCTGTGTACATTTTTGCCAAAGTATCCCATGCCTCCTTTGGCATACTTGCATCCTAAATATGCACAATCATAGAATCAGAAATACTGATAGACAACTAGTACATAACTTTGCTGGCTCTCTCATGCCATCCTTTAAATGCCTGCATTTCCTGTTGATTGGGAATATTAGGAAGAACTGGATCTTCTTCATTTCCTGTAATGAACTCCCAATAGCCTTTTCCCATAAGGCTTTTCTGTGACAATCAGTGAAAGAGAATCAGACGCCATTACAGAACACTACAAAATATTCTGTCACTATGAAAAACACAGGTTTTGCCTCACACGGGCAGATCTGCAAAACTGACGAAAGTAGTGATGATTTTGCATCAACAGGCAACAAGCATGATTTTGCAACTCCCAATATCTCTGCACACAGGCATACGATGCAATTTCTGCGGCAACTTTTCACCGACCAGCCGTGAGCAGTGGTCGCACAACAAAAACAGGGCCTTTTTCTAAGTGCCTGCGAAGAACTTCCGCCTTCAAAATGGGCCCCGAAATGGCCTCCCCCTCTCCCGCAGCATATACTGTGCTCTCGCCACACCGCGAAGGGCGTCTCAATCTAAGACAGTGCACTCTTGCACTTCTGGCTGTGCTACCTGCAGAGATTTGCTCCTAAACTCGAAATAGGAAAGCAACACTGGTCCTCTTACTAGGACACCGCGAACTTGGTTTGCTTTCTTGAGCTCCTTACCACGAACAAGGCTCTGATACCATGTGAAGATAGTGGGAGAGAGGGAAGGAGTCTCACTTGCGGCTTTCTCACATACACAATGGGGGAATACACATACAGGTGGAGGCTGAAAACAGTTTTCCTCTTCTTAGTTGTGGAAGCCAAAAGAACTCTAGTACAAAGAAATAGAAGAACCCTATATGTGGGTCTCAAACCAAACTCAACTAACTAAGGTGGCATACTAACTGAGCCACAAACTAGAGTAGATAAGAATAGCTGTCATCCAACTATTATTCGTGGGCGGTGTACCAACCGCATCGGCAACTAACAAGTCAGTGACATAAATGTACAACAGTCACCCTGGCATGTCGCGAGTGTGGAGCTCGATATCTCAACAGTAAAAAGCACACACAACCTAATGAAAAGCCAAGCCACACACAAGCTAAAAGTTGAAAAGCCAATAGCCATCTAAAAGTAGAGGTTAATAATTTTAAAAATTCCTAAATTCCTAAAAAAATAGAATAATCACAAAACTCCCACTCAACTCAATCCTAAAGCATTGTCTTTAGGAGAGCCAGTGCTAATAAAAGATATCAAATTTTTGTGTCACAACATGTTCACATAATCTTTAGATCCTTATGAACTAGCACCATGCAAGAGTACAATTAGATGATTGGCAGATTGAATATTGTATTAACCCTCAAATGATGTGATCCACCATTTCCAAGGTGTTAACACACTCTCACCCTGTATTTAGAAGGCAAAGCACACACCTTGCACCACCATTATATTGACAATATAAGGGAGGTATATATCAACCAAAATACCTCTAAACATTCCAAAAAAGACTATATAATATTAGCCTGACTTATATACAAGAACCAATAAAAATTTTCTAAATTGAGGCAACCTTCTATAGCATACTTGAAGTTTACGAAGGCCCACATGTATATGTTCGGAGGCTAGTATATCAATGTAAATCCATCAATTCATAGCAATGAAGCACAATATAACAATGTATATCAATGTAAATATAGTACCATGAATCCACCATGTATATTAATGTAAATCTAACACCATGAACCCATCAATGTAAATCCATCAATTCATAAGAGTGAAGCCCATGTAAATGCTCTTTTTCCCATTGCATCCTTAATCCAATGCTGCTCACCCACTCATTGATGATGATGGAACTTGCACACTAAATTTGAGAAGCACCTAAACCAATAATAAAATAAATAAAAGATAAACCATTGCATTAATATATCTAGCATGCTTGTCATATAAACTAAGCACAAATTACATTAGGATGGAGAAAAATACTATTCATCTTATTTAACAATTGACATGGACACAACCATAATAGTATATTTACCTCCCGTTGACATAAGAGACCATTTAGGACAAGGTGCCTCTTTATCAAATAGCACATTTTGATTATGATGTAGAGGGAGGAAAGGACAATGCTTCTCTTATCTTGAACCTTTCTTTGTAGATGTATTGTGGAGAGTCTCGTTATTCGATTGGCTAGTGGGCTTGGATGGTGGATTGAGGGTGGCTATACTTTGTGTTGGCGATTGATGGATGTGCTTGGTCTCATGGTTGCTTATATTTGGGAGAGATGCATGGTATTCCTTTGAAGATTGGGTAATGAGAGGAAATATTTTTGCTATTTGATAATTATATTTTTACAAACGTTGCTTATTAGGCTTGCTGGTACTCATTAGGAGCTATTTGATAATTAGATTTGTATAGATGTTGATTACTAGGCCTACTAGTACTCATTAGGGAGCCAATATTTAGCTTGTGTGGTTTTTATATGCAAGCAATGGCAACGTGGGGTGCGTTGCTTCCTCCCTCAAATGCCCCCTTTGAAAAATGATAGCCACAAGTTGGGCATTCATTTACTACATTATAATGTGTTGTAGATATCGTCAACCTATTGAATAAGATAAATTTTTAATTTATTTATGCTTCATTAAAATATCATATATTTTATGTATAGGCATGATATGTGACGTGTAATTAGGCATAAGTTCTCAAAGTTATACTGGCATTCTAGCTTTTATCCCACATACCTTATGAAAAAGAGCTTTGCCAACCCCTAAGCTCAAAATACTCAATCTTGAGCAACTTTAGGAAATAGTTACGACTTTTGGGAGCTTAAAAAAGTGTCATTTATTACTTTTTTTTAATAGTTTGATCTACGATAAATTGTCTCAAAAGAACACTTGTTGTCCAAATAAAGAACACTTATGGTGATAAGTTCTCAAAAAAAGTCCACTGCGATAAAATGGCCCAAAAAAGAACTTGTTGTGGTACAGGTGTGAGTATTTGTTAGCTAACTTTTGGGTGCATTAGGGGTTAATGATGCGTTCCTAGATGTGGCAATTGCAATTCGCTAGTGGGCCTAATTTTTGGGTGTTTGGGTTGCTTCCATTATTTCGCACATCAGGTTTGAATTAAAAAACAAGGAAATTTAGATTGACTGAGTGACTCTCAATGCTTTTGGAGCATCCAATACCATGAATGCATTGCATGTGCAGTCCACATCAAGGCAATGCTCCCCTAGAGTTGTTCACTTGTTCAGTTAACATGTGGTTGTGTGAGTCTCCTCTCTATATGGATCTTTAACCCATGCAAGGTGCCGTAGCATGTGTGTAGAATGCACATGAACAAGGTCGAAGGAGGATTCATCTCCACCGTACGATCTCAACCTTTTCAAAGAAGAATATGCCAATCCATTGAAATAACTCATCGCCAATATTTGAAATCACTCTTGCACACAATCAAACTAACCACATCTTAGTTTTTAATTAATAGTCATGCCCACCGACCCCAAACGACAAACTCGCAAGTAATTGCTGTCAAAATTCACAATCACCCCCCTGCACATGGGGAATGAACTGGAGCCACACTTTTTGATAGAAAGGTGCTTCGGAATCTAGCTCGTGGCTCCAAATTCCCCTTTACGTAGAGGTCTTAGGTCGGCAGAGATTTACTTTGCTGTCCGATCAAGCTAAATGCATAATGAGAATCTGCCCGTGCACTGACATTGGCCGCCAAACCATCTGCCCCCGTAGCCATGGGTTAATTTGTGTTGGGAAAGTCATAGTGCCCACCAATCACAAAGCTCTACATCACCCGCGCACAATTAAATTAACCCCGGAGTTAATTTGTACAGCTCCTCCTTGAAGACCTCCACGTGGATGGTCTTTCTGGGAAGGAAGGAAAGTGCCCGGAAAGTGGCTCATGAGCGCCGAAGTTCCTTAGTGACATGGAGAATGGCTCACGGTGGCACTTAACTTTCCCGGGCAGTCACGAGTGGATACAAGAGCTCAGTCAACAATGCAGTTGACTTCTATAGCGTTCTGCCCATTTTCGAATTCGAGTTTTCGATACTGCCCATCTCGAACGTCTGCACGCTCGAATCTGAGAAAGCCGCCGACCCAGAGATGTTTCAGTGTTCAGTTGCATGTTTCTGTCATGTTCCCGACGGATTTATCCAAAGTTTCTCCTGCTCTCGATGGATGGATCCTCTTCCATCCGCTTTCAGGCTTTGCATCATGAATGGCCAGAGAAGCCGACGCTTGCAGACCAGGACCTTACGAGTGGCAATTTGTGCAGACTCCCGCCACTGGAATCGGAGCATCAATCACAAAAGAAAAGCCTTACAAGCAGACAGGTATCCACCTCTCGTAAGCTCAGATGCCAGACATTGTTGAAGAATCGCCCACCTGGAAGTATCCAAGAATCCGAGTCTCTATACAAGAGGCTTACGGGTACGCAATCTTCCGGCTCCCTTAAACTTAGAGACAGGGAGCCATCGAATTGGGAGTCGGATCCTGCCACCTATGCCCATGTGTTGCGGTGTTTCGAGGAAGTGAAGTATCTTTCGCATGGAGAGCTTGTCCATTGTTATGTTTGCAAAAGGGGGCTTGAACACAACAAATTTTTAGTTAACCTCCTAATACAGATGTATGGCAAGCACGGAGCTTTAGACAATGCGCATGCGCTCTTTTTTGAAATTACTGAACGCAGTTTGTTTTCATGGAATGCCATGGTACGAGCATATTCTCAGTACGGACGGGCTAAGGATGCTTTCCAACTTGTTCATCAAATGCTACAGGAAGCAGTTACGCCTAACAATTATATAATTTGTCAGCATTCTCTCTGCATGTGATTGCCCAACAGCCCTAGGCAAAGGTAAAAGGGTCCATTGTTGCATTGTAAATAGTGGTTACGAGTTAGATGTTGTTGTGGCAACTGCCCTTATAAACATGTATAGCAAATGTGGTAGCCTGAAGCATGCACGGATGGTATTTAACACAATGCCTGAAAGAGACACAATCTCGTGGAATGCAATGGTTGGTGCATATGCCCAGCATGGGCAGGGCAAGGAAGCTCTCTTACTGTATGATCAAATGCTATGGGAAGGAGTACTTCCAACTAAGGTTACTTATGTTGCGGTTCTTGATGCATGCAGTGTGCTGGAAGATTTCGTCAAAGGCACGCACATGCATGCCTGCATCATGCATAGTGTGTCTGACTTTGATGTTGTTTTGTGTACTGCCCTTGTTAACATGTATAGCAAAGGCTGCAATGTAGACGCTGCATGGAGAATATTTGACAGAGCTTATGTGAAGGATGTTATCTTCTGGAATGCAATGATCCAAGCTTATGTCCAAAGTGGACAGTGCAGCAAGGCTTTCCAACTTTTTGATCAAATGAAATTGACTGGAGTGCTTCCGGATAAGGTGACGTTTATGCTCAACCTGTCTGCATGCATCAATCAGGCATGCTTACTTGATGGGAAGCGGATGCACATTGTCATTATGAGTAATGGATTTGATTCAGATGTGGCTGTGGGGAATGCACTCATATACATGTATGGCGAGTGTGCTGGTCTGGAGGATGCATGGACCATGTTCAGTAGAATGGATGAGCAGGACATCTTTTCATGGAGTTCCATTATTTCTGCTTATGCTCAGAGGGGTGAGAGCAATAAAAGTCTTCAAATTTTTCACGAAATGCAGAAGGAAGGAGTTCTTCCAAACAAGGTCACTTTTGTCAGCATTCTTGATGCGTTTGCTAGGGAGGATGCTCTGTGGGAAGGCAAGCGGATCCATGCATGCATGAGTAGTACTGGAATTGATTCAGACATTGTGGTACGTACAGCACTTATCGATATGTACGGAAAATGTAGGGTCTTAGAGGAAGCATGGGCTTTGTTTTTCGACATGCCTGAGCGAGACTCTTGTGTCTTGTAACGCCATGATTGCAGCCTATGCCCAGAATAGGCAAGTTAAGAATGCCCTTCATCTTGTGGAGCAGATGCAGCATGAAGGATTTATGCCAGATAAGGTCACCTTCATTAGCATGCTTTCTGCTTGTGGTAGCCAGGCAGCTCTAGCTGAAGGCAAACGGGTTCATTTTCTCATCCAGGGCAGTGAATTTAAGTCAGACACTTTCCTGGGAAGTGCCTTGGTCAACATGTATAGCAGCTGTGGTAGCCTGGAGGATTCAAGGAACGTGTTTGACAAAATGCTTGAACGGGACATTTTCTCATGGAATGCAATAATTTCAGCCTGTGCGCAAAATGGGCTGGGCAATGTAGCCCTTAGCCTTTTCAACCGAATGCAGCAGGAGGGAGAAATTTTGAATGAGTTCATCTTTGTCAGCATTCTTCCTATGTGTATGGACAAGGAAGCCTTAACTAAAGGCAAACAGATCCATGTTAGGATTATAGGCAGTGGCTTTGAATTAGACAGCATGGTCGGCACAGCTCTTGTAAATATGTACAGCAAGTGTGGCTCGTTGGAGAACTCAAGGAGGACATTTGATGAGATTGTTAAGAGGCCTGCCAGTGTGTGGAATACCATGATATTGGCTTATGTTCAACATGGCCAGTACACAGATGCCTTACAATTATTGGACCAAATGTACCAGGAAGGAGCTATACCTGATAGAGGGACCTTTGTGAGCATACTCTCTACGTGCCACAGTAGGACAGCTCCAGCCAGAGGCAAGAGAATGCATGTCCGCATTGTCAGCAGTGGCTTTGAGCCAGATGCTTCTGTGATGAATGCTTTGCTTGATATGTACGAGAAGTGTGACAACTTGGATTACGCAATCAAAGTTTTTGAGATGATTCCAGAGTTATGTAAGAGTACCTTTGTCAGCATTCTTTCTGCATGCGCAAGACATGGAGCACTGACACAAGGCAAGGATGTGCATGCCCAGATTGTAGGCTATGGATATGATTCAGATATCCTGATGGGCAATGTTCTTATCAACATGTACAGCAAGTGCGGCAGCTTGGAGGATGCATGGATGCTATTCAAGAAACTTTCTGAGCCTGATGTGGTCTCCTGGACTGCCATAATATCAACATATGCGCAGAATGGGCTGGGCAGGGATGCACTTCAACTCTTTCATAAAATGCAGGTGGAAGGGGTTACACCAAACAAAGTGACCCTTGTGAGTATTTTGTCTGCATGTAGTCATGCAGGTATGGTTGATGAGGGTTTATGCTACTTTCTTTCCATGAATCAAGATCATGGTATTGCCCCTATTTTAGATCATCACCACTGCATGGTGGACTTATTCGGAAGGGCAGGGCGCTTGAATGAAGCAGAAGCCTTGATTAATACCATGCCTTTTCGGGCCACGGCTGTGACATGGACAACTCTCCTCAGTGCCTGCAAAAATCACGTGGATGTGCAGCGGGGAGAGCATGCTGCAAGGAAGGTCTTCGAACTGGATCCAGATAATGCCGCACCATATGTCATGCTGTCAAACGTCCATGCTGCAGGATGTAGCTAAAGCGATAGCTAGTATTGAGGAAAAGGGCATCATAAAGCATTGCTCTTTCAAGGTTAAGGATAGGCTAGAAGATTACTTTCAAGATGATTCATATGATTCATGGGAAGGTCCCATATGGAGAGACGAACATTTGGGAAATTAGGGTGCCGGATGAGATCCTGATTCAACGTTGGTGTTGGGGAGTGCTTGTCTCAAGCCCCCACATTGTGTGGCAGTTTAGCAAGTCTGAAGTTTGCTAATTGATGCAACTTTTGGAGAGGGTTTACGTTTGGCTTTGTATGGATGGTTAAGTTTGCCATAATCGTATGTAAGAAATGCTTGGATCTAGATGTTTCTAGAAAGAAAGGGTTAGGCATCGCTGAATAGTTCGGGTGTCCATCTAGCACCACTTGTGGCGAGTTTGTTGATTCATGTGTGTTAACATAGAATGATGTTGAGATAGCATCCTAACCACTTTCCCTCAAGAAAAATGTCACGGCTCAAAATATCAAGTCTACACATGATACATGTAGCTGAATTTAATAAGACATGGTTGATTCTTGAATGATATCATTCCACCGATCTTGTTGATGTAACTTGAGCTTGTTTGCTGCTGATCTAGACCACTACGTGTGTGGTGTCTTGACCTCTTGTTGTCGTTGTTGCTTATCCTCTTGGTGTAGGATCAAATATGTGCCTTTCGTTTCCATTAATATATAGATTTGTGTTAGCTCAATCAGAGAGTGAATTGACAGGATTCCATGCCCAAGTGGGTAAAGGCAATTGATTCGTGGGAATTGCAATGAGGCAACTTTCTACAAGGGATGGTCTTCACTTCACAATGTTCACCAGAGAATTAATTGCTAGTACCATAGGATATGGCAATAGCAATGAAAAGAATATTTCGACACAAACTTGGAACCATGATGCAAAGAGGTAGTTGTTGAGGAGGAGGATGAAGTATTTGCCATGGATTTCTTCTGCTTTATTGTTGCATCTTCTTGAAGAATATTATCCATAAGGTTAGGCAGAATTAATATCATGAGACCTCTTTGAGTAGCGATGAAGAAGCAAGAAGTGTAGACATAAGCATCATGACTTGTTAAAGAGGAGAAATTTAAAGATCAGCAAGGTAGTATCATCGAGAGTTGCTTGCGATTGACCCAAAAAATTCTAAAATCTAGTTTGAATCAAAACAATGGCAAACTAAGCAACTGGTGATGCATCAATATCCACATGATCATAGGTGCCTTTCAATATCCCAAACTACCTTTGAAGAGCGAAGAGTATGCAACAATTGTATTTGACTATTGTTACCAATGAAAAAAATATGTTAGAACGAGCATTTCAAATCAGCCAATGTCCAAGAACCACGAGGGTCACACTAGGGTTGATAGAGGTGCCAAGAAATGTCCCAAAATTTGGAATGTATTAGAAGCATTTCCATCCTTATTGAGTGATTGGTGTTCGTAAGACATGCTTGGACTTTATGCTAGATAATGCCATACTTCTAGAAGAAGTGCTTTGAAGTGTCTTTAGAAAAAAGGCACTACTAAAGTGGCACAAAAGACTGATGGTGTTGCTCGAAGATTCTTCGAAGTAGGTGGCAACAAACAAATATAGATCGACAACAAGGTTTGCTAGATTTGCGAGCAATTGTGAGCAGATATGGAAGGAGGACAATTGTCAAGAGATTGCGAGTAAGGGGCCCCTCATCAAGGGCACGAGCTATCTGAGAAGGATCATATGAGGAAATTTGATACCATGTAAAAATATAGAAGGTAACATATTTTATCGACATGAAACAATCTTATATTGGTCAAAGTATATACCAACCATATAAGCTGAAATGTAGGAGTTATTTGTGACTAGTTAAGGCACATGAAGTGGAAGGATCATCCTTATTCACTTAACCTAGATTCAACTATGAAACTGAGAGACGAAGAATGAGAAAGAAGAGAAAATGTGCACGCTATGGAAGATAGAGAAGAAAATACCTTTATTACGAGGCAAATTACCTTACATGGAGGAGACTACAAGGCCCTTATGCAGTTATTTAGGAGTGCTAGAAATTTGATATACATGAGTTATGTAGACTTAACCTAGCATCACTTAGGTAAAAGAGACTAACTCCATGGAGTACCAGTAGAAGAAATCTGCAGATGAACCTAGGAGATTCTTGGTTTTCAAGGAAGGGGATTATGGCCCTTCTAGAATCATCTGCAAGATTGGAGAAGTAGCCTATCAATTGGAGGTACCGAGCACTCCAAGACCCACAATGTGTTTCATATGTCTTTGCTGAAACCACATGTAGGCTGGCATGTGCACATACTTCCAGAGCTGCTACCTATGGATGAGAAGGGTCATATCCTTGTCCCTGAACACATTGTGGGTGTCAGAGACAGAGTACTTCTCGCAACAAGATAACATTGAGTACTTCATCAAATGAAAAGGACTTCTGGAGGATGAACAATCATGGTAGCCAGAAAGCATTGTCCAAGAGTACCCCCATCTTTTACCAGGCTGATCGGCACCATTTTGCTGTCTGTCTCAGCATCCTTGCATCACAACTAGAACATGTAATTTCGAGGGCAAAATTCTATGGGAAGGGATGGTTGTAATGAAGGGGGAAAAGGGGCTAATTTAATAGCACTCTAGGGGGGATTTAGAGTAAAATGTGCTGGCCCATTATATAAGTCCACACCAACTACTCATGTACTCACCTTTTGATGTGACATCTAATCCTATCCAACTCTCCTCCAACTTGCCTACACTCACCTCTCTCTCTCTCTCTCTCCAAAAAAGAAAAAAGAAAGAAAAAAAGACCCACAATATATATGGTTAGAAATAGCAGCAAAGGAGGTGAATATCAAAATGGCCACATGCTATTTTGCACCCCCACAATCACCCATATACAAAAATAATAGCCACATATCCCAAGAAGACCCCTTAGGGCATTTTAAGGCATGAACAAGATCAATACAGGGCATCATCACAATGGAGGGGAGAGACCTCGTATGCTCGTAGGGGAAAAGCTCATCAAACGATGCCAGAAGGCAACTCCTCGCAACATCGGATGCTTTGGGCTGCAAATTTGTAATGGCAAGTTGCATTTTCAAAACATGGCATGATACACATGCAAAACCACTCAAGGATGAAGTGTGGTTAATCATCTGATCACAAACCTGTATGCAAGACACATGATTGAATTGAGGAGTCACTTGAGTTCCTTGACCATAGTAAATGTCTCTAGGCATAATGGGGAAAAGTAATGCTGTGAAAAAATATAAAATTACCACATCTCCTAGGTAAAGAACAGATTCATATTTATGGGAGGGAAATAGAGACAACAATGGTACAAGGTCAGATGCCTTACATGTCATGAACATAACAGCCTTCTACATGTCACAAAATGAACAAATACATCACAGAGGGAAAAATCTTTTGGCGAGCTTTTTAATGTGAGCTTTTTTACCATTTCCTTTGTTTTTGCGAGCTTTTTTTAGAAATCCATACATGTTCTTGTTATAAGAAAGCTAGGGAGGTTAGAAAGAGGGGGAGAGGATATAGGATATGTTCATTTTCATAGCATGTGGAAGGGGTGGAAGAGTGTATCCTATGCACAAGGGGGGGGGCGGATATGAGTGGCAGTAGGAGGCAAAAAATTATGGAAGATATGTCCATATTCAAAGTAGAAGGGAGGAACTATGGGAGATATGTTCATTTTAAAAGTGTATAATTTAGCGCAGACTCAAAATAGGCGCAAAACAGGCCAAAATGACAAAAACACCATTTTTCCAATTTTTATCGGAATATGGTCATGTTGGTACTCAAAATGACCGGAATTTGACGAGGAATCCAAATATGAGGTCAAATCTATCAAATTATACACTTTGAAAATGAACAAATTTCCCTTATGCTCTCCCTTCCCCTTTACATTTAGGAGATGAACATAAGTTTCACATTCCTCATCCTCTCTCTCCCTTCCCCTTTACATTTAGGAGATGAACATAAGTTTCACATTCCTCATCCTCTCTCTCCTCCTTGCACTCCTCTTTGCATACCTTATAAGTTCCCCCTCTAACTATGATAATGAATATATGTTCCAACTCCCCTCCCCTCCCTTCTCCATGCGACCATCCCTCCCCTTTTCCTTTATCTCCCCTCTCCCCCCTCTCTCCTCTTAACTGCAACCATAACCCAAACTTTCCACCCACCCCACTCCATGAAACCCCCCCTCCCCCTCTCTCTCTCTCAGGTGAATGAAAAGCTCACAATATTCATGAAAATTGAAAAAAAGCTCATGACAAAAAGCTCACCAAAAAATCACACCCCATAACAGATAGCTGCCCTTAAAGTTACTTCACTAAAAGCAAGGGGATAGGGAGAAGGCGGTATTGCCATGTTATCATCACTAGTATGATCAGGATTGTAAGGATGCAAATAGAGCCTGGAAAACAACTGAAACAATCGAGAAAAAAAACAAAGCATGGGCATATAAATAGGTGGTAAGGAATTAAAAAATGATATATCTCAAGAGCAAATAGGTTGAGAGATTTGAGGAGCTAATCCCAAAAAGTCTTTCCAAATTTTCATAGCAACAAACCTCTAGAGAGGAAAGCACAATGGAAAGACACGATATTGTTCATCAAAAGGCTCTACAAAGAGATGGGGAAGAGAGAGTCGACCACGACTATACTGTTAAGACAACAAACGGCATCATAACTGAGGAAGATGTGGGCAAAGGCCTGAAAAAGCTAGCTAATGGAAAGGCTCCAGACACACAAGGGCTGATAGTGGACATGTAGGGAGGCTAAAAGACAAAAAATGCTTACCAAGCTTATGGATATGCATCTATAGGAAGGGTTTCCCTCAGAATGGTAGCTTAGTATGATTGTACCAATCCATGAGGGGGGAGGTAGCAAGATGGCAAAGAATTATTGGACAATCATGATGAGCAACATAATGGCACAGCTATATGGTACTATCCTTAAGTGAAAATCTAGCAAATTGATGGCTGAGCAGAGCATCAGACCACCATCCCAAGTAGGGTTTTGTCCCAAACACTAAACAGTAGATCATTTGGTTGCCATAAGGGATGCAAGACAGGAGTTAAGCATGAAAAATATTTTGAAAGCTTTACATACAGCTCCACTTAAGAAGCTATGGGAAATATTAAAAAAGCTTCAACTCCCTCAAGAACTCATAGAGGCCATGTACTAACTCTATGAGAGAGTTTTAGCAGAGTTAGCACAGCCACTAGTGGATGGACCATGTGTCAAGGGGAAAACTACCATCAATGGTGACATAGGGTGTAAAGCACTATCTTCTTGTTCTCTTCTTCGATCACGGGAGTAGCACCATGAATCACCTCCCAGCCATATCTCGCTAAGGCTCTCGAGAAGACAGGGATCTTCTTTCCAAAAATTCACGTGAATAATTCCCTTCTCTTCTCTCTCTAGCCTCATCAAGCCCCAATTCCCTAGATAGATCTAGATGCCACATGTCATACATATAGGGCCTTCCAAAAGCAACATTCCACCCCTCTCTTGGGATGCATTAAATCCTTTGCCCCTAGGCACAATCTTTGCACTAGGTGATCTACCTAGTCTGGTGCTATCAGCCCTCACCTAGGACCTTGACATTAAATCCCTCCCGATCATTTACATGAAGCGCAAACACACATATATTACCGAGATAGATCCTTTAAGGGAAATGTCGACTGATTCTTCCAAGGTCATGCTACCTCGGCTAGAGCGTAACAATCCTTCCCTCTTCAGACATCAGCGTCCTCGATGATAAAGTCTGGGAATACTCTCCGCAACTGATATACGGATTCCCAGGTAGCTTCAGATAGAGGCTGACCATGCCATGCAACCAACACCGTGGGTATCTTTTGATTTCGTATTTGCATTGTTCCTCGGTCCAGGATTCTTGTTGGTTTGCGCCTTGCAATATCCTCTATCTCCTGAAACAAAACCACACCTTCGATTAGTGAGTCACCAGTATGCAAAAATTTCTTTAAGTGCGAAACATGAAAAACCGGGTGCACCTTACACCCCTACGGTAATTCTAATTTATAGGCTACACTGCCTATTCTCTTTAGAATTAACCATGGCCCACAGTATCGAGGTGATAACTTAGCACACTCTCTTGAAGTCAACGACTTCGAGTGCGAAGGAACTCTGAGAAAAACTTTTTCTCCTTCCTTAAATACTCTTATAGACTGGTTTTCATCCGCATACACCTTGGCGGATATTAGCTCTCGCAAGTGCTAGTATCTCCCGCATCTAAACTACAAAGTTCACGGCACTAGGCACTTTCAGAGGTACTCCAACTATAGTTGGATTGGCTAGTCTATAACCATAGTTCAGCTCAAACGGACTAAACCTGGTAGAGGAATGTTTTCTATCATTGTAGGCAAACTCCAACAATGGCAACCACTTGTCCCATGTATGTTGCCTCAATGACACATATGCCCTCAGCATATCCTGTAAAGTCTGGTTGACTCTCTCCGTCTAACCATCCATCTCAGGATGATCCCCACTACTCATTCCCAACTCAGTCCTTAGTGTCTCAAATACCGCTGTCAAAAAATGACCGGTAAATCTGACATCTCTGTCTGACACTATGGATCTAGGCAATCCATGCAGACGAAATATATGTCTAATGAACAAATCCGCCACTTGCGGGGCACTAACAGACTCTTTAGTCGGAATGAAGTGAGCCATCTTGCTTAAACGATCAACCACCACAAGGATAGAATCATATCCTCCTTGTGTCGTAGGCAGCCCTACAATAAAGTCCATGGAAATGCTCTCCCACTTACTTAGTGGTATTTCCAAAGGCTGTAAAAGTCCAGGTGGCTTCACCCGCTTGGCCTTGCTTACCTGACACGAGAAGCACCGTGTCACATATTCATGAATATGCTTTTTCATCTTTGGCCAAAAGAAATCTCGTTTCATGAGATCATATGTCTTCTCGACTCGTGGATGTCCCGCACACGGGCTATCATGGCATTGTCGAATGACTCTCTGCCTGAGATCATTCTGACTAGGTACTACAACCTTGCCATTTCTAACTAGCATACCATCCCTTATGGTATATCTTGCATAAGTTTTTCCTTTTCTGGATGCCAGGTCATCCTTTTCACTTTCCCCGGGTTTTAACACATGAGCCTTAGGCCATAAGCTTTGGACAAACTCGTCCACCTTTTGAGTTTCTCTAATCTCGGTCATTAGAGCACTCTTTAATACCGTGAAACTCAGGTTGTGCGTAATGCGAGACAACGCATCAGCCACCTTATTATCTTTTCCTCTTCGGTACCGAATCGTTAGATTAAACTCTTGCATGAGCTCTGCCCACCTAGCTTGGCGGCCCCTCAAGTCAGGCTGTTTACAAAAATGTTTCAGAGTATCATGATCCACATCCACATAAAACTGTGAACCATACAAATAATGCCTCCATGTTTTCAAAGCATGGATAACAACATACAACTCCAATTCATGAGTTGGCCAATTCCTTTGAGAGGGAGAAAGCTTCTTGCTTTCAAAGGCTACTGGCCTTCCCTCTTGAAGGAGAACTGCTCCTACCGCAATGCCACTTGCATCGGTTTCTAGGAACAACGGTTTCTGGGGATCAACTATTTTTAACACCGGTCCTGTGACCACAGCTTGTTTTATGGTGTTAAAACTTTCTTGTTGATTCTGTCCCCATATAAAAGGTACTTTATCTGAGGTCAGATTAGTTAATGGTGATACTATTCCGGAATATCCTTTGATATGCCTTCTATAAAACTGGACAAATCCCAAGAATGATCGCAACGTGGTCAAACTCTGAGGGATTGGCCAAGTTAGTATCGCAGCCACTTTCTTCGGATCCATTTCTACCCCCTGTGGAGTAATTATGAACCCTAAGTATTCAAGCCTAACGTTACACAGTATAGTTTGCTTTTTATTTACATAAAGACTGGCTTTCCAATGAAATTTCAGTCTTTTGTGCTACATTGTTTGTGCCAAGTAATGCTTGTGTTCTCCTTTAGGGACTTCATGGAAGATGTGATCGGAAGAATGGACATGAATGATATTGATTGTTCATACACTCTACCCAGTTTATCGAAGTCAAGTGATGTCATTGGGATACTAAAGGACCCAAGACACAAACGTCTGCATGTGCAAGTTGCTGAAGAGGTGATGAAGGACTTCAAGGACATTGTAGATGCAAAGGAGATGCTTGCAACTTGTGATGCTACTGGTGTAAGTCGCAAAGCTTACACATCTATTTTTAGATTTTCAAGTTTGTTATTGTGGGAAAGTATAATAAGTCTACGGTGCTAATACACACACCTTGGTTTGTGAGGCATGCATGGCAAGAAACAAACAAGCATGCAAGAGAAATGCTTGGAGGGTACCATTGTGTACACAATGACATGGAAGATTCAAAAGAAATTTGGTTTGCAATCCTTTGAGATGAATGCCTTCAACAATGTCTACTTGGATGTTGAGAAACTACAAGAAGCAATGGTCAAATTCTATGGCATGAGAGAAGATGGTAAGAGGAAATTCATTACACCATTGCGCTTTCCTTAATTTCATTTTCTATATCATGTTTATCCTAACTATTTCTCTCTTTTGTTGTACAGAATGCAATGACAAGGTCATATTTGTTATCAAAATGGATGAAGCTCTATTGATCAAAGAACACAAGTTATAGAGAGTGAGCGTCTGCATTATGAATAAAGCCTCTGTTCAAGGGGACGAGGAGGTTGAGCAAGCTTTCTCAGTTCAATCTGAGAAAGACATATGGTGGCTTGCAACATTTGAGACTTTGAAAGAGTGCCATGAGACATTGAAGTGGGTTCTAGATACAACAAGAATCCCATCAGCTATCCAAAGACAAAAGGAAGGGAAAACATTGATAGTAGATGGCCATGGAACATTTCGAGTTGAGTGGCATCTTATTGGTGATTTGAAAACCCTCAAGTGCTTGCATGGTTGTGATATAGGGGAAAATGCAATGTTCATATGCCTTTATTGCATGTGTTCTCAATGAAGCAAAAGGTTGAATTACAATGGGAGAATGGCATTCTCTCTTGTAGCTAAATGCAAGCCCCCAATCATGACAAGAAGGATCCAAATTGAGATCCCATCTTGCCCTCCCACTAGAGAGAGTACACATATGTACTTTACATGCAAAACTACACATACTTGATAAGTAGTCGTATTTGCATCTTGTTTATGCTTGGAATTTGATTTTGCAAATTGTGCATTGCAGAGGCTAAGAAGTTTCTTTTAGAGATGGGATTCCATGGAGGACATGTCAAACTTAAGGAGGACAAGAAAATGTTTGAGGCGACACAAAATCTTTCTATCAAAGTGTTCATGGGTGGAGCAAAGGCAAGGGGATTCTTATCCAACCACTATCTTGACAAAGAAAAACATACATTGTCTCAAAGTACCTTCGGTTGGGAATAGTGGAAAGCATTGTGTGAATGCATGACCAATAAGGCTTCATATCCTCAAGAGTGACTTTGAGAGCTAAAGTATGGAAAAAGGCAGACGCATTGATAAAATTGATTTGCTAGGCTTGAATTGATGAAATACATTATGAAAGGTTCATGATGGCTATGAAAGAGTTTATGCAATTAAAAGTGAAAGCATGGGGCGAGTCCCACACGCATTACATGGTGATCTTGTCACCGTCATAATATTTAGCACTTGCTTAATTGATATTGTTTGTTTCTAAAATGATGTTTTTCATGTTTGAAACATATTCTCTATGCGCATAGAACATGGTTTGTATAGAATTGGGTCCCTTTGTCCATTTGGAATACACAAGGCATGGAGAAGTCACACTATAGAGCTAGGGTAGCCTACTTCTCAAGAACTCAAGGCATGGTGGTGGTGTCACTTGTAGCAATGCATTGCATGAGATGCTCGACTGGTTTTTTAGATGTTTACTAGGTAGGACTTTGAAGTGTGAAAAGGCAAAGGCATAAGAACTTGCTAAAGTAGTTCAAGTTATATTGAAGACTGGAAGGCATAGTTCTTGGAAAGCATCCATAGGGAGTCAAGGAGTTGCACGTTGGTTTGCAAGGTAGAGTTAGACAAGGGAGAAAATGGCTCCATTGAGAAACATAAGCTATGGTGTAATTGTCTAATTGTTGTGACCACAATTTGTGTAGTCACTCTTGGAGAAAAGGGTCTGTGTGAGGGTTGGTGGGGCAGCCTTGGGAATAGAGTGGAGAGGTGGTGTGGGAGGTAGGGAGGTTGGGGGGGATGGGGGTAGGGGGAGGGGGGGGGGGGGCGGGGGTGGGGGACGGAGTGGGGAGAGGGAGGGGGAGGGTGAAGCCCTAAAAGTAATTGAAAGGGGTTTAAAAAAGACATTGGGCCTATATAATTTTTTTAAATAAAAGCCCTAACTCTAATTATTTGATGGCAGAAGTGAAGAACACTACCAAGCCAACAAAACGTCGCCTCTAGCCTTCTTCCTTCGCATCCATGGCATCCACGCATACGAATCTCTCCGGGGACCCAAATCCCTTCGAGGACCCGAATCCCTCCAGTGGAACCTCTCATGATTGCTCCTGTGAGCCCTTCCCCAAATCTTGTGCACCCTCTTCCAACTCCCAAGAGTGTGGGCCCTCCCCCAACTCTAGTGAGCCCTCCCCCAACTCTCGTGACCCCTCGCCCAACTCCTGTGAATCCTCCCCAAACTCCCGTGATCCCTCCCCCAACTCCCTTGAGCCCTCCCCAATCTCGTGAGACCTCCACAAAATCATATGAGTAGCAGCAACAACAATACAATGAGCCCTCCCCTGATCACCTATGATAGAGCTTAGCTCTCTCAACCCCATGACCAATAGTAGACTTCCCCTCCTCACAAGAGACAAACCACCCGTCCCCTCTCCCCGAGTTGAGAAGAATGTTTTTGAGAATCTCTTAGAGATCGAGAAAATTTCTAAAAGGATTCTCAAAAAGCAAACTACAAGAAAATCAACAATCATCCCTCTTCCTGATCCATAGTTGATCATAGTTCCTATGCCCTTGCCACCACTGCTTAAGAAGCCTGCTTAAGAAGCCTAGAGATAGGTTGAAGAAGATGCCAAAAAAGCCCCATCACAAGGACAGAGGTCAAGGCGCAGGATCAAGTTGGGCATGAGAGGAGCATTCAAAGGAGGAGCAACTCAGAGAAGAGCGGCATAAGAAGCTCAAAGTAGACAAGTGCTCATGGAGCCATGTCCAGGTACCTGTAGAGCCTCCACCAAGAGTTAAGAAGCCATACAGAGTGAGACTAGGAGAGAAAGAGCCCTCAAAGAGATTAGACAACTATGGAAGAGCACTGACAATTTGATCCTGCGTGCTCCTTTTCAACACATTGTACAAGCAATAGCATAGGGATACAAGATGGCATGCACTTTAGCACAGAAGCTATGGGGGCACTCCAGGAGGCTATGGAGGAAGTAACCACTACCTTGTTTGAGAATGTGAACTTGTGTACCATCCGCACAAAGTGCGTCATCATGATGAACAAAGAGATGGCTCTAGTGAAGTGGCTTTGGATGGATCCCAGCCTTAGGCCATAGAATATCAAGGCTCCTAGCCTTAGGACTTAGACTATCCCCTTGCCTGTAAAGGCACAATGTTGTATCTAATTCCCATAGGGAAAACTATTTTAATAAAATATATTTTGATTTTGTACATTATCGCATTGTTGAGTAACGTCTCCATGTTTATGATGCATTGTGCTTTTCATTTTCAATGTTTAAAAAGTAAATAAAGTAAAACATTTATTTGGCACTTTGATTTCTATCAAATCAAGCTGGAATTTCATTGTATTGCAGAAGGTAAAATTGTCTAGGATGTCGCAAGGAGCCCAAGAAGCCCAAAATCCGCCATAGTACAAATTTGAAAATTTGGGCACTTTGGGCCTCCCAAAATGCCCAAATTCACACTATGGTAGGTTTTGGGATTTCTGGGCTCCTTTGATGTCTTGAAGAAATTTTAGTTTTGCAGTATGGTGAATTCCTCCTAGATTTAACAAAACTGATGACTACAGTGCCCAGAATTGTCCAACGGCATAAAATTGGCTTTAATTTTACTTTAGAAAGTGACAAACAAACAAATGAGATAAAAATTAATCTATAGGTTTTGACATGAAAGATCTTGGTATTATGCATCATTTTATTACATTCTATAGGTCAAATATGTGATTTCATGATGGAAATGTTATTTCTATCAAATCCAAGAGGAATTTCACTGCATCGTAGAAGGCAAAATTATAAGGATGTCGCAAGGAGCCCAAAAAGCCCAAAACACACCATGGCGCAAATTTGGGGCATTCTAGGAGGCCCAAAATGCCCAGATTTGTGTCGTGGCTGGTTTGGGCTTTTAGACCATACAAAATTAGCTAGAAATATAGTAGTTTCACATAATTAAAAGGATGGAATAAATATGTTAGACTGTGTCAACAACATCAATGACTTAAAAAAATACAACCATAATTAATTGGATGGAATAAATATGTTAAATTTATCAAGAGTAGCGATGACTTAAAACAAATAAGAAAGACATGTATCCATTAAAGACATATCTCCATTGAGATAGATGTTTGTATTCTAGAATGTATTACAAGAGGCCTCATAGGCTATCTTTCTTCTTAGATAGTTCTAATACATTGAGAATAGGAGTCTTCGAATCCCCAAGTGTACTCCTAGATGTAAACCTAGTTGTAACAGCACTAAGGTCATCCTCTCCTGCTACCAATGATATAGATGTTGCCATCAATGCTCTGTCATTCGATCCAAATGCCTTGATGATGGCCAAGCAATGGAACAAAATGACATTGTCGGTGTTCTGAGTGATGTTGGAATACCCACTAGCACGCGATAATGCCTTGCATTTCAGCAGCTCCATAGGCCCTCAAGGATAAAATTTAATGTGGAAGACCACGAGGTCAGTGTGCCACTTCACTGAGGTAGTGGGCTAAAGAATGATCTCTCCCAAACATGTTGCAAACATTTCCTCGTTAAGATGAGAACTCATCAATCTCAAATGCCTCCTGCAACAATTCAACAAACATTGGAAGACCAACAAAACATGTTATACCAGAAGACCATTAAAACACAAAACATTTTTCAAACTTACCACTATAGCATCATCAACTTCCATCCCTTCCTCTCTTGCAATGTTGATGGATCCGTGTGATGTATACTATCCCATCTAAGAGATGGAAGCTTTCTCCTATACTATCTTGGAAGTAGAAGCTTCTGCATCAAAGGGTTGTGCATCATATATCGACATGTCTGCATCCTTCAATGTAACGAGCATCGTCAGTAGAAAGTCTTGCATTGTTTGGTCTTCTAGACCCAAAAACCCAAGATCCTTGACACTTGTGATGGCATGGGACCCAAATAGGACTCCGAGTGCCTCATGCTCTCATACTCCAACAAGAACATCTATCATGGAGGAACACATACTCTTCTCATTAATGAGGAGGGGGGACAATGACCATAAGTCTGATGCTAGGTCAACGGTCTCTAATGCACTTTCTGGCTCTATGCTTGTTGGGGGCTCTTGGAGTAGGCTCAATGCTTTAGCTACTTTCGTCCACCCCCTTGCATGGTCAAGACTATGTTCCATGTACAGGTCAACAGAGTTTGGTCTAGGGATATGCATTTTTCCTTGGTCAAGGTGCTATATCATGGTTGTCAAACAAACAGCCAACTATTTCTTTGTGTTCGACTGAAGTAGAATATATGGCACTCACTATAGGTGCATGTGAGGTTGTATGGATTAGAAGACTATTGTCAGAAATAGATTACTTTGATGAGTCAAAGCTAACAACAATATACTGTGATAATAAATTGGCTCAAGCATTGGCTAAGAATCCAATATATCACTCCAGGACAAAGCACATTGATGTCAGAGAGCACTTCATCAAAGAAAGAGTGTTACTTGGTGACCTCACACTGCAGCATTGTGATAGCAAAGAGAATATTGCAGACATCTTTACCAAACCACTCGATAAAGAGCTTTTCAAGAAACACCGACAAGCCCTTGGTTTGACACAGAGAAAGGACATTCCCATTAAAGGGGTGTGATAGAATGTAATGTTCAGTCCTTCTTCGATTCCCCAGAATCATCATCTTGAGGGAAGGCATACTTCATGACGTTGATCTTGAGGGAAGGTGTTGAGAGATCATGCTCAACATCTTGTGATTACATGTGAATAGCACTAACACTTATAGAGTGCTATAAAGGAAAGGGTTAGATGCCCTAACCCTAACCCTAAATGGGTTTGTATATATTCTACATTTTCAACTAAATCTAGTGTACAGTTAGTCATTTGTGGTGTGCTCTCTAGCTGTGCCCTCTCTCCTCATCTCCACTCTTCTCCTCTCCCCTCTTCATATTTTGTCAATGAGGATATCAGTAGTTTTGGTAGAGGGGGTTCTTGATGATGAGGCTTCTTCCTCTAAATTTCCTTCCTGGAGAATAAAGATGAATGGGATTTAGTGCCTATATTTCCTGTGATCCCTGCTTCCAGGAGGTCATTCACTTCTACCATCCTAAACCCTTCCTCTGTAGGCTAAGTGCTTCACAAACTTCGTTTTGTTTAGGAATAGATATTTGATGTAATCTATCGGAACCCATCTTTTTAAAGACATATCAAGTTGATATGCAAAATTAGTGAAATTCTCTTGCATGTAGGTGATGAAATATTTGAATTTATTCTTGGCTTGCATATATGTGCCTAGGACATATAAGGTCATTTCAAACACACAAAAAAGCTCTTCCCTGCAATCTAAAAATGCAATTTGTGAGATGAAATTATGGAACATAAGTCTTGCTAAATCCATGGAAGATGTGCCCAAACAACGAGACTCAGGGAGTGAGATAGTTTTGAGGGTGGGAGTTTCTATGGCTCTCTAAAAGTGAAAGTGAGAGTTTAATGTAAAAATGGCTCTTATCTCTACATATATCAAAATGCTAAAAATTAAAGCAAATCATAAAATCCCCAAATTTTTTGGAAAAGATTTAACATGAATGCACAAGAAAAAATCATCAAAAGAAATTACTCCTCATTTTGAATGTTCTTCATTTTTTGAAACAAGAATTAGGACATGGCAGAAAATTTAATGCTGCACTAGTTAAACACATTGTTAACTATCTTCAAAGTTGTAGGAGGAATGAAATTGGCACTGTGCATGTACTTCTCTATACGTCGGCTGATCTTTTCACCATTTAAGGTAAAGTTGAAGGACTCTGACATGCCATCCTCCATGACCAATGGGTGTTCTCACACATCCCTCAGAGTCCATTGTGATGTGACAGTCACATTTTGACATCTCCCTGATCAACATCAATAGACAAAATTACCCATGTATTGTCTTCATCGTTAGAGTCAAGGGGAAGATTTTTATTCTAGTGCCTATACTGAAAAGCTAAATACAACATTTGGCATGATATATGGTCTCTAATAACCACATTGTCCTTACATGCGGCACATCACCCAAAAGTTCACCTGACCTAGTTCCCCAATTCATCACAAGTAAATCTTCAAGAGCATTTTCATCTACATGCTTTTAGGACCACATATTTTTTGTTCTATGCATATGTATATTATGAAAACAAGAAGCAAAAAGCTATAGAGGCATAAACCAGGATACCTTGCCCATTTGGATCCAAATGTGAGCTTCATGGCAATTCACAATCTTGTCCTTGTATGATTGCAATGTCCTCGATTTCATGGTGGTGCAATGATTTGTAGACGACCATAGCTTTGATGATGTCCTTGGAGTGATGCATGTTGCATTATACCAATACACATTCTTCTTTTGCAAGGAGGCTGACTTCTTTCGAGCATGCATTTGCTTACCTAAATCCTCATGAATCGTATTGAGCTTGCCTATGAATGACTCAACTGGTTCCCACTTCTCGAAGTCCAAAGGGAAAACATTTGTCATGAATAAAAGCTCTTATAAGCCAAACACAAAATTTCCAAATGTACTCATTATACTTATAGGGGAAAAAGGTACATAGATAGAAAGATTAATAGTGTGATGGTATCCTAGATTGATTGGATGATGAAGGAAGCCACATATCTTTTCCCACATAGATAAGTTGCACCTTTGCAAGCCCTCCTTTTTTCCAAATTAAAACTTCGAGATGCATCCCTTCCACTTATTCAAGATATCACCTCTCTTATTCTTGGGAAGCCTATGTGGACCTTTGGTCAATAATTTCATGACTATTCAGTAATTCAAGCTATAGGTGCAATGGATCCACTCATCCAATGCATTTTAGGTGTTGTGGCAAGCATAAGGGGTCACATCATTGCATGGTCTTGTAGCCATGTTCCTCACCATACTTGTAGAGGCCACAAGAGTAGGAATGGGACTCCTATAGAGGCCAATGTATCTTGGAGGGAAAGAGTAGCTCCAACAAAGGAAGAGGAGAGGGAAAGGGGGGAGAGAGAGTGAGTGTAAAAGAGAGAGATAGAGGGGGTGGGTATGAAAGAGCAGCTACTACATAGAGAGAGAGAGGAGCTAATGTAGCCAAAATGAGTAGGGGACAAGGGGACAGAGCAAGAGGAGGGAGAGAAAGAAGGGTACAGGGTAGTTTGCAAGAGAGGGAAATCCCATATTCAAAACTTTGTATCAATCAGGCTCATGGGACTATGTGAAAAGCCTACGTGAAAAGTCTACGAAGCAATCATAGGCATTTTGTGGGATCCACGCATGCCTTCTCAATGACCACCCATAAGGTATAAATGTGATCTAGGCTGGAGTGCTATCATTGGAAACCTGCCTATCCCAGTGCTCGTTGCCCAGGTGCCTCAGTATAGGAACTGATCTCTTGCTAGAACACGAATCCATATATCTTAGCCAATTTATGGCCTATCATGAGTGTGCAGTGGCTTCTTGTATCCATTTTCCAATGTAGTAGGTTGTTATGGTTCCACTCCATTTTTAAGAGAAAAAGTCTTGTGGTCTGTGGTGGTGAGCGTAGACAAAATGCCATGTTGAAGCTATATCATGCGAGTTCTTCTATAGTGCTCCATTTAGAAATGATTTAAGATGAACATCCTTGATCTAGCATGGCATCACCTTCTATAGGCCCCACATTAGATTCTTGTGTAACTTATGTCATTGTTGGTGCATCTGCAGTTGTTGTTGCAGACTCACACCTTTTACATCTCCACTTGTATTGTTGTGGTTTTTAAAGATATGAATTCATCCTTGTGTGGCAGGGGGGGTCCTCCTCCTCTTCTCCCTTCTTTCTCCCATGCTCTTACAGCTTCTTCCTCTCTCACTCCTATGCTCCCCCTAAACCCTTAGTTCCTCAACCCTTAACCTCCATGATCTATAAGGGAGATGAGTTCTCCACCATGTACTCTACCTTGAAGCTTGGAACCTCTTCTAAACTCTAGAACCTCTCTCTAAACCTTGGATCCTCCTTTTAAATGGGGAACCTCTTCTAAACTCTGGAACCTCCTTCTAAACCTTGGAACTCCTTCTAACCTTGGAACCTCCATCTAAATAGTGAAACCTCCTTCTAACCCTTAAACTCCTCCTAAACCCTGCAACCCCCAATGAAGGTGAAAGCCTTCATTACCTCAACCATGATGATACACGTTCATTTTACACATGCATGCACTATGTTTTCTTACCTACGTCTCTCACCAGAACATGACGCAAGGTCCTAAGCTACATGTATACTACAAATGACAACCCCGATATATCTGTAGGTGACAAAAAGCCTTGGAACCCTGCATATTGAGAATACCCTGCTCTTCCTACAGAAGCCATGGGAAAGACTCAACAGTCATCGTCTACATCACCTTCATCTTTATGCGGGAAGCCATTAAGATCTTCCAGGTCATCATCTCCAATCCTCTTATATTCCACCTCTTTCTCGTAGAGTTGACATTTAGATCACTTGCAAGTGGAAGTGTGCCATGCAAGCCTTTCTTTCATTAATATTAGTTGAATATCCTTTTTTGAGAAGATCTTTGAAAAGATATCCCATCTTTAATAGGGTGACCTCCCAATTAGGTGGTTGCAAGTATTCCAGCATAGTAATCGAAAGACTTCCACTTTTTGGGGGACATTCATAGATTTTGGAGTGCACTTGATGATAAGAGGACCTGTTGATTTCTTTCTTTTCTAGCATGAAATCGCACTATCCATTGCATCACATTTCACCTGTATGTTGATGCACTCCTCCATGCAATGACCTTTGCCCTTCCTGCCAAAAAAACATTCTTTCTTGAGTATTTTTTTTGTTGCCATTGTTACATAGCTATTCGGCAAATACTTCACGGGCCTCCATGTTCTTGTTGTCACCTCTTTTTTCTCAACCTTTGACTTTTATGATATTAACAAAGGATAAGTAACCTCACCCTTCTCGTATGCACTGCAAACTGCCACAACTTGCTTAAACACCTCATCAGGTCAAAAAATTATACTTGTGTAGTCAGCATATCTATCTCTTACTACCTTGAAGTTTGTGAGAGATTCTTCCCATTCTTGACTTCCCCTTGGTACAACTGCACTTAAACATGTATAAAAGTTGACTAATGTGTTTGCATCTGCTTTTTGGCAATTCTTTTCAAATGTGTTGCTGGAGAACCAAGTGTAGTCCATAGATTCCTCGCTTTCATTAGGATTTCGGATATTGAGGTTATCTTACGTTTTGGCAAAATATCATAAGAACCTTTGACATTTGCTCTACAGTGAGCCTTCTTGAGTCCCTTGCTTATCTAGCAAGTTCATTACAAGCATATGCATAATGTTGACCATCAATCGGCTTAAATTTACAATTCTCTTTGCCTCTTTCAAAAGTTTCTCACAATTCGCCTCTTCACCCTGTTCATGTGGAATTTGTCGAAGGCTTTGTGTGAAGAATTTGTTGAAAGTCTCCTCAAATGGGTAGGTCCTTCAAATGTAACTCCATTGTCATGGCTACCTATATTTGGACAGAACATAATTGGATGTAAGACCACATTAGAGGCCATGGGTTTCTTGCCATCCACCAAAGCTTTGAATATTTCCATTGCATAATATATATCAAGATTCCTATTATTGGTAAAAATAGATGCTAACTTCACATCTCGAGCATTCATAGCATAGGGCTTTTATCCCCATATATATCCGACATCATCTACTGTGATCATCTCATTGAGACGCAGATTGAGATTGTTTATTGACATGAGCTCATCTTGATCTTCCTCAACCTCTTGATCTGACTCTTCTTCCTCTATATTTTCTCTATCCTCCTCTTTCTCTTGTACTTGAAGTTTCTAAGCGGAGGTACGTTGCCTTTTTCTCAAAGTAGCCTTTGGAATTGTGTCCTCTTTATCTTTTACTTGTACTTTCTGAACGGAGGAACGCTGTCTTTTTGTGAAGTAGCCTTTGGAACTGTGGCCCTTGTAGTACTAATCTTTTCTATTTTGCATCTTTCTTTTCCTTTGATAGGTTGCACCAAAGTGGCCATGGCTCATCCTTCCTCTTCCTCTATCTTTTGTATTTCTTTAGGCCACAATGGTTGTGTCGCTTCTTCATTTTTGAGTTCGAATGTAGCATCTGATTCTTCTTCTATCTCAAAGAGTTTGCATGCAGACCCTTGATGTGGGGCTCCTTGTCAAGGCTACGTTTGAGCCAAACTAGGAGCTCTTGTCTCCTCTTTGTTTCTGAACCAAACTAGCATCCACCTGATCTTGCTTGTGCCCTCCCTACTCTTTACTAGATTCATGGTCTATCTTGAGTGATGATGTCTGAAAATACCCATGTTGAGATATCGAGCTACACTCGTGATATGCCAAGGTGACCGTTGTGCATTTATGTCACCGACTTATTAGCTGTAGATGCGGTTGGTACACTGCCCATGAATAATAGCTGGATGACAGTTATCTTTATGTACTCTAGTTAGTGGCTTAGTTAATATGCCACCTAGGTTAGCTGAGTTTGGTTTTCGACCCACATATAGGGTTCATCTATTCCTTTTGTACTTAGAGAGTTCTTTTGGCTTTCACAACTAAGAAGTAAAAAACTGTTTTCAGCCTCCACCTTTTGTGTGTATTCCCCCATTGTGTATGTGAGAAAGCTGTAAGTGAGACTCCTTACTTCTCTCCCACTCTCTTCACATGGTATCAGAACTCGATTCGTGGTAAGGAGCTCAAGGAAGCAAACCAAGTTCACGGTGTCTTGGTAAGAGGATCAGTGTTGCTTTCATTTTTTGAGTTTGGGAGTAAATCTCTGCAAGTAGCATAGCCGGAAAGTGCAAGAGTGCATTGTCTCAGATTGGGATGCTCTTTGCAGTGTGGCAAGAGGGCAATATATGCTGCGGGAAAGGAAAAAGCCCTTGGTGACATTATTTTTTTGATTCGAGGCCATTTTGGGGCCCGTTTTGGTGGCGGAAGTTTTTCACAGGCACTCAAAAAAGTGCCCTATTTTTGCTGTGCGACCATTGTTCCGCAAGTCGGTGAAAGTTGTCACAGAAATTGCATCGTATGCCTGTGCGCAGAGATATTAGGAGTGACAGAATCATTCTTATTGCCTGTTGATGCAAAATCATCACTAGGAAGTGACTGTGTGGTCAAATACCACTTTTGTCAGTTTTGCAGATTTACCCTTGTGAGGCAGAAGTTGTGTTTTTTGCAGTGACAGAATATTTTTGCAGTGTTTTATAATGGCGTCTGATGCTCTTTCACAGATAGTCACTGAAAAGCTTGACAAGAACAACTTCCAAGCATGGAAGTTTAGATTGACGAATTTCCTTAAGGGAAAAGGCCATTGGGAGTTCATTACTGGAGCTGCACAAGAACCAGTTGTTCCTAATGTTCCCAATCAATGGGAGTTGCAGGCATTTAAAGGCTAGCATGAGAGAGCCAGAAAAGTTATGTACTCATTGTGTATCAGTATTTCAGATTCTATGATTGTGCATATTCAGGATGCAAGCACGCCGAAGGAGGCGTGGGATACTTTGACAAAAATATATAGCACAAATATGCAAACCAGGAAAATGCAGCTCAAGCAGGAGTTGCATAATGTGCACAGAGAAAATATGAGCATCAATGACTACCACATGAAGGTGAAGAAGATTGCAGATGCACTTGCTTCTATTGGGTCACCAGTGGAAGATGATGATTTAGTTTTTGTAACCTTGAATGGTCTAGGAAAGGATTATGCACAATTCCGTACATCCATTGCCGTCTGTGAGATTTTGAGGAGTTGATTGCTCTTCTAATTTTTGAAGAGCATAGAAATGTGGTGCATCTTCTTTAGGAGGAACTTCAAAAGAAACTGTCTTCTACTCAAATGCTGGAAGAGGTAGAGGCAGAGGTAGAGCAAGCTGATCTGGAGGCCGTGGCAGAAATCAAAATATGCAGCAAATTCAAGAAAACCAGTCCTATGGAGGAGGATGTGGTAACATTAGAGGCAGGGGGAGCCAAAGAGGTCGTGGTGGATGGTAGAGAGGCCAAAATGCAAATAGCAATGTTGAATGCTACTACTGTGGTAAAATGGATCATATGGCTAAAGACTGCTATAAAAAGCAGAATGACATCATGACTGGAAAATTATAGCAAGGCAATTATGCATCCTCTAGTAGACAAGGTGATGATAGAAATGAGCATTTGTTTATGGTGCAGCACATGACCAATTCTATGACAAGTGCAGAAGAAAGCAATGACGTATGATATGTTGACTTAGGTGCGTCAAACAACATGACAGGTCATGCAGAATGAATGCAGGATGCAAGGAAAATGGAAAGACCAGGATTTGTGGAGACTGGTGATGATACTGCACATCCTATTGTGCAGACTGGTAAAATTCCTTTGTCTATGCAGGATGGGAAAAAGAAATACCTGTCTGATGTATTTCATGTCCCGAATATCACCAGGAACCTGGTTTTTGTTGGTCAAATGGCTGAGCAGGGCTTGCAGGTCAGAATTAATCCTCATGGATGCTTTGTTGAGGATATGAAAAATAAAGGTCGCTTGATAGCAAAAGGGAAGATAGGGGCAGGATGTTTACATTGGATGCAGACATGCGTGAATTGAGTGCAGCAATGTTTGCACATGGGACCGGTGTAGTTGTAGATATTGATATCTGGCATAAATGCATTGGTCATGTTAATGTATAGCGACTTAAATTAATGCAAGCCCAAAATATTGTTGCAAGATTGCCTAAGTTCAAGGTTGCGAAAATGCATAAGGTATGTGAAGCCTGTCAATTTCGAAAATAGGCAAGGAAACCATTTCCTAGACATGTTCAAGAGAGTAAGAGGCCATTGGAATTAATCCATTCTGATGTGTGGACTACTTAAGTTGCATCTATTGGAGGCTATCATTATTTTGTAACTTGTATTGATGACTATAGCAGAAAAGTTTGGGTGTATTTTATGAAAAAAAAAAGTGAAGTGTTTGGGCATTTCAAAGCTTTTAAAGCTATGGTTGAAAAAGAAACAGGCCTGCAAATAAAATGCCTAAGGTCAGATGGAGGGGGAGAGTACCTCTCAAATGAGTTTGCAAGGTTCTTGCAGGAGCTTGGATAAAGCAGCAATATTCATGCAGTCATACCCCACAGCAAAATGGACTTGTAGAAAGGAAAAACAGGCATATTGGAGAGGTATCTCGTGCCATGCTCAATGAAAAAGACCTGCCAGATTATTATTGGGCTGAAGCAGTTGCTACAGCAGTCTACATAATGAATAGGACTCCCATTGCAACAATACATGGCATGATGCCAGAGGAGAGGTATACTGGTAGGAAACTAGATGTTTCTCATGTGAAAGTTTTTGGTTGCATTGCCTATGTTCATGTGCCAGATGAGTTGAGATCCAAGTTGGATCCAAAAGCTGAGAAGTACATCTTTATTGGTTATTCTCTGCAGTAAAAAGGGTAGAGATGCTATAACCCTTCTACTCGTAAGTTTATAGTAAGCAGAGATGTTTTTGATGAGATGAGTGGTTGGTATAAACCAGTAAATGTGATTGATGATGTAGATGCACAAAATGGTAATGCTCCATAGAATTCACAGCAGCAATCCCAAAATATTAGTGGACCTGTACTGTCCTCTAGCAGTGGTTCACATACTTCGCCATGGACAAGTAGATTGAGATCAGGAGGATCTCCTCAAAGCACCTAGAGCATGGTCTGACAAGATAGGACAGTATCTTGTCACTATTGTCTTTTAGATTTCCAAGGCAGATTTCTCACTTTATGTGAGAAAAATAGAGAAAGGCATTATGCTACTTGTCATTTATGTTGATGATTTGATCATCACAGGTGATAGTGATGAAGATATCCTTCATGTGAAAATGCTATTGAAGCAGAAGTTTGAGATGAAGGATTTGGGAGAGCTGTGTTACTTCTTGGGCATTGAGGTGATTAGATCCACAAGTGGGATATGCCTCTTGTAGAGGCAGTATGGATTGGACATGCTATCCAAATATGGGATGATAGGCTGTAAGCCTATTTCAGTTCCTTTGGAGCAGAATGTGAAGTTGAGCGCAGATGCAGGTGAGCTTCTAGAAGACCCTACTATGTACAGATGCATAGTAGGAAGTTTGATTTATATGACTATTACTAGGCCAGATTTGAGCTATGCTGTTGGGTTGGTAAGTCAGTTTATGTAGGCTCGAAGGAAACCGCATTTGGATGTGGCTAGACACATAGACATTAAAAATTTCCTTCATTTTTTTCCTCTTATATATATATATATCTATATACATATATATTCATATATTATATATATATATATATATATATATATATAAACATTTTAAACTAAATTAAATATACATTTAAGGTAAAATGAATTAAAAATATAAATACATTATCTTAGAGAAACCTAAATTTAAAAATATAAAAAATTATATTTTAAACTCATTAATTTTAATTTAAATAAAAAATGATATACAAAGTAATGAAATTAAAATTATGAAATGGTAGACCTCCCTCTCCACTTTACGCTAGATTAACTAATAACTAATCAACTAATAACTAATTAATTAAATAATTAATTTACTAATGCCTCCCCTATAACACTCCCTTTATCAATTAACTAATTAATTTACTAATCCCTTTCCCTTGACTAATTAATTTACTAACCCCCCTTCCCTATAACCCCTCCCCTTAACTAACCCCATTCCTTATAACCCCCCTCCCTTATAAGTCCCTTCCCCTTAACTAACCCTTTACTTATAATCCCCTACCCCTCCCTTAAAACCCCCTTATTCCCTAGCGGCCTAACCCCCTTCCCCTTAACTAACCCTTTACTTATAATCCCCTACCTCTCCTTTATAACCTCATTCCCTAGTGGCCTAACCCCCCTACCCTTAACTAACCCTTTACTTATAATCCCCTACCGCTCCCTTATAACCCCCTCCCCCTTATTCCCTGGTGAACCTTCCCCATCCTGTCACCTCTCTTTTAATGCCCATCCTCTCCTTTTTTTCATCATCCCATCGCTTCTCTTCCATTGCAACACGTTGCGACAAAGATTTGGAAGGAGCGACAAAAGTGTGGAAAGATTAAGGGGTGGGAATTAAAGGGTGGGAAGAAGACAGAAGTTTGGAGAGATTAAGGGGTGGGAAGAAAGGGATTAAGGCGGCGGTGGTGCAGATTAAGGGGTGGGAAGAAAGGGGAGGAGAGAGTAAAATCTCTACCTACTAGGATCATTGATGTTGATGACGATGAATTAGGGGAGGAGGAGATTAGGAAAAGAAGAGGTGAGGAAAGTGAGAATAGAAATGAGGAGATTCAAATTTCGAGAGAGTTTAAGAGAAAATTTGCCCGAGAGATTCAAATTTGAAATATCTTAAGTGCGGGAGGTTTTGAATTTAAACTACAAACAAAGGTGTCGACATTCTCCTACAAAAAAGCCCAACATTCTCCTAAACATTCTTTCATCCTTTCCTCACCAAAAACACACGACATTCTCTTGCATGACATTCTCTTTCCCAAGATCTCTTACTGATAATAGTATAGGAGTAAGAGGTCTTTTTGACACTTTTTCACACACGTTAAGAAAGATAAAGATATCATCGGTGAGTTCTATGGTACTGTGAAGGCAAAAGACTACAGAAGTGATGTCTTATCTAGAGTTGAGGAATCCCCGCACATTGAGAAAGATAAAGATATCATTTGTGTTGTCTCCTCAAACTTGGATGATTTCAATGCACTTAACTATCGAAGTGATATCTTGTCAGGAGTGGATGAGTCCATTAGTACCAATAAAGCAAAAGGTTTTAAAAGTGATGTCTCATCTGGAGTGGATGAATTCATACACATTATCAAGGAGCGCAAATAGATTGAAAGTGTTGGCTTATCAAACATGGACGACATGGATATTGACTCAAATGGTTCGAAGATTACTTCAAGGACAAGAATGAAATCAACAAAGAACCATTTGATATTTGACTTTGATAGTGATAAGATAAACGATGCAACATCCCATGAAAACATGGTGAAAAATAAATTCAACAGGGAGGTGTAGAATTTCCAAAAACTTGGATGTATAGAAGAAACCAACAAAAGACTATTCGGAGGTGTAGAATTTCCAAAAACTTGGATGTACAGAAGAAACCAACAAAAGACTATTCAGTATTTGACTTTGATTGTATTAAGATGAAGGATGCAACATCCAATGAAAATAAAGTGGCAAATAAATTTGATAAGGAGAAGTGTGCAAATGTATAGAAGAAATGGACATACATATGCATGAAAAGAAAGCGAGTCCAGGTAGATGTAGAAAAGCAACCAAAGAGAATAAGAGTATTGAATGAAGATGTTATGCTAAAAGCAATGCAATCTACATGTTGCAAGCAAAGTTGTATGCATTCCATTAACTTACTTGACATTAAGGGATGTAGAGAACAGGTGTGGCAAAGAAGAGGGAGCAAAAGAAATGAATACCTACTCATCACAATTTGTATACTCTTTGGAAGAAGAGCTTTGTACATGTTAAATTCCCAAAAAGGCAAAAAATATCAAAGTGCAGTGATTGTGATGATCTAAAGCGAGCACTTGAGAGTGCAACATGTCTAGAACAAAGATAATCATACAAAAAAAAAAGAGAATTTCATCATGGACTGGTTCAACATTCTAGACTAAAATATGCATTTTGGAAGGAGCATGCTATTTCTCATCCAAATGAGTACATGTGCGTTATTGTAGATGGTATGGGTCAGAACACAACAACATTACCTCGATTCATAAATACTCCACCTAAGCTACAAGGAAAATACTTTTTGAAGACACATATATGTGGAGTGTTAGTGCATGGATTTCAGTTTTTTACAGACATATGGATTGATTCCTTGCATCTACATGATAGCAATCAAGTTGTAGCATCACTTATGAAGGCCATTCATAGTGTACATGCAGAAAAAGGTCACAATTTCATAGTGTACTTTGAGAATACAGGCAGACAATTGCAAACGAGAAAAAGAATGTATGCTTTTTTGCATTTTGCTCAATGCTAATCGAATCTTCAATGAGATTGAATTTGGGATTTTGTTGGTTGGACACACACATGAGGATATCGATCAAGTTTTTAGCACAGTCTCAAGAGAGCTAAAACACAAGGACATGGAGATGATGGATGACTTGATAAGAAAATGTGGGAGGCAAGTTGGTGGCTGCAAGGAAGGTACACTATGCTCCATGGTTAAAAGGATGTATGATTGGAAGAGCTTTTTTCTACCTTTCATACAAAAAGGTGGTGATGCCTTGATTGGTCATAGCGCTCCACACTACTTTCGCTTTTTCTTAAAGGATGAAAAACCAGTGATGCAGTGGCAACACTATTACAATATGGGAACCCAAAGAACCTTATTGTCTCTTAAGTTCAATCCCGAGCAAAGAAATGCATCCAATATGGGCTCCTATAAAAGAATTCAGTGAGAAATCTAAAGGTGAAATAGAAGGCTTAAAATCTTTTATTGCATACAAAGAGGAAATGCTTCGTAGATTTCTTGATTGGAAGTCCTCTTGGAAGGAGCACACTGCTGTTGTAATTAAGCAGACCTATCAATTGATATAGGACCTTGAGAAAATGCAAGCAGATGATGCCAAGGCAAAATGGCCTTTATTTTGGCCAAATGTTAGTAACGACTTGCGCCCATCATTTAATGTCTTTGAGAATGAGTTTGATTCGCTACTCCCACGTCCATATTGTGGTCCGAGGAAGAGAGAGTTTATGCCAAAACTAGACATAGCATCCACTGCTTTGTTGCAGTTCGACCATCGGACGATGAGCATGAGAATGTTAAGGTCTAGGTTGCAAAAGTGGTGGACGTGAGCATGGATGACAAGGGAAAAGTTGCAACATTTACAGCACTATGATATGAGCCAAGGGGTAAGAAGGAGAACCATGATAACAATACAGTATATATTGGCTATTTGAAAAAGGAATGGGTTCCAAACCATGAAGTAGTTTCAGAGCTTTCCACAGAGACAATCATAGTATCTTGGAAATCAAGGACAAAGAAAACAAGGAAGCATATGGGATATGATGTAGAAGAAAAAATAAGAATACCGCTACCCATTATTTCGCACAGTATAGAGTTGAAGATGCTCACTAAGGAGGAAGTAGAAGGAGATAGTGCAAATGAAGAATGCCCATGACAATACCATTCAGGCATCCAAGCAACAAGTGATAATGAATCGGACATTCAAACAAACTAGTTACCTATTTGTACTTAACACATTTGTAAAGGAAAAATTGAGTTACTGAAAAGGCTGCGTGTCAGACTCCTTTGTAAAAAGACTCATGGAGAGCAATATTTCTTGTAAACATATGACATTGTAAAATTGCAAGCATAGCTATTACTATTTTTCGATCACATTTAAAGAGTCTTCTATGCCTCTTGTCTATTTTAACCTTTAAATTTTTTGGGATTTCAAGAGTGTTATAGTTTTCTACATCAAATTTTAAGTACATTCTTTTGGATAAAATTAGATTAATAAGTCTTTATTTTGAAAGTGATTTTTTGTGGATTTAAATTAATAACTCATGATTTTTTCAAACGTGAATAGGATTGTTAAAAAGAAGGACAAAAGTAGGATTTAATCAAAGTTTTTGCATTAGTAGTGCACCATTATAGAGACAAGTTGCAAAATTTATTGTGTGGAAATGATAGTGCCAAAAAGTGAACTTTTGATTCTCGAATGAAACTTTTCAATTGGGAAGAAATTTGGGATTAGTCCAAGAGTAGACATATGAGTCCAAAATTAATGAAATAAGTGTTTAATGCTAGATTTCTATAAGGAGCCAGTATTGCTACACCATAGAGTGTATTAATTAGTGTTGAACCTCAAACAATGAATTCACCATTGCTTTTGCATGTACTTTTGCATTAGAGAAATGGAGAATGGCATAGAGTCCTTCCAAGAATAAAAACATCACAGTAGCATAAGCAAAGTTTGCAGAGAGTGTTTTGAAAACCATGAAGAGATAGGATATTCTACTCAAGAAGATGGATCATTGGAGCCAATAAAATAGTCTATCAAACACTCTTTCTCATAGCAATATAACAACATCATGATTTTGAGACGTTTAGAGGGTGGAGTGCAATCAAATAAAGCAACAACTATGCTTGATGCAGCAAGAGCTATGTCGAACAAAAAGAAGCAAGTTGTACATAACACAATTACTGCATTAGAGGATGCAAAGAAAAGAAAACATCAACACAAAGGGGTATCACATGATGCTCATGCTCTATATAAGGAATTGGAACATTCGGAAACAACATTAGATGATCTTTTAAAGTGTGGATACACAATGGAAGAGCTTACATGTTGCAAGTTAGAGGAAAAAATAGTGGCCCTTAAAAAAAACACTTGTTGTTCCAAACAGCAATTTGCACTCCTCATCGGCATTGGCATCTAGCATGGTGTCCTTGAAATTTTCTTGAGAGATTTCTATGTGGATGCAAACCTAAATTTTCTAAGTCTTGAATTCTTTACTAACATCGTTTCCTCTTGGTTTTGTAGGCAGGCTATGACAATCTATTTAAAGAAGTAGAAGTGTTTGCTGGCCACTTTGCAATTGTGGATGCCCTCTTGCACTATACGCAGAGCAACTCACTGGTCATAGTCCCCACACCTCCCAATTCTTGCACATCCAACATGGATACTATTAGGATTGATAGGACTTGCATTGCATGTGGCATATCCTTTAGCAACGTGAAGGTGGTGGGTGTGCACCTGCTCCCATGTGCATACCCTTACCATTTAATATAGGTTGCAAGCTTGTGTTTGAGAAAGGATGCTGCACAAGTAGACTATCAATTTTGGGGTATGTGTGCATGTGCGTGTGCGTGTGCATGCGTGTGTGTGTGTGTGTGTGTGTGTGTGTGTGTGTGTGCGTGTGTGTGCGCATGCATGCGTGCATGTGTGTGCGTGTGTGTGTGCATGTGTGTGTTTGTCAAATTCTTTGAATTCATTGCATAGCCCCTCCATATTTCATGCTCCACAAAAATGATATTAGGCATCGATAAGTTGGCCTTTATTCTAAAAATTACTTGCTTTTGAGTCATTCTGAATGGGACCTGAGTTCTAAGTATCCATAGGGAAAATCAAAGCCACCAGGCTTTCTTGATGGCCATTGGGCTAGCATACATGGCTGTAACACTGGGCTTGCATGAGTATGCAAAAATGGCCACGTAATCTGCACGATCAGATTAGCCAAAATCAAACTATTAGAACAATAGAAAATCTGATTGGTAGAACAATGACCTTGATCTTGGACCATCTAATTTGGAGGCTCATATTATATTGAATGGTTAGAATAATAGAAAAGAAGATTGTTAGAACAATGATCAATACCATCTAATTCGTAGGCTCAAATGACCTTTGAGGTAGAATCAGACTACTGTTAGAAGATTAGAAAATTGGATTTTTAGAATTTTAGAAGTTTTAGATGTAATGCCATTCATAATCTAATTAGTTTGTTCGTAATTGAAAAAACTCTTAGCTATAATGCCATTCAAAATCTAGGTATGATTTTTAATTCGATTTCCATTAAGTTAGGCTTCCTGAACCATTATGATCTAGGTGAGAAATTCTCCTATGGCAACCATCTACATGTCTTGGGCCCTGATGACCAAGAAATTCTTCCTGTACAAGGTGGGCACTAGTTGGTTGTTGTAAATAATACATAGAAAACCTATGCAATTGGCCATTACAACCACTGTGTTGGCTAGAATATTTACATGCTACCGCTCATCTTGAGAGTTCTTGTAGCTCCACCCCTCACATTGACACGTAAAATCGTCTGCTTGGAAGTTACAATGGTCTTGAGATGAAAAAATATGAAGGGGGGATTGTATGATCTTATTTAAGGCGATGCTAGTATCATGAATGACGATGGTCTGAGATGGTGAAATCCCAAAGGGGGACTGTGTGATCATAGCAGTGAGATGCACCCAGAGTCACACAAATAGATGTGCAGATTGAAAAGGGAAGAAGGGTGGAAAGCACCAAAACCCTAGCTACATAAAGACTTCAAGGGGAGAGTAACAAATCACCGCACCTAGGGAAAGACGTCCCCTCCCGCACTTGCACGGTCTCAAATGAATCATATTTCTCCCCTATGATAAATTTTATGTTGCGACCCTAGCAGCCTCTTTTTCAAACCTCACAGAGGAGAGGGGCTGCTCGTCATGCTTCCCAAGGTATGGTATGCATGGTCTACCTTGGCTCATCATCTTGCAATACTCTACTAGCCATGGCCATGACTACATGAATTGTAGGATGGATGGTTCGCCCAAGTCATGGGATGCATGGTTTGCCTTGGCTCATCATCTTGCAATACTCTACTGGCAATGGCCACAACTACAAGTGTTGTAGGATGGTGAGCCAAGTCAAATGGGTCCCATTAGGCACCATCATGCTATCACAACACACAAACAGTAGTTGTTACCTTGTAGGATGGCTAGCCAAGGAAATTGGTCATGCTGGTCCTTTTATTATGCCACAAACTTTAGAAGGAATGATTGTAAATGGTTATCTTTCTTTGCAAGAGGTCTAAGGACAATGAGATCTAAGCTGACACTAACCTTCCTTCTTCCCTATCACCTCTAGTCCCTTCTTTGTGGGAATTCTATGAGATCAAAGCCTCCAACTATGGCAAAATCAAGTGGCATAAATGCCAATCAACCTTCAAGTAGTCACCATAGCAAGTGCCATCAATAAAGAGGACAAAAGACACCAAGATAGAGGTATTTGATGCCATGATGGAGGGATTATTTTGGGCGGGGCATGAAAGTTAGTATCTAGCTTAGTATAAAAGGTTATTTTTGTTGAAATATGGGCCTAATCCCCTTGGTACTCCTTGTGGAAATGTGTTGATGAAGGGCTTTGGGTGCTAGATGACACATGTCATTAGTGGAGCTATCCCATATGCAAAGTGGGATTGGTGATCTCCTTAGATATAAAAAGGGAGATAGACCCTCTCCCAAATCCCACCGGCTCTTTTGGGAGTGCGAGAGGGCATGCATAGCTATGGGGTGAGGCTGTGGGACCCCTCATACCTAGTGTGGGAACATAGCACCCTTTGCACCCCAACAGTTCTTGTGTGTAGTACAGCTTGATTATTGGTGTAATCTAAAGGTTACTCTTGTGTGGAGTGCAGCTTGAGCACTGTTGTAATTTAGCCATTTGGCTCCACATAATTGAATGAATCCATTTCAACCCCTCCCGTGTGTGTGTGTGTTTCCTACTATCATAGAGCTACTAAAATCATGGACAGGCACCCCAAGGCAATGCATTCATAATCATTACTTTTCCTTAAAATGGATAAGGATTATCACATGCATAACATCCATTGTCTGAATCATACCATATCCCCAATAAATCAAACGAGTTTTCATGGTACATGGACCCCAAGTTAAAGTAGTACAATTTTATCAGTCATCTACTATATCAACATAGAAATGTACAACAAAACCATTATCCAGTAATGGTGTTCTGATCATAAGTGGTAGCCAAAGAGATTCGATCTCATTTGGTGTCATCCAAGCATTGAAGGTAAGCTGACTCACTTGGCACCATCACAACACGATGAATGTTAGTACATCTCAAGCATGTTGTGGAAGCCATGCTTCAACACCGACTTATGGTTGTTATCCCTATCACCAATACATAGCAAACTACAAATGAGATTTCATGGAATCAGCTTTGCCATAATAAGATAAGAGTGTTTCAAGTACGATTAAAAAAGACAAGCCAAGCTTATGTTTTATCCCAAGAAATAAAAATCAGTTATATCCAAAGGATCTCTTGTAGCATTAGTAGTCATGCAATTTTTAGGGAAAATGAGAAACTACAAAGAAATCAAATGGTCAATATGAGATTATCTCTAATAATCTTTGAAAAAGAGCGCAAGGGTGACAAGGTTGTGAGCACAGCAATGAAGTAGTAATCATCCCTGGCAAGCTAAAAGAAATGGTCACCACACATTATTGGATGGCAATGCCCCAAGATCGCACCAATCTTTCCATAGCATATTATAAGACAATAGTTGGTCGCCTTATGTAAATGAAATGGGCATGACCAAACAATAAAATGGGCACCATAAAGCATGCTCTGAATTCTTTCTCAAAACTAGAATGATGAACCCAGCTACCAGTTTTGCAGACAGCATTAAGGATGTAAAAATTCATCAAAACTAACGTATTTTACATACAAAAGCAAACTAGCACTCAAGATGCTTAAGTTGGTGCACGATAAAACTAGGATAGATGTGCTCCAAAATGTTGCCAGACACTTGTCTTTTGAGGTTTACTCCTAGCTTCTACTAGCCACCCATTGCTAGTCTAGATGCATTGTTAGGAATTGAAATCAATTTATTCGCATTGGCATCCTCATTCCATGAAAGGCTCCATCTAGGGGTTATCCCAACCAACCTTTGCCAAAGCTAGCTTTGGATTTAAAATATGTATATCAATAGTGATATTGAGTGGAGAGTGTTTGATCCAAGAATTCTACTGCTTGCATAGATAGTGTAGCAAATATTGTTGTCTCTATTGTTGTCATATTATAGGCATCAATAGATACCGGGATGTGGGTTCAATAGAGTCTGATAGTACAAATCAGATAATTAATCAGGCCCCATGAAGCCTTTGTGTACAAATGAGGCCTTTGTGTATGATAGCACGGCCCATGAAGCCTTCATGTATGATAGCTTCATTGGCTAGACTCAACAAATTAAAAATACAGATTGTACCACATCTAGATTGAGCAAATTAAAAATACAGAATGTACCACATCCTCTTAAAAACTCTTGGAGACTATGTATAGGGTGCATGGCATTCAGAAAGGAAATGTCTAGGGAAAAGCCTCTTTTTTAAAGTCTTTTGGCTCTTTCCTATTAATCAATTATTTCAAACTGTATGATAATAGAAAAGAAAACCTTTCTTTAATCATCAATGCTAAAGGAACTAAAAAATCTTAATGCTATCGTGGCAAATTATGAAAATTTAGGCATTGTACATAATTGAATTTTAGTTTCAAATAAATGATGTCCATAAACAGTATCTCCAAGTCCCAAAGCCTATAAACCAAGTCCATTAGAATGAGAAACTTGAGATTCAAACCACTAGTGGGTGATTTCATTCCAATCTAGATGCTATGCTCAATATCTATGATCTAAGTAATGAAGAAATGAGGGGAAGGGAGTCATTGAATGGTGTCTAATGCTTCTCAATTTCATTTGATATGCTTTATGTTAGCCACTTAGTCCTTCATGATCGATGAGGAGTGATTATCAAGCTGTCATGTTCATACTATTAATCTTAGGCTTCCCATCCTCTAGTGTGGACAATTGTCTGGCTATACTATGTAGTTGGACAAACATATGAAAGTCTTAACATCAAAAAGTAAGAGCGACGTATGTATCTAACAGGTGCCAAAGCACAAAGTCACTCATATTTTGCCAAAACGTAAGGTCATGAGGATCCATACGCAAAAACAAAGTCACGGTCCATATGCAAACACAGAGTCATGATCTATAACAATCCCGAGCCAGTAGAAGGCTCCTCAATGGTTGTGGTTGGTTGAAGAGTAAGGCAAAGAGCCATTGTGCTAAGTCTCCACTCTTTTATTGCAAGCAATCACAAAGTAAGTAAAAGAGCTGTGGGATTATCCAAAGCATCGTGGGGCTTGTATACTAAGATGCAGAGGAAATATTACTGAGTTGGGGGTTGCTACAACCAGTTTCTCCCTCTTATATCACCTCCGAACCATTTGGGGTCACAAAGCTAGAAAGGAGAACCTCCTAATCATGAACAATGCACGAAGGAAGTGGAAGCTACCAAAGCTTAGATTATAGAGCTAGATAGCAAGGAAGTGGAGACATCAGGCAAGGTTACTACTAAGCCTTATCAGGATCCAAAACATAGATATGCAACACAAATGGCCCTCTATGAGATTCACCTCCTTATGTTTAAAATTTTATCATCTCAAAGTATGTGGAGAACTCTGCCTCGCTATAAGCAGAGAGTTGTAGTAGTAGAGAAAGAGTCCACAATGAAGTGGAATGAAGATCGACAATGGAGGATGGGGGGTAAATCCAAAAACCTAGAAGACATCCATTAAAGCAGACATTTGAGAATCATTCCAGTTGTTGGAGTTGCAAAAAGGATTCAGCAAGTGAGGCAAAAGAGAGAGTTTATTGGAGAGAGACAGGCCCAATATATAGGCTCCAGTTACATCCAGTAGTGACATCACATGTGAGCTCAGTAGAGCATCTAGATCCACAAATCTCTCAATCAGTTCCATGATTCTCTCAATCACACACCACACACCTAGATTCACTCAATCACACCTACTGACACATATCTAGGCACACCATGTGTTCACACACTCACAACCTTAGACCTTATGACTCTAGATCCCATTACATCAATTTGTCCTTCATTCCCCCCCACAAATTGATGACCTCAACGCTAGCAGTAGTCCATGGGAAACCTCATGGCTTGCCCACCTCTCGTGGCAACACACATGATTCACAACCTGGTACTCACTCTAGTTGCATCAGCAGTAGACTCATTTGGGCATCCTCATCCCAACATGATCTCACTCTAACTTTGGTTTGTTGGTTTACAATTGGGAGATAGACAATGACTATGCATGGGAATACCCTTAATCCAACAAGGTAACACATAAGACTAACAATCATTTGAGGGGGACATCCCAGGGAAGAGAACCCTTATTGACCTCACACACATAAATATTCCTAATTTGAAGATGTGGGGAAATACCCCCCTTTGATGGCATATCTTGTCGTTTTCCTCCTTCTCTTCCAAGCTACCATAGTGTGAGGTTCATTGTCATTGGAGAGGTTCTTGGTGTAGCCAATCTTGTAACTCCTTTGCTCTTTGTCCTTCTCCACACTCTTTAATGTATCTTGTCCATATTATGAAATACTAAGATCCCTGTAGTCCTTCACCTTCTTTGAGTGTCCAAGCTTTAAAAACATTTTGTGAATCATATGGACTGAAGAGGGTCTTACCACTTGTCATGCAAGGGCAGTGTCTACTCTTGTACAAGAGGTGGCCATGATTGTATGGCAAGGTATAGTCAACCAAATGCACGTACATTTCATACACCATGAAAGATACTGAAACCATAACTAAGGCATCTTCAAAATAAGAATCATAATGGTTGTAGTTGAAACCTTTGTTCCAATCATATCCATTAGAAATCATCATGCAAATCATGATATATTCTTCCTTCATGTAAGGTCTTGTCCCACACTAGTCAACTAGTCAACAAGATAGTATGACTTGAAATCCACTTCAAAGTATCATAACCTCAATCCTCAACATAAAAGGTGAAAAATGCATTCAACCTTCCAATGCTAACAATCAAAGAATAGCTTGACTGAGATTCAGTCAACACATATAGTCAAACTTAGTCAAAATTGCCAAAAATGCTCAAGCTTCATATAGAGAGCTTGGAGGCCCAAATTGAGGTGATAGAGAGAAGCTCTTTGATAGAATTTGGTGTGAAATAAAAGGTCTATTGATAGAGAAGACCTACAACCAAGCTTGGGTAAAGAAATGCGTCAGGTCACCATAGCCAAGAGCTTCAATCCAAACTGGTTTTTTTGTCAATACACCTCAGATATTGGACCATTGTCCTTCAGAATTCATCAACAACTTCCTAAGAAGGTCACCCAACAGCAGCTCAGAGAATTTGAGCAATGGTGACTCTAGAAGGCTCAATTTGAAGAAATGGCACAAATTGGAGCGAGGAGCAGCACGGGCTATAGACACCTTATTACTTCAATTCCTCCCAGTTGGAAGTGCACTCTAACTAGGGGAAACTATAGCTGAAAGGGTAGTTGCAATGGTTCAAAGATAGTCGAACAAGCACTTGGAAATTTCATGGGAAGAAGGAGAAGAAAAGCTGCAAAAACCTTCATGTGGTGAAGAAGATGATGACATGGCACTCGGAGTTCTCAGGGAGAGTGAACCAATGCTCTGATACCACATGTTGGAGTTGCAAAAAGGATTTAGTAAGTGAGGCAAAAGAGAGAGTTTATTCAAGAGAGACAGGCCCAATATATAGGCTCTAGTTACATCCAGTAGTGACATCACATGTGAGCTCAGTAGAGCATCTAGATCCACAAATCTCTCAATTAGTTCCACGATTCTCTCAATCACACACCACACACCTAGATTCACTCAATCACACCTACTGACACCTATCCAGGCACACCATGTGTTCACAAACTCACAACCTTAGACCTTAGGACTCTAGATCCCATTACATCAATTTGTCCTTCACCAATCCCTAGTAGATTCTGCTCCATCTTTCTAGCTTGAGTCTCAATGTATCTGCTTCAACAATGATAGTGGAAGTCCTCATGCTAGTATGTGTTGCTCCTCAAGAAAACTGATGACTCTTCTACTATGGAGAAGAGGTTAGCAACAATGCGAAGGGTTGGGGATGATATAGGGAAGAGGAAGTGGGGAAGAGTAAGAAGGTGAGGGTTTGGGAAAGGAGAAGGGAGAGATGGGCGGAACCCTAAATCATTAAAGCTTCTTGAGTGCAATCCCCTCTCCAACTCCCTTTCAAGATTTTGCACCAAAATTAGGATCTCTACTAAGTATCCCACCCTTAGCCATTGATAAGGCATTATTAAGGGATATGGGGGTTCAAAGATGCAAGGGATGGCTTGGTCCATCATTGCCTATCTACATCCTCATCTTATCCTTGCTTGTACCAAGGTATATGCCAGTGAAATATATCAGCAATTTCTTGTCAGGTGCCCCTTCATCTTTTAAGTATGATCAATATTTCAATCCCTCATCTCCTTAATCATAGTGACTGCCATGTAAACATGTAGGTGAGTGGGTAGTTACTAGGCATACACCACTTCTCAATGTGTGCCATTAATTGCTTGGGACTGATGGTCCTAGTAGCGCTATAATTGAGGGCTTACAAGACTCAAAAAACTTTCAAGACCATCAAATAGGATGAGCCTTGCATGTAGCCATTTGAAGATCCCAAAAACTGGGTGCTTAGTTAAAAAATCCTGATCATTCTCCTACATTATCTTAGCATAACGAGTAGTCACCATTGATCATAGCTTACACTTCTACTCAATGGCAAAGAAAACCATAGGAATATTCTCCAACATGGCAAGGATCCTTGAGGGGTGTGTGTGTGTGTGTGAGAGAGAGAGAGAGAGAGAGAGAGAGAGAGAGATTTTCCTTATTAGATTCACTTTTGCATTCACTACCCAGACATAGTCAAGCTACCCTCTCTACCTCAAGCTGCTTTGATTCATCAAGGAAGTTTAATTTGTGTAGGCTATTTTTGGCTATACTAAAAGTTCTAGGAGAGTGATAAAATGTACTAGAATAGTGTTTCCACCTAGTGTTCAAGAAAGTGCTAAAAGAATGCTAATTAGTGCTAAAAAAGTGCTACAAGATTGCTAAAAGTGCTAGGAGATCGTTTCTCCCACCACAGTGGAAGAAATTAACTAAAAAGATGCTAACTAGTGCTACAGACTACTAGCAAGTGTAAAAACGTGCTTAAAAGGTATTAACTTGTGCTACAAATGTCTAACAAGTGTATAGAAGTGCTAACTGGTGCTACAAATTGTTAACAAGTGCAGAGAAGTATTGAGAAAGTGCTCAGAGGTTGGCGCGATCCACTAGAATCTTGTTCCACACCACCCCATGATGGTATTGACAAGTGCACAACAAGTGCTTAAGATGTGATATCCACTATAATCAAGATTATCACGACCACATTGGTATTGATAAGTATAGAAAAAGTGGTAAAAACTACTAACAATGTGATAACAAGTGCTAACAATGCTAAAAGAAGTGACACAAAGAGCTAAAACTGCTGACAAGTGATAATAAGTGCAAATGCGTGCTGACAAGTGCTAAAAGAAGTGCCAAAAAGTGCTAAAAAGTGACAAAAGCTAAAAGGAGTGCTCAACATAACTTAAAAGTGTTCTCAAAAGTGCTCTTGCCATTCTCAAAATGTGTGAGAGAAGGTGAAAGGGTAACAAAAGTTGAAAGTAAGTGAAAATGTGCTTAAAAAGTATTCTAAAAGTGCTCAAAAATTGATATGACATTGCTCTGCATTTGAAATACATCTAAAGTATTAGAAGGCAGGATGAATTTCTAAGAACTAGGAACTTTCAAACTAGGAACAATATACATCATGTTTTGGTTAAGAAGATGAGCTAAGAAAGATCAAAGACAATGGTTGTTTGATAAAACACCCCAAAGTAGTAATATCTCTGAAGAAGAAAACACGACAACTTTTATCATCACAGATTATACCAACTTGATAGGGCCTTTTTAGACTTAGTAGTAGATGCCAACCTTCACGCGATGACCAACTCAAAAAGCTTTTTTCTTTAGGCTATGAAATGAAGCTCCTCACATTACCTTATAGATAGCCTCACCATAACCAAGAGAGGGTTTTGGCATAAGCAAAGCGATTGAGACCTACACTCTCTTTTTTTGGGAGAAAAAAAATGTTGTGTATTATGTCTCAAAAGACAAGATATAACCATGTCAATTTCCCTTTGCACCTGGTCCAACCAATAAACAAAGAAGAAGAAGACAAATAAGCAAAGCAACTGTATGTTAGATATCAATGCTCCACTCTCGTGTAACTATGCGAGAACCAGCTAACTCTACTTGTAAGCCCCCCATATGAGAAGAAGGCATTTGAGTAGCTCGGTTATCTGGTAGGTCCTGGTTTGGACACCAGATGGGGGCCATGTGTGGCCTGATGGCTAGATGGCTTCAGATAGAGTTGGCACACTGCCAACTAGGCTACATGTAAGTGCAGGAAGGCATTCCATGACTAACCGCACTGAGGGTAGATGGAGCATTTCCCCGGGTAGCCCACTCTCGGGTTACGGGGCCCATTTGGAGTCCCAGATGATCCCGCATGGCTTTGGGCCAAATGGACACCATAGGTTAGTTGCTCTATTCTGCATCACGGTTCTAATGTGTGGTCAGTGGCCTATTTCACCAGTCGGCCGTTTTGGGCGGACTGGGTTGGTCCCCCAATTGGGTCTAACTAACTACAATTGGTGGCTATATAAGAGCAAGCTCGTGAAGCCCATATTCACCACTATCTACAGCAACCCTGATTCCTTAGCATCCAGCCTCCATCCTCTACTGTTTCTAGCATGCCATTGAAGCTTCTCACACAAGAGCACACGGTTGGGAGGCAGCGCCATCTATTGTATCAGTTTTACAGTAATCAGATTTTTGATTCTCCATACTATCAACTTTTCTCTCTTGCATATGAGATCTTGTTATTTGTTGAGCACAGACGTTGTATTGTTTTCTTACACTATAGACGTACACTTTAGCAACATGGAAGTCAAGAAAATTGGGTTGTGGACAAGTGAGGTTTTTTAAAGACTAATAGAAAGTGCCAATGACTAAAGCTAGAGCTACTAGTTCCCTAAGTTGCATTAATTCAGTCGAATTGCTATTTAATTTGAAAAAAATGCCAAAAAATGTGAAATTTTTTATTTAAAATGAATCTAGCAAATTTTCCTATTTTATTTGTGTAAGAACAACTTTATTCGTACGAATAAATATTTTATTCGTACAAATAAAAGCTTACTCATACGAATAAGCTTTATATAAAAATGAAACGATTGTTTTTAAAGTCATTTTTAGTAGGACAAATACAACCACCACCTCTCCACATGCCATCCTTACATCTTGTCTACCATCTTGCCTACTAGTACTCTTGTGCATCACATAAGTAAATTCTTTTTTTCAAAGTTTTTTGTTTATCCTCTGCTGGCACTTATCTCTCTCCAAGAGTTGTGTGTTGTAGTTTGAGTTGTTTGTTTAATAGAGTTTGGCACTCATTTCTCTTCTGATAGTTGTGTGATGTAGTCTGAGTCGTATGTTCCTACTACGTAATATGTTTGCATGTTTAGATAGGTTTACAACTTCTGGCACTCATCTCTCTAATGAGAGTTGTATGATGCAGTTTGAGTCTTATGTTTAGATATTGTTTTTATCTTAGTTTAGCACTCATCTCTCTTATGAGAGTTGTGTAATGAACTCTAAGTTTTGTGTTTGGGGTTGCTTCCAATCTCAAGTTGACACTCGGTTCTCTATTGAGAATTTTATGATGTAGCTTGCGTCTGCAAAAGTGCATACTTTGGCACTCATATCTCTCTCTTGAGTTGTGTGATGGAGTCTAGTTTAGGATTAATTGCATAAGTGTTTAGCTTGACACTCAAAGATGCATGATGCAATATAAGTTTATGATATAAAGATATTTGCACAAACTTCTAGTGTTAATGCCCTCGATAGTTATTTGTTGTAGTACTATTTTATTGTTTGTTGCTTATATATGTATACATTGAATCAAATTGTAGTACTAGTTTACTGTTTGTTGGTTATATATATATACACTAAATCAAATTGTAGTACTAGTTTACTACTTGTTGCTTGTGTCTGTATAAAATCCAATTTTTAATTCCATCTTGTAGCTTTCATGATCTTGATGCAATAAAGTGTTATATATATTTTAGGTTCTATCATGAGTGCAGAGGAAGGCTGCGTGCATGAATGAAGAGCCACCCAAGACATGCCAAATGTACCCATGGGTTTGTGCCTCAAAAGGCAAATTTGGATGACCAAATGAATCATGCAGAGGAACAAGCAATCCTCAACGAGCAGAGAGAGCTTCTTGGCAAGGAGTGTCTTGGATGGTTCACGGTGGGACTGGTGGTGGATGATACCATGATAGGGGACCCACTTAGCCTTCACAACATGGCTAGGCTTTGCCCATCTGAGTTCATAAGAAACACATTGTTTCTTTGATCCAAAAATGCACACAATAGGTATGCACAACCGAAGCTTGCAAACCTAAGACACAAAATGCTTGCTCAGATTCTACTACAATGCTTTATTGAGGCAGAAGGGAACCAAGCAAACCTAAGACACAAAACGCTTGCTCAGATTCTACTACAATGCTTTATTGAGGCAGAAGGGAACATGCCCAACAATCCTATACACTTTATTTAGTAGGTCTATCTCCACAACATATTGCATTGCCATGTCAATTGTCCGGATAAACAACATCTATCAGGAATAGGAAAGCGATAAGAAGCTAAGCGAAAGAGGGCAACATCTGAGAACAAAGAGGCAGTGTTGCAAAGACCTTGTGTGCTAAGTCCATAGGTACACGATGATCTAATTAATCTAGCCGCACCTAGCCTACCTCTCTGTCAATAGGGCATCACCTTTGAAGATTTGTACGCTTGAATTATAGACCAAGACAAAGAGATAGATACCCTATGAGTAGATGTCTAGAGGTTGGAAGCTAAGCTTGCCAGTAGATATAGAGTAGTTTTTGAAGATAAAGATGCAAATGAGGCATTTGACATGTTCATGTTGCTTTTTTAATTAACTTAGAGCATCAAGATGCACCCGCTAGCACTCGGGAATTGTAGATAGCCAAGATGCAACTCCAAGCATGGATGCACCTTGAGAAGCATATTCTTTGGAAAACATTGTATTGAGATCTTCAACCCATGTATTGACCTTTTGGTTGCAATGTAATATCATGCTTAATATAAAGTTCTTGTGACATTTACTACTTCATGGCACTCTTTGAAGTCTCGAATTCTCTAGGGGAACATGAAAAAATTTAAGTTTCAAATGCGTACACTTTAAGTTTTGAATTCGTATACTTTCTCCATTTATATGTCTCTTGATCATGCATGATGCAATGAGCAATTGTAAATCTCCAACTCTTGTAAAATGGCATGCATAGTTAATAAAAAATTTGGCATCAACTAAGTAAAATAGTACATAATACACTTGCAAATTTGAGGTAACAAAGGGATTGCAATACAAAGTACATGGAGTGACAAGTTGGAAAAGAGCATATGGACTATCAGTCACTTAACATATTCTCATATCCATCCCCTTGTATGCAACAAAATTTGATACAAACATTATCCTCTTCAATTAGTTGTCATATTCGTATGCACAATAATAGAAGATATGTATGGAGGCAATATGCATACAATTATATGCACTCTTTAGTTAATATATTCTCATATCCATCCCCTTGCATGCATCGAAACATGAGTGTGAGAATATTCTCATACCCATCACCTTGCATGTAGCATCCAATTATTCGCATGTACATGGGCATTGTATTCTAAATTACAATTAGCATAGGCTAAGTTGCATTGATTCGCTCGATTTTTTTTTTCGATTCGAAAAATCGCGATTTTCCCAAATTAAAATGAATCCAACGATTTTTCCTAATTTATTCGTACGAATAAACAAGGTTATTCATACGAATAAACGTAGTATAAATATGAAACAATTGTTATTTTTGATATTCGTATGAATACATCCAGCTGTATTCTTAAGCCACTTGCTTGCCTGCCTGCCACCTGCTTGCCTACCTGCCACCTCTTGGTTGCCTACCTACTACCTCTTGCTTACTTCCATACCTACCAGCTCTCGTCATAAATACCTTACTACACCTTACTTTTATTATAGTCTTTTGTTAGTAATCAATGTTTCTCTCTCTCTTGTTTTGTTTAAGACTGGCACTCATCTCTCTTAGGAGAGTTGTGTGTTGCAATATTTTTAAATTGTTTAATTTTTATTTTGTATTGTATTTAAGTGTGTAGATAGGTTGACACTAATCTCTCTTGTGAGAGTTGTGTGTTGCAATATGTTTTTGTCGTGTGTTGCAATTTTAATTATAATACAAATAATTATCTTTTACCTGAGACTGGCACTCATCTCTCTTAAGAGAGTTGTGTGTTGTAGTCTCAGTTTGTATAAAAATGTTTGTTTGTAGGAACTCTTGGGCTAGCACTCATCTCTCTTAAAAGAGTTGTGTGTTACAATCCAAGCTTAGTGATGTTTTCATAGATGCTTATTCTGGCACTCATCTCTCCCTTGAGAGTTGTGTGTTACAGTCTAAGTTTAGAGATGAGTGTGTTCAAGTACTTAGTCTAGCACTCAACTGTCCCTTGATAGTTGTGTGTTGCAGTCTAAGATATCATGTGATGTTGTCTTAGACACTTGGTTTGGCACTCAACTGTCCCTGCATAGTTGTGTGTTGCAAACTAAGTTAGAAATCATGCGATGTGCTTTTAGACACTTAGTCTAGCACTCAACTATCCCTTGATAGTTGTGTGTTGCAGTTGAATCCTAGTGTTAGATAGGGAAGTCCACGATTAGGTTATACCTAGGTCATTTTTTGTGTTTTGATTTTCTATAGTATGTTACATGATTTGAGGCTTGAGCTTGAGTTGAGAGGTTATACCTAAGTAATTTCTTAGACTGCTTGCATTTCTTAGACTGCTTGCATTGATTTTCTTATTGCACTTGGCACTGAATTCTTTTTTGAATTCCGTGTTGCAGCTTACTGCATATGAGATGGCTCATGCAGGTGAGAAGAGGAAGTGTCAACAACCTAATCTCACAAAGTCTCAAAGGAAGGTGCTGAAAAATGAGAATGTACACTTCTTAATGAATGTCGATCAGGACATCATTGAGACAGCTTTCCAAAATGGTGAAAGTGGTGTACAAAATTTGGTGAGGACAATGGCAGAGTGTGGAGGGAGGACCTTGTGTGATCGATTTCCAAATTTTGTCATAGTAGAGTCTATAGACCAGTATTTGTACCACTTATTAGCGATTGAAGGCCGACGATGCCTTGATCAAATAGATCGAGACATAAACTCATGTGACAAAAAGTGGGAGGGTCCTGCTGTAGATGCCAGGGTCATGCACATCAAGAATGCGTGGTGAGGTTACAAAGGCAAAGGAGCTGCCTTGACCTCCCTTCCATCAATGCACCCACATCCCCAAGAATAGCCGCAACAACAAGCATCAATGCACCCACGCCCCTAGTCAGATGTTGCATTACATCCACCACAACCACAAGAACCAATGCACCCATATCCCCAGTCATATGTCGCATTCCACCCAACGCAACTGCAAGCACCATCGCAGCCATGCCACGCGTATGCACCAGTGCATCCACCACAACATGTCGAACCCCTTCCAAGATCTTTCATACCTAGAAGTTCCTCCTCCTTTTTCACATCTCCCACCACATGCACGATCACATTTCACATCTTTTGTGCCTCCATTTGTGCCTCCTACTGCACAAGCAGATTGGTTTTCATCTCTCGTATTTTTGCCTGCACCATAAATGCACAATCTATCTGCACAAGTAGATACATTCCCATCTCCTTCATTCTTGCCTGCACAAGCACCACGCACATCACATGGCTTGCGTGATCATGTAGAAGTGCCAAGACCCATGTGGCCCATACTACTTCAGCGATGAGACATCCGATTCATGCCTAGTGCAGTTGTGGGCACAGGCATGAAAGGAACAGTCAACATTTCAATGTTGCACAGGATGTGTATGCCATGTCTCATCACATCCTGAAAATCTTGGACATTTGTGCACCATCGCCAAGTACGGGGTCTACAGAAGCTCTAATCGGGCATTTACGAGATTTGCGGTTTAGGGAAAGTCAATCGAACCGAATAGACGTCCAAGTACTATAGATTTTTGTGGGATTTTTGATATTGCTCCAAGATGTGGTATACAGCTTAGTCCAAACCAAGGACTTAGACCAGCTAATGACTGAGTCTTTCTTGGATGCCAAGATGTAACATGAGTGACCGGTCGATCATCGAACTTGTAACATTTTTACTTTTGTATATCATCCAAGTTTGGATCCACTCCATTGTTCGAACATTTTGTATATTTACAGTGACATGATATGTGATGCGATAAGTAATGTTTAAATATTGTTTGTATAAGTAAATGATGCGATAAAAATGATGATCCAATTGTCAAATATGATAAATGATGCAATAATTAATGTTTAAAATTTATTTGTATAACTGAATGTTGCGATAAAAATGATTGTCCAATTTTAAAATATGATAAATGATGCAACAATAAATATTTAAATATTATTTGTGTAGGTTTAATATTATTTAATTATTTAATATTGTTTAAATATTTAATATTATTTATGGTTACAAATTAATTTTATCTTGTTGTCATTTTTTAGGCTAAGTATGAGCATGGAGGGAGAGAACTTAGAGAACATTCTCCCATAAGATCCTCCCCAACCAGAGCAAAGAGGGCCCACAAGGTGCTTTTGTGCCTCGAGGCTGATTTAGCAGACTAGCTAAATCACGCCGAGGCTCAGGCTATCTTACAAGCACAAAGAGAGATGGTGGCCAAAGAGGGAATAGGTATTTTTGTGGTTGGTCCAGTGGATGACGATACCATGCAAGGCGACCCAGTCTCTCTTCGACAAGTATAGAGACAAGGCGACCCGGTCTCTCTTCAACCATCCTCAATACTGTTACAAATGGTTCTACATCTTCTTTTATTCTTTCAACATTTTTCTAGAATAGAGATGATTGTACAAGATGTACACATTTAGAGCCTGGTATTGCGTACTGCATCTTTTTTTCTAGCCAATTTGCCCATCATTTATCAGCAACAGTCTCGACTAAAGCTTGACGCACTTCCAACAATCTAGCAAGAACTAGAAAAGAAGTGGCAAATCTAGTTTAAAAAAATTGCCTGAGTTGCTTCATAGAGTGCTCTCTGAATACTGCATGCAAGTATTGATGACTCTTTATAAAACTCACTACGACGTTAGCATCTTGTAGTACTGGTTGCATAAATGGTAATTGTCCAATATCCTTCAACAATAAGTTGAGAGTATGAGCGCCACATGGCACCCATGTCAGAGTGGAATACTTTGCCATGACCATCTCACCTGCAGTCTTGTAATTCGATGCATTATTTGTTACTAATCCAGTAACATTCTCACTGCCACCAACTTTGCGGATTGCTCTTTCGTATATTTTTACAATATATGCCGAAGTTTTTTCTTTTAGAGATGTATCAATACTCTCCAAAAACATAGTTCCCTTGGGAGTAATGCACATTACATTTATCAAGGGTCTGGCCTGCTTGCTAGTCCATCCATCAAATGCAAGAGTGCACCCATATATAGGAATAAAGTCCAATATCTTTTTTTTCAAGCAATCCGCACAGTTTGTTTGACTCTATCAAGATGATCGGTACGCATTTTATTATAATATGGCAAAATAAATCCTTGTCTAGCACATGATTTCAAGGCATTACAAAACGTATCATCTCTCATGACATTGAATGGTATACCATTTTTTAACAAATGCTTCTGTCCATCTTAAGTGCTCTTCATGCTTCTTTCTTTGCTTGCTTGATTTTCCAACCACTTCAACTAATTGTTGCTCGCTTTTTTGGGCTCGTTTTCTTTTTCTCGCTCACTCTATTGACTATCTCATGGAGGCAGGGGTGAAGGCAGAAAGGACACGGGGATGCGGTGAAGTGGAGATGAGAAGGGAAGAGGAGGTGGAGTCGGTTGGAGAGGGAGGGCGGGGTGAAGCGGAGAGGAGGCAGAGGTGGAGCGGATGGCGGAAGGGCGAGGAGGAGGTGGAGAGGGATGGAGAGGATGGCGGAAGGGCGGAGAGGAGGTGGAGTGAGGAATGGTGGAGGGGCGGAGAGGAATGCAATAACATTATTGCTGCCACCAATCTTAGCAATTGCTGTAAGGTGAAATTTTTACCTTCCTCTAAAAACATTGTTCCCTTTGGGGTAGTGCACATTGCATTTATTAATGGATTGGCTTGCTTGCTCGTGCACCCATCAAAAGCAAGAGTACATCTACATGTTGGAAAAAAATATAGAATCTTTTTTTAAATGCATTCTACCACACTGTTTTTAACTTTATCGAGATGGACCATTCTCATTTTATTATAATGTGGTAAGACAAATCCTGGTCTTGCACATGACTTTAATGCATTACAAAACGTCGCATCTATGAATGCATTGACATTATTTATGAACTCTTCTGTCCATATCAAATGCTCTTCAAGAATTTGTTGCCTTTGCAAACCATTCTCCGTGCAAGTTTGTCCTACCTTTTTTCTTTTTTTAACCTAACTCATGTTCAAGGCATCATGCTACACCTGTGATCCACTTGTTAATAGATTTACATCCTTCACTACATCTCTTGTATTAGAAGGCTCTACCACTTCCTCATTTTCATTAACCTTAGTGCTTGCCATAGAAACACTTCCAGCACTTTTTATTAAAGTAGTAGCCACTTTCTTTCAATTTTCTAAATATCACTTGCATAAGGAAACTACATCGGATGGAGGACATGTACAAGCTTCAACATCCATGCCAATACCTAAGAAATGTTGCTTGATGTGATTAGAGCCGCTAATAAACTTATGCCCACAAGGTTTACATTGTAAGTATGAGATTGAGACATGCATTTTTTATATTTTTGTATAGCATGACCATATTTTATCATGCACCATACTTAAGAATAACAAACAACAACATAAACAAAAATCAATATGTTTGAAGGCCAAATTTTGACATTTATAGAGAAAAAAAGGAGAAGCTCAAAGTAAATGCACACAACCTATAGCAAGAGTTGCAAGATTGCAAGAGGTTTGACACATGACTTAGTAGACTAATAGGGCTTAGGGAGTGGAGACATGGATTTAGTGCAAGACCAAATTTTAGGCAAAGAAGCACAAATTCAAGATAGTTTGCAAGATGTTCCCTCATTGGAAAATCCATTAACCACTTCTCCAAAGGATATGGATGCATATTATAACACCATCAAATCTCAAGTACATCTTGAGGTATTGATTCTATGTGTATCTTGCTCAACATCAACACTTTCATGCTATTTATCGAGCAGATTATGCAAGATTTGTAGAGAGAGTACACTAGGGTGATGGCTATGCCAAGAATTGAATGAAGCAAGGTCAGCAATCTCAAGAATGACATTGAATATTGGGATGCAAATGAAGTTACTCAAGAATGACATTGAATATTGGGATGCAAATGAAGTTAGGGAAATTGGTTTCTGACTGAGATGTCTTGAAGCAGCAAAATTTGACATAAATGCATAGAAAAAAGTAGAATCTCAAGGTGGATAGAGTAAACATATAACAAGAGTTGTGGCAAGTCCAATGCAACTTAGCAAACCAAGAGGAGTTGGCTAGTATAAGAGATGGATTCAACATACTAACAATTAGCCAAAGAAGCATATATTTGAGACAAGATATGTGTAGTGCATTCTCACCATCAAATTCACTCACCACTTTGCTAAAGATATAGCTTTTATGTCTACAACACCAGAAAATGTTGATGTACATCTCGATGTGCTAGCACTAGGTACTATAGGCAATGTCAAGGCGTTCACTCTTCTAAGTGAGCTAGATATATAGGCTCACTAGGAATGGTTCCCAAAGGGTGATCAAAGTCTATACAATGGCCTTGCTAGAGTGTATGAATGTAAAGACTTGCACTACATGAAGGAGTATGCCTAGATTGGTTGTTTGGGTGCAAATACTAGAAGAGACACATGAGAGAGACATGCTTCTATCAATATCTGAGGAGGAGAGTTTCATGGTCAATCATGATTGAAAATTTCAAGCTTGTGGTCATTGTAGGTTTCCACAAGTAAGTCTAGTTGTGGTGAGGCTGCCACAAAAATTGGACAAGTGCAACAATTGTGAATGGACTATATGGACTATATGGATAAGACAAAGTACCTCAGGCTTATGTGTGGCATGAGCTTAAATATTAGATTTGACCATTCCATTTGAAGAGTGGTCAACTTCACTACCTTCTCAACATCCACCGTTATGGAATTGAGTTTGATGAGTGCTTGAACCTAGGGGTATTTGAGCCAACTAAACATCATGTCAAGGAACTAGAGTCTTAGAGGATAGGTTAACATATCAAATTTCAAACATAGTATCCAAAAGGGACTACATTGGCACGTGCTACATTGTATTGAGAATAGTTAAGAAGAGAATGTTGGGCTATGGTCACTATTATCATGATTTAAGTTAGCCTCACCCACTCAATCAATACATATGGAATTTGACATTGAAATGGCTCTAAGTCTCATCATTTTTCTTTGATTAATGTGCTTAATAAATGATTGGTGTAGCCAAAAAGAGATATGATCTAAATCATATACATTCTTGATTTTTTGAGCAAGTGTAGTGGAAGGCAATGCTTATTTGAACTCTAGTATGAGAAAGGGAGAAAGACATTTGATCAAGTTTTTGGAGTAGTATGAATTTGATTCTTTTGCATTTCAATCTATTGGTGATGAGTCTTGAGGAAGGCTAATAGGCATTCTTAGTTGAGGACCTTGCCTTGTTGGGAAATTTGATCTATAGTTTTGAGGGTTTAAAGTGAACTTTGATTGATGAATTAGTCAAATTTTTTCCCAACACCTATGGATCTAGTTTGAAGTAAGTTTTTTGCAAAGGCATGCTTAGTTGCAAACAATTTGATGTCTTGATATTGACAAACGAACATCCTTAATGAAGGTAAGTGTTGTGGGCTATAGACTCCAAATTTAAGACATTGATTTTTGATTGCATATGGAATAAACCACACCAATTATTTAAATCTAAAATCATTATCATGGAGTGCTTCACCCAATTGGCACAATAGTTGTGGTGTCAAGTTTCTAAATATAATATGGACTTTCACTAGTATGTGTTGTCATTCAATTTTCTTGCCATCATTAACATGGCATGTTTTCCCTTGGTTTTGATAGATGGTCAAAATTTTGATAAAATAAACTACAATATATGTCCATGGAGGAGGATTTTAGAATACTTGAAATTTTTCCGAGATGACTTACTTGTTTCCCACCCACTTACATGTGGTAAGTGTGTGTCCCAAGGGAGAGGGCAACCGTTAGTAAAGGCAATCACTTGGCATATAAATTGCAATGTTGAATATATAATTTACAATTTTGTTAGCATGTGTGTTGCCATATATGATGATCTGCATATTCAAATATTCTTCTAGATTGTTGTTACCATGTGTGAATGTGCCATTCACTTTGGTTGCCATATATGATGACATGGCACATTCATATATTCATCTATATCGTTGTTACCATATGTGGGCATGCCATTCACTTTGCTTGCCATAGAAAATGACATGGCATATTCACTTGAGTGCTTGCCATATGTTGGCTCATAGTATTTCCATATTGCAGTAGGTGGTTGAAGTGAGACAAGAGTGCACAAGTGTGCATGGGCACCTTTGGATGCAAATGAGTGGCATTGGGCTATTAAAAGGCAATTTTTGTAGGATGATATCAATAAATGGCAATTCGGAAAACACAACTTAATTAATTTCTTTTTTCTAAAATTACAAGTGAAAATCCAAAAAAGAGCTCCACTATTGCACTGGAGGAACTACCAAAATAAAACTACCTAAACTACTTGAATTGAAGAGATGAGCAATCAATCATACGAAGAAGTATGAGGATAAGCTTCTAAAAGGAAGTTGTGATAGAGGTGGCCGAGGAGGGAGGTAGGGTATGGAGGATGAGGGGCATACCGTGGAGAGGCCGAGCAGTGAGGATGGAGACAGGTGCATGGCGGTAAGAAGGCGAGAGGGCAAGGGAGAAACGTGAGAGGAGAAGGGCGAGGCTAGCCTTGGCCTCCAAAATGGCAAAGGTGGAACCGATACAGCTACGAGGACCTTGTGTGAATGGCATGAAACTCTTGTTAATATTGTTGAGATTGTTGTTGTTATCAAAACGCTCTGGCTTGAATTCGTTTGCATCCTCTCCCCATAACTCCTTATCATGGTGTAATGCTACTATGGGTATCCATAGCCATAACCCCCTCGGCACCCTCACCCCTCCTAGCGTTGTCTCCTCCATCGCCTTCCTCACTATCATTGGTGCCGGTGGATACAGTCTCAGCGTCTCCTTCACAATCATCCCAATCTGCACCATTGCCATTGCAACAATAACGACACATCGCTTCATGTTAACCCTTGCAGCAAAATTTATCATCCTTTTTCCTACAACCCAATAACTTCAATAGGGAGGAGGTGGAGCGGCCTTTGAGAGTGTAGATAGAGGAGACACAGTAGTCGTAGGGGTAGAGGTTGACCAAGCCATGCGAGAGAGAGAGAGAGAGAGAGAGAGAGAGAGAGAGAGAGAGAGAGCTTGCTTACAATTTTCATTTTGCCTAGCTTCTCATAAGTGAGGTGGTCATCCCCTTGCATAGCTTCCATGGCTTCCTCTCGGGCTTGTTCTTGCCATTCCGGATGAATGCTCAATAACATCCCCGCCCATGTCAGTAGCAATGCTGTTGTCTCGTGCCCTGCAAAGTAGAAGGTCTTGCACTCGTCCACCACATTCTGTGTTGTGAATTGCTTGCCATTTCTGATCCTACTTAATCCCTCACTTTCTTTCAACATCAGGCCTAGTAGATCGTTTGCATAGCCCGCTCCACCGTTACACCTCTCTGCTTCCCGCCTTTCCTCCACAATTTGAGTCAAAGAACGGTTGATGTCTTTGGCTACCGCCCAAATCTTGCGATTTAAAGGAGTCGGTAGAGAACTGCATAGAGCAATCCAAATTCTCAAATTAACCTTAGCGTCATACTTCACGATGCCATATTTGTTGATCCTAAAGAGGACTATATATTTAGCACAACAATGATTTATAGAATGCTTACAAGCGATATAGTTAGCCTTGGGAACGCAGAGTCATCCTATACGAACCTTTTCCCAGGGAAGCTAGTCAAGTGATCCGATTTGACATTAAGCTCTTGAAGCAAATCGATCTATGCAGAGTCATCCTATACGAACCTATATATATTAAGGAGAGTGGGAGGCAAGAGTGTGCCACTGCTGTGCGGAAAAGGGTGTCACGTGTTGTGTGGAGACAAGATAAAAGCGCCACATGTCGCACAAGTTGGAGAGAGAACTCAGATAGTGCCATGTGTCTTGCAAGGCTTCCATTGGTGGAGGGAGAAGCCTGTTGCGCACTGGTAGTAATGTCGCCTGCGCAAGTCAAGAGGCTTGCCCAACTCACTATCCTGCAGCCCGACAAACTCGCCTTTCTACCGCCCAAAATAAGAAACATAGCTAGAGCTAGTGAGGTCACTTTTTGCTAGGAAGGAAGAAAGCCAGGGATGCTTCAAGGAGTTCTGCGCTACAAGTGTACTTTGTTGTTTTTCGATGCTTTGTGTGTGTGCTCTATTGCATTTGTTATTGGCTTGCAAACAAGGCAACAAGACAATAGAACGGAAGCATTATTGTAGAAAGACAAAGACAAACAAGAGAGAAAATTAAGAGCAATATAACACAAATAGATTTTTTAAAGAAAGTGGCTCGGGAACATCGACGCATCCTTGATGGGATTAAACAAAAGAAGCTACGTGGGATATGATGGCAGACAATAACTGTGTGATTTCAATGGACATCATTTGATGGAAAAGATGGGGGAGGGGAAGGTTGATTATCTTCACCATTACAGCATGAATTGTATAAACAATTCCTCCTCTCCTTGGCGACTTTTATCTCCCTAGGTTCTTTTCCTAAGTCACCTCTAGACAACAACGCCACCTAAGAAGGATATGGGTAAAAAATTTATGTGCTCAAGTCAAATGTAAACTGTGTCTTATTTTGCTACAGAACCTGAGTTCCAAGATTCCTATTTTATCCCCTCTTCCTAGACCCCAAAAAGTTTGTATTCATGGCACGATCCCTGCATTCAAGGTTTATGATAGCACAATGATGTCATTCTAATACTTCTCGCCCTTGCAAACTTGATGGAGAGCATGGTGAAAGTTGATGGCCTTGGAAACTTTATGGACCACAATTTATGATCAAGTCTGCTCATCAAATGGATTGAAGGGCTAGGTGAAAATCAGTGAGTAAGCTGAGCGAAATTGCAATATGGTGCACATTAGGATAAAGCAAGAGCGAAGCACGATGCACAAGCAACAAAAAAGGGCAACAATGCACATGCAACAACATAAAGGAAGCAAAGAAAGAGAAGCACAAATGGGAGCATAATGCATGGAGTGTAGCATCACCAAATGGAGCACAGATGGTGACTAGGAAAGCACACAAATACGAGACATATGTATTGGGTCTTGGCTGCATATGCCTCCAACTGGACGATGCTTCCTTCATTTGGTTCTCATCTACTACACTCACCAAATGGAGCACAGACGGCAACTAGGAAAGCACACAAATACGAGACATATGTATTGGGTCTTGGCTGCATATGCCTCCAACTGGACGATGCTTCCTTCATTTGGTTCTCATCTATGACATATTTTGGCCCAATCCCAGCAATGGAGTCAGTAGCTTCAACAATGAAGGTTTTCTCTGTTATGTTGCACTTGTAATGGTGATATGTTGTTATGAGATCTGGTTGATCTCCAGGAGCTATGCCTCCTCCACCAACAGCATATCCATGATGCCAAAAACTTGAAATGAGTTCAAGATATGAGTAACAGGGGTGGTTGCTTCATGTTGTGCCAACGCCTTCAATCAATTGTGGAAGAGGTGGTCAAAAATCTCTATGCATCTATGTTAATGCAAGAGAGTACCAAGCAGGATGGACTAGCTATTCTAGATTCTTCTATGCTCAATCCAACAATGAGGAGGAAATTGAAAGGACACCAATGCCACTATGCGCTACAAAAAAAATGCGTAGATTAGTGCACTCTTCTTGATTGCATTCTCAAAAAGCTCACTAAAGCTTGGGGTGCTCAAAAAGCTCACTAAAGCTTGGGGTGGATCCTCAGCCGCCTAAAACAAAAGACTTTGGCCTTTTAAAAAGGCCTATTAACAGAGCTCCACACTCAAATTTGCCATGTAGAGCAATCATTGGAGAATCAAGAAGGGACATCAACTCAATTTTGGATACGTAAGGTATATATGATTCTAGATTTGCTATGGATTGGCATTGTTGTTTTTATTGGTCCTTCATTGCACGAACCCGCCGTTTGCACCTTTGCCTCATGTTGCTTGTCTTAGACAATCCTAGAGTAGCATATCACAAAATCAAGAAGCAACATCATGCCATCCTGGGAATCTAATCGCCCTCCCAAAAGATACCATGATTAATGACAAGCTTGACGATGAGGTGAAGGCATCCTACTATTATGGGACTATTATGAAAATTGTATTTTAGATATTTCTTGCTATGGATATTATTTTAGTCAAGTGTGACTATGGAAAAGTATTCCATAGGAGCATACAGGATGCGGCGGGGGTCCTTGTTGAAGGCATAGCCTCCACCCTTGTAGATACTAACCATGGGATCGGTTAAATACACCTCTGATAAGAGAGAGTTATTAGAACGAGGCAGTGGGCTCATTTTGTAATTGTAGGGATAGTTGTAACTATCCCTAAAAGCACTCCTTAGTGCCCTGATCCACCACATAATGTTTTTGACTATGACTGTTACATTTTGAAACTTACTGTTGCCTTACAACAGTTGGATTGATCTCAGATGGCTATAAAACCTTGTATCAGCTCTTGTTGAGAGTTTGAGTTGTTGAGTTGATGTATTCTCTACCAAAACATAACATACAAGAAGCATACTACCTTTTGCAAGATTTCCTCTCTGTCTTTTTTATATCTCGTGATAGTCTTTTGTAGTCGGATTACTTTTTGACTATACTCCGACTATTGGCACCTTGTTGTCAGGAGTGGAGATGTGTTTGTGTTTTTCACTTATCTGAAGACACTTTGAACACTATTGGAGATCCTTTCAGCGTTCCTACCCAAAATTGTCAGTTTTTGCTCAAAGCATAACAAGCAACACTATCGATTATGACATGAAACAACAAACAGAGAAACATACAAACCGCAACTCCGAAAACCTGCATGCACAAAGCTAGCAAAAATGCCAATGATTACAAACGACATTATAAATCGCATACGGTAGCAATTGTCGAAAAACATAGGAAATTCTATCCTAGTGAATACACTAGTAGAAGAGGATCTCACAACACTACTTTAGCATACGTGCATATCCGTATTGAAAAGCAATACTTTGCCAAAGCGAACTTGGACTAGGCTCCATATAGTTGTCATTAAGCCATAGCTGTAGGAGCAATCATTTGAATCTAGAAAGGCTCAAGGCTTCTATCCACAACTCACAAAGAAAGGCCTCAACAAACGCAACAACAATCACAAAACAACTGTCAGTTGGACCCCTATTGGAAAAGTAACATACAACAGCAACATCAACAAGACACCGAAACAAGCATAGTACATCAAGGTCGGCAAAGAAGATCACAACATCAACATTACAATTTCAATGTGAAGGCAGCACACAAAGCTTAGCTAATAGAAGCACATTTCTACCACCCGGTAAGCTCCTGTAATCCCACCTCTCTCCTTTTCCTTTCATGGAACGACTAGCCCATGTCGAATAACTTCGGAGAGGAAATGTTGCCTCGCCATATTAGTATAGCATATTTTACAAGAAATAGAGCACTGCTTCCCAAACAGATGATTGAGAGGATATCTTTCATGACCCTAATTATTCCTAGTGGGGCAAGTTCCTCTGATAATTTCCTACATAGCCAAGAGGTGCACGAAGTGAAAACTAAGCTATAAAGATTAATGCTATCCACACCAACACAGGAATTACTCCAAAGAACACTTGCCACTAATATTGCAGCCAGTGTCTTTGTGACTGCAAGGAAGAAACTCAATTTTAACCCTCTCCCACCACCTCCAAAGAAGAAGAAAAAGAAGCCTATCAAAGTTTAAGTTCAAGTTCACGCTCAACACAAAATGCAGAACCCATTGGTCAAAGCTGCAAAGTTTAGTGGCAAGAAAGGTCAAGACATTGACAGCCATGCTACGCAATTTGAGACAAGGTGGACAGCTAGTGGATTTAAATAACTGCCAGATGAGACTAAGAAGGAGCAATTTGCTGCGACATTCAATGGTAAAGCAATGAATTGGTTTATGCAATATGGCATTGCACATTTGCACACTTATGATGAATTGAAGATTGGTTTTTTAAGTCATTTTAGAAAAGAGAAAAAGCTGAGAACAATGAAACAAAAAGATCTCATGGTTGAGGACTATTCACAGATGTTTAGAAACCTCAATAGAAGGCTAACAGCAAATCAAAGACCTACCCAAGAGCAACTGGGGGACTATTTCTACAAAGGATTAAACAAGGAGGTGAGAACTGCAGTAGCTGGTAGGGACCAACGTGGAGGAGCAAATGATTTTAACAATATGGTAGAAGCTGAGCAAAGAGAAGACTTGGTACAGCATCAAAATCCAAGAAAACAAAAAAGAAACGTCATTCAGATTCAAAAATAGACTCAGAGATAGACACACACAGATAATGAAGCAGAGGAAGGTAGTGAAGATGAGGAAGACGACTCATCATAAAATGATGAGGATGATGAGGAATACTCAAAGAAAAAGAAGAAAGACAAAAAGCAAAAGCTGAAAGGAAAATCCACAGCAAAAAAGATAGTAGACAAAATCTCCAAGTTGGAGAACATGATTAAAGACCAGCTGCTACAAAGCTTAAAGCACCCCCACAACAACAAAAGGTTCCATGTGAATTTTGCAAAAAGGACAATTATGACAAAGAAAGATGCTGGTACAACCCCAATTACAAAGGTAGAGTACCACCTTACATTTAGCACAATAGAATCAAGCACCATCAATACTTGCTAATCAAATAGCAGTGGCAAGACCACCACAACAAAGATATCAAAATGCAGCTCCAAGAAGGCCAAATCAACAACCATGGGGGAACCAGTAGCAAAGACAAATGCAAGACCAAGCTTGCACCTACTGTGGTATGGATGGCCATAGACAAGGTCCACCATGTGAGCTTTGGTGCAAGCACAGGGAAGAAAGAGGTATACCCTTTACTCAATACAATGGAAGGAACAATCAAAATCATCTGCAATAGCCTCCTTCAGTAGTACATATGGTCTACCTAGAGCCCATCCATCAAGAGTATAACTACAGCAACCAACGCAATCAAAGAAATGTTTAGGCTTTGGAAGTTACGAGATCGAAGAATACAAAGCCATTACTAGGGCTAGGAGATGCCCCAAGGGAAACAGCCAGGCCAATGAACTGGCCAAATCAAACTAAGACAAGAAACAAAGCATTCCAACAAGTACTAAAAAAAATGCCTCACAGGATGTCAGAAAAGAACAATGGAATAACAAAGACAAAGGGATAATGTAGTACTAATAGATCTTGACTGCAGTCCGATCACCTGCATAACAACAACAATGCAAAAATCATGTTATAAATTTACAATGCATTAGCAATCCATCAGGGCAGTTTCCCGAGAAGATCCAACATCCACAAAGTACTTACTCAAGTCAAAATGCCACTCCAAAACAGAAAACAAAAACTTTCCAGTTGGAACAGCACTAGAGTTCCTAGAATTAAAGAATACAACTGAATAGACAGAAACACGGTCTATGATCTAGGCCAAAACAACTCAAGGAAGTGAGGCTATTATGACAAGAGCCCAAGAGATGCAACAAGACACTAGCATGAAAAATGAGGACAACACTCTCTTTTTCCAAGAGTTAATGGACTCCAAGGTACAAATTACTCTTGATCAACTACTGAACTTGGTTCTAGCTTTCAAACATCAAATTTGCAAGAGATTGCATCTTGAAGAGTCACATCCAGCAAAAGCTCAACAACCAAGTAATGATGAAGAGGAAATTTGCAATATTTACTCATCAATAGTTCCAGATGTGGACTACCAAGTACCACTCATTGATGTAGACTACAAAAGGCAAAGAATCCTAGAAGTATTGGTTGATGGAGGCTCAGGTGTTAATATCCTCTTAGAAGATTTATTCAAAAAAATTTACTGCAATGAATTGGTTCCAGCACCATTCCAGGTGAGGATGGCTGACCAAAGGAGAATTCAACCTCTTGGAATATTGAAAGGGCAAGAGATTACAATCATGGGACTTACATTCATAGTCACATTTGTAGTGCTCCAAATGAAGGAAAAGGATTCTAGTTACTCAATTCTATTGGGTAGGCCATGGTTAAGAGCTGCCAAGGTCAAGCAAGACTAGGGCTTAGAGAGAATCACTATTAGGAAAGGGAAAAAGAAAGTCAAGGTCAACCTATCCTCAAGAAGGTGTTTTCTAAGAAAAACACAGCCATTGCAAGTAGAGGGAATCAATATGATTCCATATTTTGATGAAGATGAAGAAGAAGAAGAAATTTTCCTAAGAAGAAACCCCACTGTATATCCTATTTTTGAGATTGATGTTATTAAGATTATTGATCAATATATAGGTCCAAATCAGCAGATACCACATTGCGACATAGATCCCCGACTGTTACAGAATGAAACAAAGTCAAAAACTAGTCGGATCAAGTTTTCACAGAAAAAATTACAATAGAGGCCACTGATGCAAACAAACATTATACACCAGGGGATATCACTTCTAAGTTAGTAGAGGAAGAAATCATGGAGGCAGAAATACAATTTGAAGAACATATGCAAAAAAGTGCCAGGTCACGTAGGATGACTTGGAGGAAATGAACTTGGGAAACATTGACAACCCACAACTAGTTATGGGTTGTACAAATCTCTCCCCACCTTTTAAAATGGCACTCAAAGAATTATTGATGTAGTACAAAGATATTTTTGCATGGCACTACACTGATATGAAAGGGGTAGATCCTAAATTCTGCCAACATAGAATCAATTTGAAGACTGCTGATGCAGTACCAATCATACAAAGCAGATATAGAATGAATCCAAATTATGCCAAGCTGGTCGAAGAGGATATTGACAAGTTAGTCTTAATGGAGGATGGTGCCACCAAAACTCAAGGATCAAAGCATCAAAATGCATCTGACTCATGTGCATATACTATGCATCCATATGGGCAAATCTGACCCAAAAGAAAATGTCAAACTGCAATGACAAAACAATGGCAAACCCAATGCCAATAATAAGAGCCAAATGCCTCAAGCATAAACACCGTCCATGGGAATAAGCATCAATAATGTCTCATCCAAGAGAGCATAGCACTATTAGTGTATCAACTGCAATGTGTCAAAGCTGTCCCTCATCATAAAATGGCACCTGTGTGCTAAACATCCATCAATAAATCATCCCACAAGGCAATACATCGCATCCAACAAGGATCACAATGCATCCAAATGGCTTGTAAGGCAAACACTGCAACCCAATGCACTCCACAAATGAGCACACATGGCTTAGATTACGACCAGAGTGATCTGCATAAGGTATCATCCAAGAAATCACTACCCTATGGCAATGATTGCTAGTGAAAATAAAATTGGGGATGTCTCAAAACATGGGTGTCACTGCATAATCTTGACTCAACAAGAAAATATGCAAATATCTATCTTCTGCTGGAACTCCAAACTCCCAACCAATGAATGGGAAATAGGGAGTCAACCCTTGTAATTGGCCTGCAATCAAAAATCAAAGGTTTGAATCTTTGAATGGATTTTTAATAGAGAAATAGATGATTCGGCATCTTAGAGAGATGAAACTTCTCCAAATCTCCATGGAATCATGCAAGAGCTAAAAGATAGGGGTTTTTCAACCTCCAAAATGCAATGGAACACATGGTTTTGGAAATCGTAGTCCTAATCACTAGGTCCAACACACGGACCAAAAAACTTTTTTTCAAATAGATCTATTTGTAAACACCACCGAAGTGTGAATGATGAGGAGACATAAGTTTTAGGACCTCCTGAGTCCGACAAATTTGTGAATGGTTGCTTCAAACTTGAGTTCCAACACACTCGTAGAAAAACGTTGAAATAGAGACAGTGAGTCAAAAATCCAAAGAAATGATCCCAAACTCAAGAATGAAGGTGTTTTCAAACTCATGAAGTGAAGGGACACCAAAAGTAGGTAATGCTTTCCTCTACACATCATTTTGGACTCTCAATCCATCAAAAGGAGCAAGGAATCATCAAAAAACATATTTTTTCTCCAAAACCATTGAGTATGTAGGTAAAGTCACACAACGGAGCTTCTCCTTCCTCCCTCAAGACTGCAGCAACAAACTTTGGGCTCCTGTCTTACACCCAAGCTCAGCTAGAACACCCATGCTCTGATACTAGTTGAGAGATCTCAACAACAGAAGCAGAATGGAAGAAGGTGACAGAGAAGGAAAGCTAGAAGAGAGAGCCACACAAATTTTGGTGGGTGTAAAACACCTTAATCTTCTATGTCATCCATATATATATGTGTTTGAGTATTGTACATAAATGGGGTAAGGGTACAGTGGCCTTTAACCCCCACAACTTATATTAGTATTGGCTGATTCGGTATTTCATTCAATTGATTGCTAACTAATGTAATAAGCGGATTGAGTACAAGTGATGGAACTAATGGTGAGGATTGGACTTAGTGCGAGGTTAGTGATCGAGGTGTCACACAATGCATGCTATGTGGCCCAAGGCCCATGGGCCAAGATTATAAAATAATGAATATGAAGCCGTGGGCTAGTTATTTTATTAATTATGGATGAGGCCATATTAAGCCTTGTGGAGGAGGGCATATTTAGCCTTGTGATATTTTGAGCTATTGAAGCTATGTTGAGCAATCCCTCCACTTGTGGATAATGGATGCTTTTGGATGTACTAATATTGGCTTCTTCTTTTTGGAATATATATTATAAATACTCTAGATGGGAAACATGAGCCACCATCTAGAGGGGGCATATTGGACCCCATGCAGTGGCATCTCTATTCTTTCCTTCTTGTTTCCTTGTTCTTGGTTTCTATGGCATGTCTAATTTTGAGTTTCTGTTATAGTGGTATCAAAGCCTGGCTAGTCTCTAACAAACTAGTGATATGATTTTTGCCAATCTGATAACATAGTCATTCACATAATATTCTTTCTGATCATTTTGATTATTTGATTGCTAGGTTTTGAGTTCATATACAAAACTTATCAAAGATTCTTCAAAAAATGATGTTGCAAGTGCTATTGACAAAAATGGCCCACGTTGGCTTATTCAAAGAGTATGCGTCGATTATCTTGAGTGTCTAGAACAGTATATTTTTTTCTCTCATAGCCCCCCTATTCTGACTTAAGGTAAGAAAGTTATAATCGTTGCTTTTCACTACCTTTTGTCAATGAATTGGTAGAAGTAGTCTTTGGATAGGAAGATGGAGAGCCATGACCAAAGATGACTTAATATTAGGGCATGAAGACAAAAGAAAGGTTCATATTTTTATAGAATGAATGAAATTTGAAGTATCATGTGATGTCAAGCATGGAAGTCATACAAAAATCCCAATAGGGATGTCCCTCTCTTAGACGAAAGTCCAAGGCTATCTAATTTGGAAGAAATAGAGGGGGTTCTAAAATAATGTCAAGGGAGAATGTTTTTATACAACTATCTTGAATTACAAGACTTGCGAAGCTACTTCGACAAAGTATTTGCTCAATGAAGGTGAAGAGCATAGCTAAAGACAAGGAGGAATTCAAAGCCACAAACTGGCCAAGCAATGAATTCATGCTAAACAACTCTTGATGACAAAGGAGATACGCATTCTTTCCTTCATATTTTCATTTTGTTTGCTTCTAGTATATAGGTTCTGTTCTCTCTTAGAATTATTCATAAATAGACAAGAAAGAATGGTAGCTTAAGGTTGATAAAGAGTGATAGATCATATTAATGTATCACAAAAAGGAGATTAAAATATGGTATTCTAAACAATATAATATAGGATTATCTAGGCGAGCTAAAACTTTTATGATTGAATAATCATTCTCCTTTAAAGATTGAAAAATACTTCTTTGAATTCTCAAAGAAAGATAAGGAAATATTTAGATTAAAAAATTATTATTGCATGACACATATGGTATGCGTTGTTGAAATTGTTCAACCAAATTGGAGAAAAGTAAAGAGAAGTTAGATAACATGATGACATTATTGCTAAGCAAGAGGGAGATACATGAATATAGCTAGAAATATAGCTTTTAGCTTTGATAAATACCTTGTGATATTACATTTATGAATAATGAAAAAGTTGGTTATGCTAGGTGGTATCTTGTATGTACTTTCTAGCACCTGAAGAAAATACATCTTGGATCGTTACTAGCTATCAAGTTAGATTTAAAAAACTTTGAAATGTGATTTGATAATGGTGTACATGTATTTTTCTATTGCCATAGATTAATATATGTTACTTATTGTTACTCGCATAGTAAGGCAAAGACTTACAGAGTTAAGTGTCAATATCATATTGGTATGGGGTGGTAGAGATGTTGAGAAATATGACAAATGTAACACTTGGGCTTATATCTCAAGTAACATGGCCATTGAATGAATGTGGTATAGTAATTTCTATTGGTACAGGATAAGAAATTTACTATCTCTTGGTTAATAAGAGAGTTTAAGATATTTTAATGATACTTTTTTACCATCTTAATGATGATACTTGAACCTAAATGCATCATGGATCACAATCTGGAAAGAAAAAATATATATTTATGTCGAATATATTCTCAAGTTTAAGGATCATACAAGAGATGATGCTCAGCGGGATGCCTAAGTGGCTCTTTCAAGCTTTCCTAAACCTCATCAGTTTCTATAATCAAACATGCAACTGAGGTCAGTTTGCAATCCAAGCAAGAGGGATGTTATGAAAATTTTATATCTGATATTTCTTGCTATGGATATTATTTTAGTCATGTGTGACTATGGAAAATTATTCCATAGCACCACACTGGCCATGGCGACGGGGGTCCTAGTAGATGCTTTTTGTGGTTTAGTTAGGGACGTTGCTAGCCTATGATTTGCCATGCTAGTTGGTCATATTCTAGGTGATTCCATGTTAATATTGATGTCGCTAGTATTATTGGTGTTATGTTTTATTATTGTACTTTGAGTGTAATTATATTGGTGTTGTCTCTGTGCCAACTTGGACTTAGGTAGTACAGAATCTATGTGTAGAGTAGCGGTGGCAAAGCTCTGCTTGTACTTGCATAAGGCTAGGAATAATCTCTCTTAGAAATCCAACTTGCATGTTCTACATGCAAGTTCTACATACGATTCCTACATGCAACACATGAGTTCTACATGCAACTCCTACATGCGAGTTCTACATGCAACTCCTACATGCATGTTCTACATGCAACTCCTACATGCAACTCCTACCTGCATGTTCTACATGCAAGTCCTACATGCAACTCCTACATGCGAGTTCTACATGCTAGTTCTACATGCAACTCCTACATGCAACTTCTAGGTGCAAGTTCTACATGCAGAGAGAGAATGTCTTACAATTCCTACATGCAGAGAGAGAAGCTGTCCAACTTGTATAAATACCCCATAATGGAATGAAGCCCACACTCTTTGGGGCATTGTGTTGAATTCTACTTTGGTATTCCAAGCAATTGTCTCAAGTGTCCATACTCCTTTACACTCCATGTCCAAAAGCATATCCTAACCTTGGAACTCCTCCTCCCCTCTCCTCCAACCTTGCAACCCATCCTCTTCCTCTCCTTCTCCCCTCCTCCTCCTCCCTCCTCCTCCCTCTTCCTCTCCTTCTCCCCTCCTCCTCCTCCCTCCTCCTCCCTCCTCCTCTCCTCCTCCCCTTCTCCTCCTCCTCCTCCCTCCTCCTCCCTACTCCTCCTCCCTCCTCTCTCTTCTTTCCCCCATGCTCTTACACCTTCTTCCTCTCCCACTCCTATGCTCCCCCTAAACCCTTACTTCCTCAACCCTTGACCTCCATAATCTACAAGGGAGATGAGTTCTCCACCATGTACTCTACCCGGAATCTTGGAACCTCCTTCTAACCCTGGAACCTCTTCTAAACTCTGGAACCTCCTTCTAAACCCTAGAACCTCCTTCTAAGCCTTGGAACCTCCTTCTAAACCCTAGAACCTCCTTCTAAATCATGAACCTCCCTCTAACCCTTAAACTCCTCCTAAACCCTGTAACCTCCAATGAAAGGTGAAAGCCTTCATTACCTTAACCATGATGATGAACGTTCCTTTCACACATGCATGCACTATGTTTGCTTACCACACTTAAGCCTACGTCTCACCAAAATACAACTCAAGGTCCTCAGCCACACGTATACTACAAACGACAACCCCAATATATCTGTAGGTAACAAAAAGCCTCGAAACCTTGCATACTAAGAAAACCCTGCTCTTCTTGCGGAAGCCATGGGAAAGAGACAACATTTGGTGCCACTGCCAAGGAAAGTTAGGCTAACTAGGAAAGTTAGGTCAGCTTGACTGTACTAGGTTAGCTCAACTAATTGTGGTTAGTTTAGTTAGCTGTAGTCAATTTAGACCATAGTTAGGCTAGGTTAGACTAACTATTAGGCATCTAAATAGACAATTAGGTTAGTTAGACTAATTGGGTCAATTAGGTCAACTGAGCTAGGTCAGTTACTATCCCTCAGTTAGACTTAAAGACCATTCACACCAAACCTTAAGACCAACCCCCCCAAAAAAAGAAAGGCCAATTTTACCCCTACTTCAACTCTTCATATCTCGCCCGTTTGGGACCCAAACTGGTCACGGTTTGAACCAATATTTCACACAGAAAAATGCCATGCTATAGGCCATTTTTCCAGCCCATTGCACACCATTTTGGCATCCCTAGCACTCGCTCATTTGTGCCCCCATGTGGGCCTCATTTTGCACTAATTCTCTCATATCTTTACGTCGTGACCTCTAATTGACGATCCGTCTACACTGGCACATTTCCTTACACATGTGGGACAATCTCAGATATATTATTAATACAACGGTACCTACAACACTAACACCACTATAACCCTCCAAACAAAACATCAACACCTGCACTTGCTCGGCAAAGATAGCCTTTGTAACTCTTGCCCAATCTCTGCACGTAGCTACGCTCTGGCCAATGCCTATGACTCCAACGCTCACCAAATCTGCATACAACTCCACCTCAACCACCATCTCGGACAATCCTCTACCCCGATTCCCCCCGTGAAATTTAAGAAATCCCTTTAACTCCATGCCACAACATGGTTGGATGCCATCGCGATGATGAATTAACCTCAATGCAGAGGTTGACAATTTCTTTAATCGTAGAAATAATATCAATCAAGGCAGGCGCCCCCTGGGAAAATTGAAACTTCTCAAATATAATGGTAGGGGAGATCCAGCCCGATTCCTCCAGCATTTTAATGCTGCATGCTGAGTGGGTGGAGATCAATCCAATGAAACCAAGGTGGCCTGGTTTCCCATGGCCTTAACTGATGAAGCATCTGAATGGTACCTAGAACTTCTAGTGGAAAAGCGAGCCACATGGGACTTGCTTCAAATAGAATTCAAAAGGTGCTTTCAAGTAGAGAGGCTATAAGATGATCCCGCTCTCCAACTAAGCAAGATCGAACAAGGCCGTTGAGAAGATGTACACACGTACCTGGGCAAGATGAAAAGATTAATCGCCAAATGTAACCCACACCTCGATGCAAAGTACCTCACGGCTTGGTTCATTATGGGACTAAGGAAGAAAATCCAAAAGGATATGAAAAAGATTAGCAACTATGAAACATTCAGTGCTGCTCATGTGGCAGCCATTGACATTGAGGATGGCATGACCCCAACTCTGACACTAGCAATGATGATGGTAGATCCAGTGCATGAGATAAGCGCTCTAAAAAGGGCAAATCCAAGTCCACTACCAAAACATCAAATGACGATCACCTAGAGGCCATGACCATGAAGCTGAAAGAAGACATGATACAGGCCATGGAACAAAAGCTTCACTTGTCTCATCCACTACCTCAGACAAATCCACGACGAGAAAATGTTTGGTGTCCACACTGCATGGCCAATCATACAGCAAATGAGTGCTCAGTCCTAAGAGCTAGGATCACTGCACAAGCAAATCCACCACCAAGGTTGTGGTGCCATATCTGCATCATCAGTGGCCATGATGAAAATAGGTGCATCTTCAACATGTGCAACAACCCGCCTCGACCTTAACAATACCAAGAGGCACCCATGATAGTGTACAGGCGACTGGCACTTGCACAAGTGCTCCCAGCTCCAAGGCTAAATACTGTTTCTATTCTGACACAAGTTCCACGATTACTTAGGAATCCAAATCCACGACCATATCCAAGAGTGCCAAATCCAGCTCCTTAGGCAGTTCAAATACATCAATTACAAGTTGAGGAAGTAGACTCGCCATTTGAGTATGAAGCAGAGTACCCAGTGTACTATGTAGAAGGCATAGAGGGACTAATACTAGTCTATGCAAATCAAGTTGTCCTAACACATATCAAGCTCCAATCAAGTGCTACGGTTGTGGAGAAAATCATCGGATCATAGAGTGCCCTCATCGTGGTAGCCCTGCTACTTTCCAACCACTCTACAGAGATTGTGGCATAGGACATGCCTATATGGATTGTCCCATTAAAAATAACATCCCACAATAAACAGAGGTTAAACATGACGTCCCAATCGGCATCATTGGGGTGGACCATCAAAGCCTGGGGCCGGCAAGCATAATATCACAACCTGTGAATGTAATTACATGCCAACAGAAAGAGGCCACCAAGGACCCTAACATTCCAATCCAACCAAAATGACTTATTATAAAGAAAAGACAAGTGCCTTCACAGCCAACCTCATCCACATCAGCTCCTGAGCCTCAAATAAAAGGAGCCTCAAATGCAGAAGTGGAGAAGGCTCTCGTTTTCAGGCAATTCAACAATGGGTACAAAAGGAACAAGCTCAATTTGAGGCTGAGAAAGCTCAAGATCCAATCCATGACTTGGACCCACAAAGTATTGATACTGTACTCGAGCCTCTGTTCCAACAATAGACTCTGCAACATAATGTACCGCCACGTCAACTTGAAGGAGCCATACTCTCTAGCATCCTGAGCCCTGTGTCAATTCCCATCGGAATCCTCCTATGAAATTGTCCCAATCTCTGGGAGAGTTTCAAAGGATGGATTGAACTCGCAAATTCCCCTCCACCTATGAATGGCATCAAAGATATCCCTGTGCGGATGGGTGAGAGAGATGACATATGCAACATTACTGTGCCTTTGATCCACAAGGCATATAATGAAGTCCAAGCCATAGTGGATGGTGGAACAAGTGTAAATGCCTTATCAAAGGAGCTCTACGATGAATGGGGCCTCCCACCACATATGCCTTGCCGATGATTCATGGGCTAAACCCTTGGGAATAGTGAATGTTGTGTCAATGAAGGTTGCACGAATCCGCTTTTCCCTTCAATTCACAATCTTGGATCTTCCCAAAAAATCCTATCAAACCTTACTGGGACGTCCTTGGTTATGGGGGAAGCATCAGTCCTCCATGACTAGGGAATTGATAGACTGACAATCCAGAATCGCGACACCGCAAACAGGGTGAATGTGGGGATAGGAGCTATAAAACCAATTGTTCCTAGACCATTGGATGACACATCTTCAACGACAATCTCAAGCAAATCATCTCCCTTGCAACAGCATGCCATGGTGGGCTATTCACAAAGCAATGTCAATAATTGGATACAAACATTGGCAACCATCGACAACTGCCATTTATTAGACCCCATCTTCTCACAGATAGATGCTAAGGTGCTATAGGTAGATCCTCCACTCACACATGAAGAACCAATCGATCTAGAGGTGCCATTCTTTATGGTTGACCTCGAGTGGGATAATGAACTTGAAGAAGATACCCATACCAATGATGACTCCAATTTTCCTTGGGCCCTTGAAACTGAGGCTGAGAATGCTAAAATTAAAGATCAAATCTTTGATAATGACTTAGCCATTCTGCATGCCCTAATGGCAGTCGAGCTCCCACAAGTTGAAATTCCACAATTGAATAGCAATAGAAAATCCCGCAAGAAAGCTGAAGGAGGAAATCGCAGAAAAGCAAAGGCTGAAACTTTAATGAATTTGAACGAGTACAAATGAGGATCGTTGAATTGTATCTTGCAAAGCCATCTCCCTCAAAATTAGAACCACCGCCTCTCGAATGGTCCCCTGAGGGACTGGAAGGAGCATGTGCAACAAATGAACCCTTACTTGGGAACACCTTACCAGTGGAAAAGTTACCCCATAGTTACTAGTGTAAGAAGTTTAGAAAGTATAAGCCACATGTGCGAATGAAGATCGATCAAGAGAATTCAGCCAAAAGAAAAAAAAGGTCTCCAAGAGCCAAACAAATTGGTTAATGATACTATGCCACCATGTACACATAGCACATGTCAGGCTAGTTCAACATCATCAGAGGATGATCTTCAAGAAGTGCTAGAGTACTTTCAAAAATGCACAAGTGGCAGTTTCCCCATAGCAATGCCAAGACCACTAAAAGAATATGAAGTTCAAGCTGTGCTACTAGAAACATTGGATGGAGTCCAATTCAACACAACCATAAATGGGAGCCGATTGAAGTGATACAACATTAATATGCAAGCCATCCCCAACAATAATGAAGTTTGGGAAACCGGAAGTCTTCAATAGTTTGCACTAGATTGTTACACACACACTCACTAGCATATGCACGTTTTTGCACATATAGTTTGCACTAGATTGTCACATGCACACTCACTGGCATATGCACATTTTTGCACATTTAGGAAGACCTAATCAATTTCATATTAGGGATGATTGAGTCTTAGTTTTCCTATTAAATCCCACAAATAAGCATATAGTTAGTCCCTACCTAATCAACACATCACGTGCACTCACACGATTTTGCATAGGCACATAATAGATTGCATTAATAATAGTATCACACACTTTCATTCCATACTCTCAAAGCAAGACAAGAAGCTATGCCAAAACTCAAGATGAATTGGCAAAAGAGTCTGTAGCCTCAGCAATGAGACCCCCACCAAACATCACAGCTGTCTCCTAAATGTAAAAATATCAGAGTTGCATATAAACTTATCTACTACAAGCTCAATGATACGGGTACAATCGCATCCAACATGTATGCAAGATAGTAAGAAATGCCAGCCTCAACAATGAGACCCTGCCAAACCTCTTCCCAAGAAGATTCGATGGCAGAGTCTGTAGCCTCAGCAATAAGATCCCTTATGAAATTCATAGCCATCTACCCCTCCTCAAGAGGAGATAAGCTTCCTGACTGCAAACCATAAATTGTATGGTGCAAAAGCATTACAGTAGGAATGACTCCTAGGCCACAAGCTCAACAACCACTGGGTTACGCACATGGCATCCCAACTCCGAAATCAAAGTAAGCCATAACCTGAGGATGGGTAATCAAATGGATCCGGAGTATGTTGTCTCTGTGCCAACCTAGACTTAGGTAGTATAGAATGTGTGTGTAGAGTACGGCAAAGCTCTACTTGTACTTGCATAAGGCTAGGAATAATCCCTCTTAGAAATCCAACTTGTACGTTCTACATGCAAGTTCTACATATGATTCCTACATGCAACACGCGAGTTCTACATGCAACTCCTACATGCGAGTTCTACATGCAACTCCTACATGCATCTTCTACATCCAACTCCTACATGCAACTCCTACATGCACGTTCTACATGCAAGTCCTATATGCAACTCCTACATGCAAGTTCTACATGTGAGTTCTACATGCAACTCCCACATGCAACATGCAACTTGCAACTTCTACATGCAACTTCTATATGCAAGTTCTACATGTAGAGAGAGAATATCTTACAATTCCTACATACAGAGAGAGAAGCTCTCCAACTTGTATAAATACCCCATAATGGAATGAAGTCCACACTCTTTGGGACATTGTGTTGAGAATTGTCTCAAGTGTCCATGCTCCTTTGCACTCCACGTCCAAAAGCATGTCCTAACCTTGCAACTCCTCCTCCCCTCTCCTCCAACCTTGCAACCCATCCTCTTCATCTCCTTCTCCCCTCCTCCTCGTCCCTCCTCCTCCCTCTTCCTCTCCTTCTCCCCTCCTCCTCCTCCCTCCTCCTCTCCTCCTCCTCCTCTCCTCCTCCTCCTCCCTCCTCCTCCCTACTCCTCCTCCCTCCTCCTCCTCCCTCCTCTCTCTTCTTTCCCCCATGCTCTTACACCTTCTTCCTCTCCCACTCCTATGCTCCCCCTAAACCCTTACTTCCTTAACCCTTGACCTCCATGATCTATGAGGGAGACGAGTTCTCCACCATGTACTCTACCTTGAACCTTGGAACCTCCTTCTAACCCTGGAACCTCTTCTAAACTTTGGAACCTCTTTCTAGACCCTAGAACCTCCTTCTAAACCTTGGAACCTCCTTCTAAACCCTGGAACATCCTTCTAAACCCTGAACCTCCCTCTAACCCTTAAACTCCTCGTAAACCTTGCAACACCCAATGAAGGCAAAAGCCTTCATTACCTCAACCATGATGATGAATGTTCCTTTCACACATGCATGCACTATGTTTTCTTACCACACTTAAGCCTACGTCTCTCACTAGAATATGACTCGAGGTCCTAAGCTACACGTATACTACAAACGACAACCCTGATATATATATAAGTGAACAAAAGCCTTAGAACCCTGCATACTGAGAAAACCCTACTCTTTCTACAGAAGCCTGGGAAAGAGCCAACAATTGGGATCGGCTGATTCAGTGATTCGTTCAATTAATTGTTAATAACTAATGTAATTAGCACTTGAGTATAGGTAATGGAACTAATGGTGAGGATTGGAGTTATTGCAAGGGTACATATTAAGGTATTGCACAGTGCATGCTATGTGGCCATGGACCAAGATTATAAAATAATGAATATTAAGCTATGGACTAGTTATTTTATTAATTGTGGATGAGGTCATATTAAGCCTTGTGATATTTTGACCTAGTGAAGCTATGTTGAGCAATCTCTGCAATTGTGAACAACAGATGCTTTTGGATGTACTATTATTGGATCTTTGCTTTTTAGAATATACATTATAAATACTCTATATTGGAAGCAAGAGCCACCATCTAGAGGGGGCAGATTGGACCCCATGGGGCATCATCTCTCTTCTTTCCTTCTTGTTTCCTTGTTCTTTGTTTCTATGGTTTTGGTAAATAATGAATTTGTGAGCATGTCTGATTCTGGTTTCTTGTTACAAGGATGGAATCAAAGATACTGAGAATCAAGCCCCAAGCTAGGCAAAGCATTGTCTCCAAGCAGGATTATGTTGTCCATAACTCTAGCACAACTTAAGAGAAATACATATTTTATGTGTTGTCAGAGTAAATTGGAAATTGCCAAATCAAAGGTGTGCAATGTTTGAAGTAGCAACGCCATTTTAAATGGGATAACATGATGCCAAACTACCGCAAAATTAGAGACTATGTGGAGAAAAGGGATGTAGGGGATAGTCATACTTCGACATAGAGAGTGGAAGTCGAGAGAGGAAGATGAAGTTATTGAACATGGTTAAGAAAATTGTCTCCATGTTGTTGAACAAGCCTATGAAAGGAGGGTTGTGTGGTCTTAAGAGAGAGGCCACGGAGAAGAAGATATCAAAAGCAATGTATGAGTGAGCTATACATGGCTAGATGTAGACTCCAATATGAATCACGAGACAAAGGTGAAGAAAAGAAAAGCAGAAAGGAAGCGACAAAGCAACAAAGAAAAAATATCACATCGAATGAAGGATGACAAAACAAAACGATGCGACAATTAAGCGAGACTAACACATGTAGCAACAAGAAATGGATGGGCAACAAAGCAAACAAACAACATCAAAAAATAGCAAAGGAAAAAGCCACAAAGCAAAAGCGGCCATTATGGCATGAAATGAAATCATAGAGAATGAAGAGAGCAATCAACAAAGCTCACAAGCAGATGGCCTAAAGCAACATAACACAAACAGTATAGAGCAAAGAAAAATAGGAAACAAGCACCAACAAAATGATGAATTAGGGGGAAGTGATGATAGCAAAAAATCAAAAAGGGAATGGTAGTATAGAGGTTAGAGCACATCCACATGCCACCCTCCAAACCTCCACTAGTCGCTCCTATAAACCTCCAAACCTTTGTTTCTAGATTTGAAGAAAAGCTAAGCTCCTAGCCACATGCATCAGCTAGTCTAGGCTACAGGATAGTGTAGGGTACATTGGTCCAGGCAAAAAATTCCCATCTGAGTCCAATGGAGCATTTTGGAGGTTTGGAGGTCCAACGGTGGGGGGCTTTCGGCACCTCCAAACCTCCATTCTTCCACTTTGCCACCTAAGTAGATCATTAATCATTCTACATAGTCTACCATATCCATTTTGCTACTACACCTGCTAATCAGAAGATCTTTGGTGGAATCCCTTAAAAATCATGTGGCTTTGATTTCAATTGCCAAAACCTCCAAACCGTCTGCATCTACGTTGCATGTGGCCTTACTCTTAGCCTTCTAGTTTTGGCTGGAGCCAGCACAACTACTATCTACTATTATACTATCTACTATCTTCTATCTACTTTTGAATGAGAGGTTGCCATGTGGTAGGAGCTAGAGTGGCAACGTGTTGCAAAGAGGATAGGGGAGAGACGTTGGAGAGAGAAGGCTTGTAGGAAGTGGGAAGAAGGGGAAGGCACCTCTCTTTCATGTTGTGTGCCTAATGTGCCAAATCTGATTACAAGCTTGATTCACCATAGCCATGTTCTTGCCATCACCATAGCCTAGAGCTATAAGCTTGCCATCACCTTCCTTCCTCCTCTTTCTCCATTGCTCCCCTCCCTCCCTCTACCTCCACCCACCTTGAGTCCACACATTTGCCTCCAATTTGTTTTGCCCCACTCCCCCTCTCTTCTCTCCTCCTCTCCCTAGCCATGAGACTAGTCGATAATCAGCCCTCCTTGCCCCTCCCCAAGGCTCCTAACCATGTCAACAAAGTCAGCCATGAGACCCTCTCCCATGAGCTCAAATATTTGTGGGACCTAACTGTGAGACCCTCCTTATCTCAATGTAGCATGCATTCTTCTCCCATTCGATTAGAGCTTCCTCAATCAATGGTAAATTACTAATAGTCATCCATTGACATGCTCCTTCTTAGACTCCCCCTTCTTCTAAGGCTCCCACAACTTCCATCCCTACTCACTATTTGCTAACAAATCCAAATATAGGCAACAAATCACCCAAACCAATGTCAACCCCAGACTCCATTCCAATATTGAATGGGGTGATCATCTCAAGGTGTCAATGTTCATCTCAATGCATGCATCTCGGGGGTCTCACGCAATCCTTTAGATGCCTGAAGAAAGGGTAAGAAGCTAATTAAGACTCTATGAAGGAAAATTTAGACGTGCTAGATGATTCATAGTGCCTTAGATGGTCCCACTGACCATGAACTTATAGCAAGAAGGAGTGGCAACAAGTTCATAGGAGGGGTTTTCATCCCACTTCAAACTTTCTGATCAAGTAAAACAATGATCTAGCCACATCCAAGGTATATGATAGATGTCTACTTAGTCGAGAGTATAAGACATACCTTTTGCCTTGATTGAGATTCTAGAATGAGCCCCTAGAGATGGCACCTTTCAAGCCCAAATACGACCAAGATAATTGTGTTGCAAGGCTTTGTCACATATGTCATGAAGAAATTGTCATTTGATGGGCAAAATGGTCAATAGCACGGAATGATTTCCTTAGATAGGCATCTATTTGGACTATTGTGTCTTTTTTATCATTTATGGAGGGGTTTCTGGCCAATTTCATACCTCATCCATGGAATTATAAGGTGCTCCATCTTGAAAAATGTGCAACCTCAATTCTACACATTAGGTACAAGTGACGTTCACATTCAAGTATGAATAAGCCCGCTGGTAGCAATCAAAAGTTTCCATCTGAAGATTGGTGGGGCCACATTCCTGTCCAACTTTGTGGTCCTAGACATGCCCGAAGGTGAACAAACCTACCCTATTCTTCTATTTCATCCGTGCTTGAGGTCCACCAAGGCCATTTAAGATTGGTCCACTGATCAGGTGCACTTGCCCTTAGGGTCAACATCATTGGAGATTGACAAGCTTGGCAATTTGCCAATAAGACTTGATCACTTGCCTTATGTTGAGGATTCTCCCTTGCAAGAGGGAAGCTATGAGACAAAAATATTGAAGCATCGAGAGAGCTTTGCATACTTGCTAGAATAGGGTGACCCTAATGAGGAAGAAGCTGTTACCTTGGATTAGATGGGTGCCTTGGGCTCCTTTTTAGCCAACATGGTGGAGTTATGTCCCTCCAATGACTCTAATTTTGATGATCTTGTCAATCATTAGGGAAAATTGTGGCTCATTTTGGGGCCCTATAAGAATTTCACTTGAGAATATTCTCTCAAAAAGGAAAGCATGGATAATTTTTTGCAAATTAACTTAAAACTTGTCGAGCTTGGCATATTTCTAACCTACTCTTTGAGAGATTTCCAATGAGGAATTGGATTCTAAGTTGAACTAAGAAGTTTTATATATATATATATATGTTGAAAAATATATATATATGATGCCTGGTATGCCCATGATTTATAGTTTTGATAGTCTATGACATCAGCAGGAACAAGTGAGCAGGAGGCTATTTTAAGCCATGAATATTAGAGAATCCATAAGAAATTTGGATCTATAGTAAGCTAGAATTTTGTAGAGCTATCACTTGGCTACAATTTTGCTATTTACAGCTTTGGCATTCGAGCTATCATTGAAAAGATATTGGTTGTCCAAAATGGGGAAAGTTATTGTAGACTGCTATAATTTCAGCACTTTGATTGGCCCTTCCAGTTGGCACATTTGGGGCTGATTTGTTGGTACTTTTTTGGCATCTTTGCATTGCTTTTAGGAGTTTATATTCAATCGTCATTATGGTTTCTTCATCGAAGAATGTATTGTTCAATATCGAGAAGCTAGATGGCATGAACTTCTCGTACTGGAAGGAACAAATTTACAATGTATTGGTGCAAAAGAAGCAGGTGAGACCTATCAAGGTCAAAGGTGTTAAGCCAGATGCCATGGATACCAATGATTGGCAAGAGCTTGATGAGCTCACTAGGTCAACCATTACATTGACACTTTTGAAGTTGGTATACTTTAATGTGAAAGACATGAAGGGTGGTGCTTATGGAGTGTGGTGGAAACTACGTGATTTTTATGATGAGAAGAGTACGTTGAGTCAACTGTATTGGCTCAAGAAACTCATTGACCTTAGTATGGAGGAGGGGACTTCTATGTCCAACCATTTGAATGAGTTTAACACTATCTTTAGTCAGCTATCGGCATAGAAGATCGCATTCAAGAACTCAGTGAAAGCCATGTTTTTGCTTGTCACCTTACTCGAAAGTTGGGATACTTTCAGGATGGCCGTTAGCAACTCTGCACCTACTGGTGGACTTACTAGTATCGATGTAGAGAGTAGTTTTCTCATGGAGGAGGTGAACATGAAGAACAACTCTAGCACAAAGAGCTCTAGTGCACTTGCATTGTGAGAGGCAAGTCTAATGTGAGGGGGAAATATCACGAGAGAGGTTACAAAGGCAAGTTGAGAAGGAATTCTCATAGCAGGAAAGACTTGGAGTGCTTTTATTGTGGCAAGAAGGGCCACATGAAGAAGGATTGTTACAAGTGGAAGAAGGAAAAGGGCAAAGGGAAGGAGAAATATGATGACAAGAAGGAAGAGAAGGGCAAGGCAAAGATATAGGAAGTGAATGTGATGACACATGTTCATGATGTCAAATATGGGGGTGATGTACTCTTGGCATATACAATTCCATGTGCTTTTCTCACTACAGTAGAAGGATCACTTGCACAAAATTGGATCATTGATTCAGGCGCATCTTTCCATGTCACTCCACATAGGAAGCGGCTTATGATGCAGGAATGAAAGGATGTGTTCATCTAGGTAATGACCATCCATGTGATGTCATTAGAGTGGGAGACATACATCTTGCTTTTGCTAGTGGGTCTACCTTTGTGTTTAAGAATGTGTGTCACGTGCCAAAGCTCACCAAGAGCTAGATTTCTATGGGATAGCTAGATGATGTTGGCTATCATACTACCTTTGGGAACCATACTTGAAAGATATGTAAGGGTACATTGGTCATAGCCAAAGGGTCCAAGTGTGGAACACTATATTCCTTACATGTATCTAGTGTAAAAGCTCATGTGATTGCCATCACTGAGCAGCCGTCTGTTTCTTTGTGGCATCATAGGTTGGGGCACATGAGTCAAAGAGGAATGGAAATTCTATCTCATTTGTAGTATGTACCTTCTTTCAACTTCTCAGACTTTACCATGTGTGAGCATTGCATTTATGGTAAGCAGACTAGGTCATTACATAGGAGATCTCTTGAAAAAACAAAGCACAAACCATTGGAATTGGTTCATAGTGATGTGTGTGGACCTATGCCTACCATGTCATTGGGAGGAGCATCAAACTTTGTTACATTCATTGATGATGCGAGAAGTATGGGTTTATCCTATATAGAAAAAGGATGATGCCTTTGATTCATTCCATAAGTTCTTGGCATACGTGGAGATTAAGAAGCTTAAATGCTTGCAAACTGATAATGGTGGAGAGTACACCTCTCATGCTTTTCAAAGGTTTTTTCAGATGCGTGGCATCAAGAGGGACTTGATTACTCTAAAAAACCCTAAGAAAAATGGTGTTGGCGAGAATATGAATCACACCATACAGGAGAGGAACCATAGCATGCTTTCCAATGCTGGCCTTTCATAGGGGTTTTCAGTCGAAGCTATTATGACAGTAGTGCATTTGATCAATTGACCATCGGGTAGGCCATTGGATGGAACGGTCCCTAAGGAGGTGTGGTCAGGCAAGCCACCCTCTTACAAGCATCTTCGTGTTTTTGGTTGTGAGGCCTATGTACTCATACCTAAGGAGAAGAGGAGCAAGCTTGATCCAAATTCAAGAAAATGCATATTTCTTGGGTATGGGGATGCAGGAGAGATGGGATATCGCCTATGGGATCCAGAGGCTAGGAAGATTGTTCGCAACCAATGATGTGACCTTCAATGAAAATTTGATGCATAAACAACTCATTAAAACAATGGAAATTAGGACAGTGGTATTCTAATAGGATGGAACACCATGTTCCACACACAATCCCAAATAACACAATCAATGGACAACAATTACAACCACAAAATATTGAGGTGGGAGGTCTACAACAAGTGGGAGAACCTCATATTATGCAGGAAAATCATTTGGGACAGCAAGTTGCTCATGGTGAGCAAGTCTTCAGATGGTCTACCAGAGTCTCACATCCTCCAGAGAGATTTACACCATCTTTGACTATATTTAGTTGACCGATTGTGGAGAGCCTTCATGCTATGAAGAGGCTATGTCTAGGGATGACAAGTACAAGTGGGAGAAGGCTATGCAATTGGAGATGGATTCATTGATAAAGAATGCAACCTGGGAGTTGTTACATTGGCCTAGAGGGAAGCATGTACTTCCATGCAAGTGGGTTTACAAGATGAAGGGAACACTAGGTGATGCATTTCCCAGGTACAAAGCACTATTGGTTGCCAAAGGATTCAAGCAAGAGAAGGGGATTGACTTTGATGAGATTTTCTTGCCAGTTGTCAAGATGACTACCCTTTATACAGTGCTTGGTTTGTTTGTGAGAGAGGACATGGAGCTTGTCCAAATGGATGTGAAGACAGTATTCTTGCATGGGGATCTACATGAGGAGATCTATATGTCACATCCAGAGAGGAATGGTATCATAAGTTTGATGCCTTCATGAAGTCACAAGGCTACAAGAAAAGTGACACGGATCATTCCTTATACAGTACGAAGGCTATGATGGAAGCCTTCTTATCTTGATCTTGTATGTGGATAATATGCTTATCGCTAGGAAGAACACTGAGGTGGATGCTTTGAAGCAACATAAGCTACATGAGACCTTTAACATGAAGGATTTGGGTGATGTCGGTCATATTCTTGGCATGAGGATTTTGTGGGATAGAAGGAAGAAGCTCCTTTACCTATCACAGAAGGAGTACATTGTCAAAGTACTCAAGCGTTTCAATATGGAGAGGTGGAAGACCATTCGTACTCCATTACCTCCATATGTGAAACTCAGTCAAGAGGATATCTTGAAGACAGATGAAGAGTGGGCTGAAATGGTGAAGATGCCATAGTCATCGGCATGTGGTTGCTTGATGTATGCCATGGTGGCAACATGTCTAGATATTGCTTTGCTGTGGGAGTGGTTTGCATGTACATGGAAAATCCTAGCAAGAAGCATTGGGAGGTAGTGAAGAGTATCATGAGATACTTGAATGGTACAAGAGGTTTGTGCATTTGCTTTGGAAGGAAGGATACATTTGTAGTCCTTGGTTACATTGATGCAAAATTTGCAAGGCTTGTAGACTCTAGGAAGTCAACTACGGGATATGTTTTCACATTCGCAGGAGGTGCAATTTCATGGGTCTCTTGGTTGTAGGCATGCACAACTTTGTCCACCATTGAGGGAGAATATGTTGCAACCAGTGAGGCATGCAAAGAAGCTATATGGCTTACTCACCTAGTGGGAGATTTGGGCATTGCAAGAGAGGTTCCAGTTCTGCATTGTGACAGCCAGAGTGCCATCCAATTGGCACGGAATCCTTTTTTTCATGCAAAGACAAAGCATATTGATGTGAAGTATCAAATCATCAGGGAAGTGCTTGAGGACAAGCATATTCAGCTTGTCAAGATTCACACGGATGATAACCTTGTAGATCTTTTTACAAAGAACTTATCCTCTGAGCGGTTTGCACGATCCAAATTGTTGATGGGCATTATATAGCATGTCCACTAGGTATTCTCCCTTAAAGGCACATTGACCATTAATTGGGAGGTTGTTGGGTTAAAGGCCCATGTGCCTATAAACCCGTGTACAACTGTATACACTTATATTGTATCGTTCATATATAATAGAGGATAATGAAAGATTAGGATGTTGTAGCACCCACAAATTCTTGTGTTCTCTCTCTCTCTCTCTCTCTCTCTCTCTCTCTCTCTCTCTCTCAAGTTCCATGATTCCACTGCGCTTAGAGAGACTGCCCGTGAATGCAACAAGGTCCAAAGCCCCAACAAGATTGATTTCCTCCTCTTGTTCCTTTCTTCTATTTTTGGATCCTACTCTTTGCTTTTTCCTTTTTTAACCCTATGGCAACAAGGGCTAGAAGTGTAGTCTAGAACAACAATGATGAGATTATTGTGTGTGTAGAGTAGTGGCAAAGCTTCGCTTTGTAATATCTTGATACTAAAAGATGGTATGATGAACCTTAAAGGATGGGTATAGCCAAAATCCTCTCTAGAAAAGATCCAATCATACTTGTAAAATAAGGATCTAGAGAGAAAAACATTAAAACTAGAGAGAAATACTAAAAGCCTACACTTTTTGAGGTCCCCTCACTTTAAGTAGAGACTCAAAAGGTCCCCCCCCTTTTTGTAGGGACTCATGAGGCTCCCCCACTTTGTGTAGAGACCCAAGAGGACCCCCTAAAAAGTGGAGGGACTCTTGTCCAAAAGGTCCCCTACAAAAGAGGTCCCACTCTAGAGGTCTACAGATTGTGTAGAGACAAACATGTATAAATCTCTCTCAATGGAATGAAGCTCCCACTCTTTGGGGTTCCTTGTTCAAGCTCACTATTGTGTCCATGGCATTCATGCTCTCTTATACTGTCATGTTCTAGCATGCCCTTACCCTTGTACTCCCTCCTCCTTCTCTCTCCTCCTCCTCATTCTCCTCCTCCCTCCCTCCTCATTCTCCTCCTCCTCCTCCTCCTCCTCCCTCCTCCTCAACCCTTACCCCTCGAAGTCGCAAAGGAGACTAGCTCTCCACTCCTCAAACCTAGACTCCTCCTAAAGTTTAAACCCTGCAGCCCTCCCTAAACCCCACAACCCCTAGATCTCTCTCTCAACCCTATCCCCTTATGAACCCTGCAACCCCTTTCTAAACCCTTGAACTCTCATGGAGGCAAGAGCCTCCATCCATTGTTCTGATCGATATCTCTTTCTCACCCATGCTTGCATGAGATCTGCTTTCCATGCTTTAGCCTACACCTCTCACTGGAATACGACCCGAGGACCTGTGCTACACTTGTGAACACCTATGCTACAATGAGCAATGACACGATTGTCAACACCCTAGGAATCTGGATTTGGGTGAGACAAAGACAACATTTTGGTGCTGCTGCCAAGTAGGTTAGCACCTGAAGTGAAAGCAGAGCACGTGTTTGCACGTGTGAAAAAGAAGCCCCTTCAAAAAATCATTCAAGACACATCCGTCAAGGCAATGAAGTGAAAAAATGCTTCCAAATGGTGCAAAAGGATGAGATTACATCCTAAACAATGTTAACTTACATAATCACATTAATACGCTAATCACAAAAAATTAACCCTTAAACCCCCCACATCCTATAAAAGCAACACTCCCCCCCCCGCTCCCCTCACTTATTTTCCCTCACTTTTCGAGGCCACTTTCATTTCTCTTCCATCTACAAATTCCGTCAAGCCTCCATATTTTCTATCTACCTCTATTTTTTGTCCTCCACCTTCCATCCACCATCTCCACCACCACTTTTTTAGTCGACCTCCCCCCTCCACCACCACTTTTTCCATCAACCTTCCCCCTCCATGACTACTTTTTTTGTCCAACATTCCCCCTCCACCTACACTTCTCTCCATCCCCTCCACCACCCTGTTTCCATCTCCCTCCCCACTACCTCCCCTTTTTATGTCCATCCCCCTCCTCCACCATCACTTTTCCATCAAAACTCCTCCACCTCCATCCCCTCCACCATTCAAGGTAATCCCCCTTTCTCCCAATTCCCTACCATCCCCCTTTCTCCCACCATCTCTCTACCTCCCTCTACACCCCCATCTCCCTTCACCCCACCATCTCTCTACCTCCTTCCATCCCCCTTCCTCTCCCCATCCCAATATCCCCTTTCCTCCCACCATCTCTCTAACTCTCTCCACTTCCCTTTCCCCCTTTCCCCCACCATCTCTCTACCACCCTCTACACCCCCATCTCCCTCCACCCCACCATATCTCTACCTCCCTCCTCACTCCTATTCTCTCTCTACCCCACCATCCCCTTCCACCCCATCATCTCTCTACCTCCCTCCATATCCCCTTCCTTTCTCCATCCTGCTCTTCCTCTCCACCCTCTTTCTCTCTCCACTCCACAACCTCTTTCCTCTCACCACCCCCTTCCTCTCTCCACCCCACTACTCCCTTACCTCTCTCCACTCCACCACCACATTCCTCTTGACACCCCCTTCCTCACCCCTCACCCTTTTCCACCCTTCCCCTCTTACCTCTCCCTAATTCTCTCTCGAACTTCTCTCTTTAAATACCATCCTCTCTCTCTCTCTCTCTCTCTCTCTCACCCTCTCACTTCTGTCTTATTTGCCCTCCCTCACACCACCCTCACTTCAAGCCCCCTGATGTAGGCCACCCAGTGCATCAGCGCCCTCTACAACAATAAATATCTGCCTGCCTATACGGTTAACCAACCAAAATGATATGGTTTTCTCATACAATACAGGTGGTGCTCACCGTTTTTTAGGAAGTCTTTTCAAATTTGATATTATTTCTGAGATTGTGGAATCTTCAAGAAATGCAAAGCCCATCTTTGAACTTTAGGAAATTGCTACACAGAGACTGACTTTGCGTCAATCACATCATCAAAGATTTCTTATCCCTTACCCTAGGCCCTTCGGGCAAAGCCCAGATTTCTTTACAAGTCGAGTAGGTCATCAGTCAAGGATTTCTTGCCGATCCTCTAACCTCTAGGGATTTCCTGTCCCTTACATCAAAGAGTTCACGAGCTTTGTAAGAGAACCACAAGCACGAAGCCAGAAGGCCCTTTTCTTATACCTGGCAAGAAAATGAGTGAGTGGGTTTGCCAACTAGTCACTCCAATTATGTATCACGCACAACAATGTGGAACACGAGGTACATCAATGCGTGCACCCACGGCACACACACACAAGGCATTGACACCTATGGCAGTAGCCCAACATACGAGGTGCATTGATGCCCATGGGGTGGGTGAGCGCATTGGTGCCTACACTAATCACATGGCACTCAAAACTAGTGCCATTAGCATGGCATCCGAGGCATTGCCTCCCCCTCCTCGGTCCCACCGCTCACCATCTCCTACAACCCCTGTCACCATTGCATGTACACAACTGCCACCACCCTTGAAATCCATGCTGTAACTGCATGCCACCACGTAGCCACCGCCATGTGCTACCCCTCGAATTTCGCCACCCGACTCAGACACTAAGACGACACAGAGAGAGAGAGAGAGAGAGAGAGAGAGAGAGAGAGAGAGAGAGAGAGGTAGAAAGAGAGTAGTGTAGAGAGAGAAAAAGAGAGATGGGGAGAGAGGTAAGAGACATGAGAGAATGAGAGAAAAGAAATGGAGGAGAGTGGTAGAGAGATAGAGATGAGAGAGAGAGAGAGAGAGAGAGAGAGAGAGAGAGAGAGAGAGAGAGAGAGAGAGAGAGAGAGAGCACCCTTCAAGCCATGCATAGAGAAAAAGAACTCAAGGCCGAGGTGGCTAGGATGAAATGTCAGGCCATCAAGGAAATCCGAATCCATAACGCTAAGCTCTGATAGTGTAAGCAAATGACATTGCTTAAGGCAATGACTAAACAAGTGGAACTAACGGGTGATAACAGTGGAGCCAGCTAGGTTGCTTGTTCAATTGCAGATCCAACACATGAGCATAAAAGCACTCGTAGATCCAAGAGCGAGCCACAACTTCATCTCCTGCGAGTTATGGGAGAAGCTATAGTTACCTCTAACCCTCACCATCACTTCAGTAAGAGCTATAAATGGCCAACTTCTACAAACTTTGGGTTTTTTGAATTTGAGTCTAATGGTTGTTTATCAGGCAGTGGATATACAATTTATGTTCTCCCCACAGAAGCAATTGAAGAATAGATTATATTGGGAAGAACCTGGTGCTACGTCGTGAACTATCAAATCGATTGGCGTGTTTGGACTACTTCACTCACCAATGGTGGCAGAACGGTAGTAGTCCCGCTGTGTGGACCAAGTCCTACTCCTTTAGTTCCACCCTCGCCGGCCCACAATAGCGAAGATACACAAGAGGGCGGACCGGAATCCCCAACCACATCCAACACCCCAACAAAATTCCCACCTCAAAGGGAAAAGAAAGCCAGCCATAGTCATAAACCTGTGCCATTGCCTGCTTTATCACCACCACCATCCTCCGCTCAAGAAATTCATGAACAAGTATAAGAGGCTATCCTTTATGCCCGACACTTCAATCAGACCCAACGCCTAGAGGAAGCCCAAGCAGTGCAAAAGGCCCCAGTCACCTCAGGGCCATCTCTTTTGAAACCATCTGTTACAAGAAGACCACACCGCCAACTCGCACGTCGAGCCCCAAGCTCTAATCCACCTCATCCACCCCCACCTCCCTCCAATAGCTCGGTCAACACCAACCACTTGTTGGGTGGCCGATGCAAGAAGGTCGCCTGGGTCCTGAAGTCAAAGGGGCAGGCCGTGAAGGTTTCGAAGGTAGCAACACAAGAACCTGTCTCCCCAAGATACATCACCACAAGAACCTACCAACAAACTGAATGAAGTAGGCCAACCCCAAAGTACCGAACCCACACTATTACCATGAATAGTTTAACTCAACACAAATATCGCCAAGGACAGCTAGGGAGTAGCGCAAGGACCGACCCCTACCCTACGAGATGTTACACAAGAACCTCCCTCTGACTCCAAAGGGAAACCCTCCAAAGTATTTGCAATTGTACCACCTATGATGGTACTGACACACTCATGAAAGCAAGGGTCTACATCAAGGGTGGTCACATAAGAACCCGCTTCCCCCAAGAAAATGGACCATGCCAAAACAACCAGGCATAGCGCCAATGTGCTGCTGGCAACCAAGGTTGAACACAAACTGGACTCTTACTCTACATAGCTTTTAACATGCTATGCGACAGCATGATGCCTACCCACACTCCATTCATCAGAATCATCAAGTCCATGTCTAGGTGATTAAGTACGATAGGCATCTCACCTGACGCACCCACGGCCCACCAATCCCTGCCAAAAACACACACACCCAAGGTCAGCACTAGGGGATTAGAGTCAGTACGTCCATTTTTGCATTTGTTCACCATCTTGCACACTAGCCTCACAATCAGACCCGCACCGCACAAATGCACTCTACGCACACTCTCCCACTCACTTTCGCATCCCACCTTCACACCCCCCTCCTCTCTCTCTCTCTCTCTCTCTCTCTCTCTCTCTCTCTCACTCACTCTCACTCTCTCTCTCTCTCTCTCTCTCTCTCTCTCTCTCTTCCTTTTGCTTGTTTACACAGTCAGTATCCTACCGGTTGTTGCCATAGAAGTATCCTGCCGATCATCGCCCTCCCAAAATCCCACCAACTGTTGCCATCGCATATCCCACCAGTCATTGCCCAAGAAGTATCCTGTCGACTATCGCCATCGCCAAATCACACTAGTCGCCAACTAAGGAGTATCCCGTCAACCATCGCCATCGCTAGATCACACCGGTTGCTGCCCAAGGAGTATCCCACCAACCGTCGCCATCGTTAGATCACACCAATCGTCACCAATGTCAAATCACACCGACTGTCGCCATCTCATATCATGCCAATCGCAATCTTTTGCCACATCACACTGGCCGTCACCCAAGTGGTACCGCACTGACTGTCACCATCGACTTACCACCCCTGATCATTGCCATAGAAAGATCCCACCGCTCGCTCCGTAAGGGCATAGACTTCCATTACATATTTATGGTTGAGGTGAAAGCTTTGGACCTTACCCCGCTGGGTTTGAAGAGCAATGCTCCCTCTTTGTATAAAATAAAGTTGGCAGACAACTTCAGGGCTAAAGCTTCCAGTGCTATCATGGCTATCTAGGTAGATATGTGCGATGTTGCATCCTTATGTACCTTTCACATACTTCCAACAAAACCAGGTTCTATATAAACATGACTTATCCCGCCAGGTCATTACCATAGTAGTTGCCCAAAATTCTCATAGCCTCTTGCCCCCTTCCACTGTCATCCTGCATAGCCGGTTTATGTCCTCCCACTCTTCCTCATCCACCGACTCCCTCATCACTCAATTGCCATCCCTCTTTCCAATGGATCCCGAACACGAGTTCTTCAAGTTCGAAGCGGACTTGGGACTCCACCCTTGCCCTATCCCACAAGCCATTGGAAAGCAAACAAAAACCTTAAACCCTAAACACATTAGAAGCCCTTAAACTTCTACTAACCCACATTCAAGCCTCATACTTACCATACTTTACTAGATCAAATTGACCAAATGAACTAACTTCAAAACTATGGCCCTAATTAGCAACTCACTAACCAAGTCATCCCTTAGGACCCTTGCAGGGCCAAAACATGGAATCTCCATCTCTAGTAAGGCTCTTATTTGCTATTATCTATAGCTATCAAATTCTACCCATACTAGACAAAAAAGGGATCTCCATCTCAAGTAAGCATTTTATTTGCTATAGCATCTCATTGGAGCTCGAGCCTCCATATTAGAGGAAAATACCTAACAAAAGACAAAAGGCTTAGGATAAAAGAAAAAAACATTTAGGTAGATTCCCAAAACACTTCGTCTGCCACGATCCGCATGCCTTTCAAGATCCCTATAGAAGATTTGCAAGGGGAAGAAGAAGTGTCCAACATGTAGGTCACTCAAGAGGGTACAACAGCAACTTGTACGCCCCCCTCAAGATCAAGAAAGCACACCCTAGCTCCAACAGTAGGCGAGTACAAGGTCGTGCGCTCCCAATCGCACTCACCAATTGGAGAAGCATGGCTCCAAGAATTAAATGTGTGCATTGTGCATTCACGCTTCACCTACAAGGGTCACGACTACACCCTCCACTACCATACAATGGCTGCCTATGCAATGCTGAAGCAGCCAAAGATGGAGGAGGCGATTAGAGTTGCCGAACTGAGCAGAGTGATCGCCTCCCATGTCACCTAGACATGAAGCTGCTGGTAGAATTCCTCCAGGCATACAATAGCAACACTAATGTTGGCGTCCTGCAAGACGCAGTAGGCAATGCCCACCACTACTAGATCAATCAAGATGTGGTACGTGGAGCCTTCGTCTTGTCGGTCATCGGTGAGAAGTACTCCATGGAGAAGAATTTGGACGCCCTCAGCAAGGTCTGCCACTATGACTGCCAAAAGAGTAAGGGCCAACTCTAGTTCATGGCCATTCACAAACCCGAGGTGGAAAGCAACCCGACAAGAGTCTTGCAGTGGCTCACGCAAGTCAAGCACATGGACCACCATTAGCCTGTTGTGTCCAACATCCTACTGCGCTTGGTGGAACCCCATGATACAAATTGGGCAAATTACTTTTGTAGCCAAATGAGGGATGACCTCAAGACACATGGGCGACCCCATGCTATACATGCCAATCCTCTACCACTTGTAGCACCAAGATCCACCAGTCGGCTTCGAGCTAGCCAAAAAATCAGCCACATGGCCAACACCGGCAGAGCCCAATGAGAAAGATGTCAAGCCCAAGCGAGCGAAGACTGTGAAGATAGTGGGAGAGAGGGAAGGAGTCTCACTTGCGGCTTTCTCACATACACAATGGGGGAAAACACACACAGGTGGAGGCTGAAAACAGTTTTCCTCTTCTTAGTTGTGTAAGCCAAAAGAACTCTAGTACAAAGAAATAGAAGAACCCTATATGTGGGTCTCAAACCAAACTCAACTAACTAAGGTGGCATACTAACTGAGCCATGAACTAGAGTAGATAAGGATAGCTGTCATCCAGCTATTATTAGTGGGCGGTGTACCAACCGCATCTGCAGCTAACAAGTCGGTGACATAAATACACAATGGTCACCCTGGCATATCACGAGTGGAGCTCGATATCTCAACACTCCCCCTCAAGCTCAATCCCAATTCTTGCACACCAAGCAGGTCTCTGAACTTGTGTAGCTTCTCTACACCCAATGCCTTTGTGAATATGTCAGCGACCTGATCCTCTATGCTGACATAAACTAGATCAATAAGACCTAGTAAAACCTTCTCTCGCACATAGTGATAATGCACCTCAATGTGCTTTGTCCTAGCATGATAGACTGGGTTATTTGCCAAGTGTATACTGCTCATGTTGTCATAATAAATGACAACTGGCCCATCTGTAGACTGATGCATATCATAAAGTAGCTTATGCAACCAAGCTACCTCACATGCAGCCATTGCTGCACCCCTGTACTCAGCTTCTGTGCTCAACAAGGCAACTGTAGGCTATTTCTTACTGCTCCAGGTGACTGCAACACTCCCAAAAGAGAACACATATCCACTGGTAGATCGTCTATCAGAAGTACTACCAGCCCAATCAGCATCAGTGTATCCATGCAACTATATCTGAACCCCAGCCTCATAAAATAGTCCATACTGCAATGTGGACTTCACATACCTGAGTATGCGTCTAACCGCATCCAGATGCGGTTTCCTTGGAGCCTGCATAAACTGACTTACCAATCCAATAGCATAGCTTAAATCTGGCCTAGTAATAGTCATATAAATCAAACACATAGAAGGGTCTTCCAAAAGCTCACCTGCATCTATGCTCAGCTTCACATTCTGCTCCAAAGGAACTGAAATAGGCTTACAACCTGTCATCCCATATTTGGACAGCATGTCCAATCCATACTACCGCTGTAAGAGCTGTATCCCACTTGGTGATCTAATCACCTCAATGCCCAAGAAATAATGCAGCTCTCCGAAATCCTTCATCTCAAACTTCTGCTTCAATAGCATTTTCACATGAAGGATATCTTCATCACTATCACTTGTGATGATCAAATCATCAACATAAATCACAAGCAGCATAATACCTTTCTCTGTTTTTCTCACTTAGAGTGAGAAATCTGCCTTGGAAATCTGAAAGCCAATAGTGACAAGATATTATCCTATCTTGTCAGACCATGCTCTAGGTGCTTGCTTCAAGCCATACAAGGCTTTCTTCAACCTGCAAACAAACTCAGGATGAATAGCATGAACATAACTTGGTGGCTGCTCCATAAAGACCTCTTCTTGCAAATCACCATGCAAGAAGGCATTCTTTACATCCATCTGATGTAAAGACCATCCCTTTGATGCAGCCATAGCAATGACTGCTCTTACAGTTGCCATCCTTGCAACCGGATTGAATGTTTCTTCATAATCAATGCCGTATGTCTGTGCATACCCCTTGACAACTAATCTTGCCTTGTATCTGTTCACAGAACCATCTGCATTGTGCTTGATCTTATAAACCCACTTACAGCCAATTGCATTCTTGTCTTTAGGCAAAGGCACCAATTCCCATGTAGCATTTGCTTCCAAGGCATCCATTTCTTCATCCATGGCTTTCTCCCATTTTTCATTTCCCATGGCTTGTTCAAAAGAAGTGGGTTCTGGTTCTTGTATCACTTTGACCATATAGGCATAGTGAATGGCTGTAAATCCATCATATTTCAGCCTATCCATAGGATACCTAGCTTTGGTAGACCTGCGCAAAATAGGCTCACTTCCAAGTGCTCTCAAAACATCCCTGGTCTTCCTTACTCCAGGTGTAACAACAGAAGGAATACCCAACTCATCATCAATGCTCTGTTCTGAGCCACTAGATTCACCATCCACATAAGAGTGACCTACATTCACATCAAACATGGGCTGATCTACCTTCTCTTTTCCTTTTTGTGATACCTGCATACCACTATCTACATTGCTTTGAGGAGATTCTCCTAATCTCAATCTGCCTGTCCATGGCAAAGTATGTGAACCACTACTAGAGGACACTGCAGGTCCACTGATATTTTGTGATTGCTGCTGTGAATTCTGTGCAGCATTACAATTTTGTGCATCTACATCAATCATCACATTTACTGGTTTATACCAGCTACTCATCTCATCATAAACATCTCTGCTCACTGTAAACTTACGAGTAGAAGGGTTATAGCATCTATACCCTTTCTGCTGCAGAGAATAACCAATAAAGATGCACTTCTCAGCTTTTGGATCCAACTTGGACCTCAACTCATCTGGCACATGAACATAGCAATGCAACCCTCCCCCTCCATTTGACCTTAGGCATTTTATTTGCAGGCCTGTTTCTTTTTCAACCATAGCTTTAAAAGCTTTGAAGTGCCCAAACACTTCACTTTTCTTTTTCATAAAATACACCCAAACTTTTCTGCTGAAGTCATCAATAAAAGTGACAAAATAGTGACAGCCTCCAATAGATGCAGCTTTAGTAGTCCACACATCATAGTGGATTAATTCCAATGGCTTTTTACTCTCTTGAACATGCCTAGGAAATGGTTTCCTTGCCTATTTTCCAAATTGACAGGCTTCACAAACCTTATGCATTTCTGCAACCTTGAATTTAGGCAATCCTGCAACAATATTTTGGGCTTGCATTGATTTAAGTCATTGTATATTAACATGACCAATGCGTTTAAGCCAGATATCAATATCTGCAACCACACCGGTCCCATGTGCAAACATTGCTGCACTCAATTCAGGCATGTTTGCATCCAACGTAAACATGTAGATTGCAATATGAGAACTTTGTGTTGATAGTCCTGAGAGTTGTCTTCATCGTAGTAGGCATAGTGGGCGAATTGCTGTTGATGATGGTTTCCTCGATGAGGGATGTGAGACCTATTTGACTAGCCTGCACTGCCTATGTCCCTTTGTTTCTTTCTACATTCTGGTTCCTAGTGGCCTGGGATGCCACAATAGTTGCAATTTCCCTTGCGTCTAGGAGTACTTCCTTGATTTCCTCCTCTTCTAGAATTACCTCTACCTCTGGGATTCCATGTCCCCTTCTGAGCGGGCGGACCATGACTATGAGTCGATGAAGATGGAGATTGTCTACCCTAGTACTGACCTTTGCCTTGATTGCTAGAGCATCCAGAGTTCTTGCCTTGTCCCCTGTATGACCCTCTTGTACCTCCTCTTGCTGTGAATGCAATGTCATTATTCTTCAAATTTGTTTTGAGACCACGTCTCAATTGCTCTTGCATGAGCATTTCTGACATGAGTTGAAATGTTGGAGTTGCATCTCGAGTGACTAATGCGGTCACAAACTGCCCATAATCTGATCCAGGTCCATTGATGGCAAGTTGGACTAGTCTTTCTTCTTTGACCTCATGTCCCAGTGATGTGAGCTGATCACTAAGGTCCTTCAATCTGAGTAAGAAGTCAAGACCTGATTCATTTGGAAGCATTGGAGTGTTGTTGAGTTGATTCTCTAACAAGAGAATACGTGACATATTGTTGGCATTGTACCTCCTTTCCAAAGCTTTCCAAGCAAGTACAACTGAGGTCTGCCCACGAAGAAGAGGGATCATCATATCTTTTACACTGAAGTTGATGATATTCAAGGCAAGTTGAGCCTTGGCATCCCACTCTTTCTGTGTCTTGGTGAGCTCTAGTTGCTAATCTGCCCCCGTAAGAGGAGTTGTCGAAGTCAGCTCGGGTCTCTTTTCATCTTCTATGACTATGTCCCACAAGTTCTTTAACTAAAAGATGTTCAGCATTTTGAACTTCCAATTGCCATAGTTGTTATCATCAAGTTTGCTACTCTGATCAAGAAATATGACATCATCATGTGTTTTTGCCATGGTGCACCAAAAATCAAATCCTATATACAAATAGCAACCAAGTGCCGGTGATAGCTAGAGGCTTTACAAGGTTTGTAGAAGTGGTGCAAAAACCGAATGCCAAAATAGTCACCTAGTGACTTTACAATGTGGCAAGTGCGTGCAAAGGTGTAACTGTCCTAAATTAGGAACCCAAACTTCCAAGTGACTCAACAAGAGTGAATCTACCCTCTGTCAAGGAATGAAACAGGTGTCGGTACGTGTGAGATGAATGCTGATGAGAGGTTCTGTAGGGACTGACACCGTTCGGGAACTAATCGGGAATTTTTGGGCAGGGCTTCAGATTGGCTTTTGTGGATTATCTCCTCTAAGGTAGTTAGTCCTATAACTAGTCTACACATCGAACAATATGAAAAAGCAACAAAATAGATTTTATCTTCATTAGGTTTGTGCTGGGTTTGGAGAGGATGCAACCTGATCAGGAGTGGTGCCAATGGAGAGGTTTTTCCAAATACTGCAAACTGAAAAATCCCAAAAGTCAAAACTAATGTGACAAGTGTGTAGAGCGCGATCTGATGAGCGATTTTGGTTTTTGGAGCGTCTCCAAATTCCACTTGGATTGAAAGATAGAGCCTACAGAAGAATATGACCTCAAGGGTGCTCAAAAATGCACTAATGATGTGGCCTATGTGTGCATATGATGGAGCACACATTGTGCCTGTGAAGGTATTACTATGCCTAGGTGGCACTACTTTGACCAAACTGAAACTCAACCAACTTGACTGAACGAAACCCTATGTAACGTAACCAACCAATTTGAAATCAAGGTCAACTAAACTTAACCACTGTGCAACCATGGTTAGAATCTATCTACCACGTGTCAAAAATTGACCAAGCCTCTGAACCACAGGTTAACTACACCTAACCGTAGCTAGATGATATCTGCCACGTGGAGAGATAATGAGCAGAGAACCTGATGGGAAGACGATGACAATCAGAGAGGAATCTAGCGTGATGTATCGGTGAAGGTCTCTCATCTGTCATAGGAGCTAGCACTCGCTCGCGGGTGGATGTGCAGAGAATTCATAGTCTTAGGCCTACATTCGCAGAGAGCCATAGCGACGCCTGTTCCATCTAGAGCCGGGAATTGGCTTGCAAATGCTGGTTTAGCCCCAAAGGCTCCAGCAGGTACACCGACGCCACCACAAAAACCAATGAAGATGACGAAGTTGGCGTCTATGGAAGAAGCATTGACACCAGGCGGCCACTAAGAAATCTTTGAGGATGTCAAGGTCGTTGAGCTTTGAATGGAGCATCAAGTCACCAATGGCACTTTAACGGAGCCACAAAGAACCAAATGAGCTTCACGGCCTTTGAGCGGCTGGGTCTTCAATCGATGGAGAGCTTCCGTGAGCTATCGTGGAGCCTTGGTTGTAAAGGCACTCGTTGAAGGTGGTCGGACAATCATTGTAGAGGCTTGTAGCATGCGTGGAGGCAAAGGAGTCCTCGCTGAGTTTGGTTGAAGAGGCATTTATTGTTGGTAGTCCGTGGAGGCGCTGCGCTTGAAGGAGCCGCCTGCTATGTTGTTGAAGCACGTATGTTGAAGGAGGCCAAGGGCACGGTCGTTGAGCTTTGTTGAAGCAGTTTACCTCACATGAATTGAGCCGGCAGTTGTCGAAGACCAGGGAGCCGCTTGGCTTCTCAAGGCTACTGTGGCCTTGGAGCCATAGGAGAGCCTTTAGTTAGTCTCTTTGAGGGTCGATGGACTTGAAGCTTGTAGTCGTTGTAGGGCTCAGGACTGAGTCAAATGGAGTTCATGCTTCAAAGCTGTGTTTGAGCCGAGGACCTTCTCTCAAATCTCTCAAAGAGAACACAAAATAGGAGCTTACAAACTCTCAATGTATCACTCTCATTCTCCCTCAAGGAAACAAGGAAGAAGAGAATGACCTCTCTCACAATACCTTGAAGAATCAAAGAAGAACTCTCTCAAGTAAACTAAAGAACTCTCTCAAGAAGAAAACTCTAAAAAATCTCACAATATGAATGGAGATGGAGGATGCCTCAAGGGAGGGCTTATTGCCTTGACAACATGCAAGGGCTTGAGAGCACCATGGCTCTGATACCATGATGAAACTAAGTTGAGAGTGAGAGAGAAAGAGAGGAGTGTACAGTTAGCCTATCTTGTGCACTTCTCTCTCTCTCTCTCTCTCTCTCTCTCTCTCTCTCTCTCTCTCTCAACTCAGTTTCATCAAGAAGCCATTGCCCTCTTTAATGCTACCGCCCATCCTGCCAAAAATCCACCACCACCTCCTCTAGATCCCGCCCAACCGACCCAACCTCCCCTCCCTCGGACAACACTGCCCGAGTATTTGTTTAACATCTCTAACACCACCACAACACAGCACAGGATCTCCCTGTCCATTTCCTCTTCTGCTCTGGTCGACCTTCCTGATGCAGCCTTCAACACGCTACTCAAGGCAGTCCACTTTGTACAGGCAGTCGAAGCGACAAAGCTAATAGGCACAGTAGAGCCGGAGCTGATGTCCATTGCAGATGATGAAGCTCTGCCAGCTCCTTCTGATTCCCCCCCTGAAGATGTCCAATGGCACCCATACTTATAGTCATTTCAAGAGCTGCCAGACAGTGCGCTCATGCATCATTGGAAATGCCAACTCGAGGGCTCCCACCTCCATCTCTATGAAATCCTTGAGGTGTGGCCCCTCACATAATTCATCACATAGTCCTTCAATGACTGGCAACACACGCACCCAAAGCGCAGATACAGCCTTGCCCCCGATGCTCCAGTCCCAACGATCGATGCAAATGTCGAATCTACAGCCACGATGGTGACTCCCCTTCTTGAAGCTGGAGAAACTTTGGTGCTACTACCACAATGCCCACATCCATCATCGAATCCACCCACTGTATATGCCAATGGAATGACGATGGACTTGGGCCAAATTCAAAGAACTCCAGCAGAAGGACCCAAATATGTTGTACAACTTTTCAAAGTGCAACTTTCCCAAAGAGATGACTCATGAGGGATTTTACTTTTGCCTCCAGTCCTTCAACAACACGTACGGCTCAATTCCAGATCCTACCATCATAGCAGCTCAAACTCAGGGACTTTGATCCCCAAATATCCCGAGACCAAAGCGTCTGGGCAACGTGCACAAGTTGTATGTTCCAGCTCCAAGCTATTGTTAAGTCTCTCACAAAAGTTAAGCCTTGCCACTCTAGGTTTTAAGCCTCATTCACAGGCTTCAAACCCCAAATGACTTAAGGCATGAGGGCACTCAAGGAGTTTAAGCCCCAAATCCCTTAAGCCTTGGAGGTGCGAGGCTAACACAAGCGCTATTTGGGAACCAGTTAGGACCACCTTCTAATGCCAGGTTTGTCCCAAGCACTTTAATATGGTTAACACAAGCGTTATTTCTGCTAGTAGGGAGAGATGGAAAGAATAGATGTATGCCTTGGCACACTACGGGCCCAAGAGCCTTTGGTTGTAAAGAGAAGGAGAGTGCTAAAAGGAAAATGGTTGGCCCTCCCTTCAAAAGGTGACTTGTATAAAAGGCCAAAGTGTTGACTTTGGTCTTCATTGTTGTTTGCTCAAGTTTGAATACAAGCTCCCTCTTCTCTTCCAAGACAGTGATTTGGGTGTTCCCTTGTTTCCATTGTAGTGCCCTTGTGTTTGCCACTCCATCCCCCTTCACTCTCCTCTTCCCTTCTCCTTCTCCCTCCCTTCTCCCCTCTCTTCTCCCCTCTTCCCCTTCGCTCTTTCTCGCGTGGAAACACATTGCAACAATCCGGAGACTGCTGACACTTGCAGATGGCTCGTACATTGCATTGCTCTCACAAGGAGTAGCTTGGAGTGGAGGCTCCCATCAGCATCTCTTCAACATCCCCACAACACGTGAGTCGCCACCGAGGCCCACACACTTATGCTCATCGTGGCATGTTGGGGTATTAGCATGAATGCAACGGCATGGCAATAGATGATGGAGAGTTTGTGTTGGCACAACATGCAGTGCATTAATGGATGCTACGTTATGGATATCACTATGTGCAGAGCATTAGTATTATTGTAGCATGCGGCGTGTTATGAACAATGCAATGTGGGGAAGGAAGCAAGAGATTTGAACCTGGAATTGTGCAAAATTTGGTTCCTAGTCACCTAAGCATATTCCCAAGTTGCTTACTCACTGAATTATGGGCATGTAGTGCTCAAGTTGATGGGGGGAGGTGTGCTTTTTTCACCTAAGGACTAGGACTCTATTGTGGGGACTTCCTATTTTCACCTAAAACCGATGATATGATAAATAAAATTATACTAGCGGGTGCATGGGGTACCTTGCCTCTTTCCAAGCTATGTATTTGTGGAGTGCATGTGTAAGGAGGGCAGAGAGTTGTACCTTGGAGTTGTGAATGAATGGTGTTGTTAGCTCCTCGGTGTCGACTTGTCTTGTCCCCGCATGAGCATCTACTGGAAGTAGTGTCCCCTTGAAATCTTGGTAGACTCGTGGATCAGCTCAATCTTTTATGGCACTTGTATGGATGGTTTTCTTTGAAGCTGGTACCTATAGAGTAGGAGTAGCGATAGGTTCTTGTGGCACTACCTTTTTAGGAGCAGGTTCCTGTAGTGCTACAGTGCTGGCTATTGACGTAGAAGTAGAAGCAAAGGCTTAACTTAAGGTTCTGCTCTTAGGAGCCCATTGGGGCTCAGCGGCTGCTTTGGCCTTTGACTTTCCTTTTGGTGTGCAACAAGTTCTTGTGTCTCTGTCCCCTTTTTAGGAGCAAATTCTTGTGGTACCATGGTGGTCATCGACAACATTCTCCCCTACAACATAAGAACTCAAGGGTATAAGGGGGTCACTAGTGAACTTGTTTGGAGTGGCTTTTTCCTTTGATGGACGAACAATAGGCTCTTGTAGGATTACCTCCATTTTAGAGGTAGGTCCTTATGGGAATATTGTTGCCTTGCTGCTTGATGAAGCTAAAGATTGCCTTGTAATTTTGGTGCATGCTAAAGTTTTCTTGTTGGATGATGGAGACCTTTGGCTTGGAGAGAGAACCTTTGGGGGCCAACGGTGTTCTCTCTCATGACTTAAAGAGGCGGTGGTTGGGATTATCAATGCGGTGGATACAACCGCTACTGGTATTCATGTCGTTCCTTGGGGTGCCTTGGTGGCGACATCCTTAAAGGATGAAGGCATCGTCGTGGTATTGGATTTTCCACCTGGAGAAATGGTGGTTGTGGTGAGGGTACATGTTGAATCTGGGTGGATCTCTACTTTGCTTGTGCCGACTTGGGTGGGGGCTTTGTTAAACTTGGAGAGCTTTGACACCCAGTCTCCTAAACTGAATGCGATCACATAGGTGTGATGAATGCTTGTCAAGGTCACTGCACATTCTTGCCAATCAATTTGGCAATTAACAAACCAACACCAAGACCTATCAAGGATAACCTATTCATCCATGGCACCATCACATAGCATCTGCTTACCACACCATTTATTGAAATTGTTATTTCCACATATTCCATTTTTGGCATACATTGACCATTTACTACTCATGCAATGATAGGCGTGGGTTACCTCCCTACACAATCCACTTGCACTCTAGTAGGTGCAATATTTAGATCTTCCATAGGCCTCAGTGTCCACAAAGGCTTTAGTAGAGTAAATCGTCTCCCTGCACAATTGAAAGTCCACTTGCACTATTATAGGTGCAAAAGTTAGATCTTCCATAGGGTCTAGCTCTTCTATTGCGGCCTTACAAATTGATATGAGCTCTAATTGTTTCATTTTGGCTTGGCAGGCACTTGGGCCTCTTCTATTGCTTGCCTTTTCATGCAAGCAACTTCCTTTTTTAATTCCTTTTCTTGATGGATGGCTTTTAGTGTTTGGAAAGTCAAGGTGCCATAATAATGTTAAGTTTACTCCCGTGAATGAAGCCATCCATTTCAACTCCATCAAGGTCGTAGTGTGGCATGATTTCCACAACCCAATATGGATCCACACCATGATATTTAAGCTTACACTTAGCATTCCTCACATTGTACAATAGTGCAAGGCTATCCTCCTCAATGTCCTTGTTTTTTAGGCTACGGTTAAACCACTTTTTTTTGTGAAGTTTTCTTACCTTGATGTCATACGCTGCTCTTAACCTCATTTTGTCAAGCTTCTCGAGATCTGTTAGCCTCTCAAGAATGGCCTCTTCTGATAGTCTATCACAGACTACTACCCTGGGCTTGGTACTATGAGCTCCATGGGCATTATTGCCTCCACCCCAAATGCAAGACTAAATGTGTGTAGTTGGTCATGACTTTGTATGCTCTGCGGTAAACCCAAAGTGGGTGGTAATTTTGTGCTCCCAGTCATTACAAGTGTCCTCTATTGTGCAGGTGATTGTTAGGCACTTAGTTTTGTTGGAACTCTCGGCTTGGTCATTTGCTCTAGGATAGTAGGGAGTGGATTTTGTGTGAACAATTAGGAACTCACTCATTAGAATGCCAATTGCTTCATTTATAAAGTGGGTTCCATGGTCACTGATGATTTCAGTGGGAGACCAAAGCATGATATAACATTATCATATAGTAATTTGGTTTTTGCTCATGCGTCAACCTTCATGGTAGCCTTGGCTCTACCCACTTTGGGAAGTAATCGGTAGTCACCATAATATATTAGGCTTGTGTCCCTTTCATCGCTGGATGGATAGGTCCAATGAAATCAATTCCCTATTTCTCAAAGGTTTGATCAATGAGAACTCTCATTAGAGGCATATAGTCTTGCTTATGAGGTATGGAGGTACGCTAGTAGGGATCATAGTGCTTGGTGAATTCAACTACGTGCAAAGAGAGTGGGACACCATAGGCCAGCTTGTAGCATGTTGCGGGCCGTGAGATTGAGTTCTCTTGCAAAGTACCCTCTTGCGATGCCCGAATGGACTAGTTCCAACACCTCTACAAAATCATCCTCATAGATGCAGCAGTGCATTATGTTGTCCTTTTACCCATGCGGTAAAGTTGGCCAACTATTAATTGGTGTGGTGTTGCATATTTCATGATTTTTTGGGCCCTATCTTGCAAGGGACGTACCCATGTCATTGGCTAATCATATGTCCCAGGTCTTAAATGGAGAATGATCTCCCAGATGCTCCGTTATTCATTATAGATCTAATAGCGAAATGGGCTCAAGAGATTGGTCATTTATTGTCTAACGAATCTCCGTAGGACAAGGCCCATAACAAGATCACTCAAATTCTAAAAGGATGAGCATCCACCACCTAATGTGTCCCATCATGTAGAGTTTGTTCACTAGGTACAAGAGTGTTCCTGGTTGGTAATCCACGAAGAACACAAACTTGTTTGCTAACAAGTAGTGAGATGAAATTTCTTCATAGCATAGACCATTGCAAAGCCTTCCCTTTCTGTAGTCGTGTAATTCATCTCTGCATTGTTTAGCTAGTGACTTGCAAAATATATAGGATAGTCCAAATTATATCGCTTGGTTGCACCAACACACACCCTATTGCAAACTTGAAGGAGTCTATGTGCACATGGAATATTAAATTCTAGACGGGTGCTCACAAGATCAGGGCAGAAGCCAAGATGAGTTTGAGAGTCTCATAGGAGGTTTGGCAAGCCTCCGTCCAGTTGAATATGATTAATAGCTTGTACAGGGGGCAAGCAATCTCGGCATAGCTATAAATGAATCTACGATAGTAGCCCATATGCCCAATAGGGGGTGGTAGCTCCAAGATGAACTTGATCTAATACGTAAACATCCATTCTTGGATACAACATGGCCTAATATCACCCCGTGTTTAACCAAAATTTTTCATTTGAGAGAATTGAGAGAAATCCTATAGGGTACAGCAGGTACACCTTTTTGTTTGGGGAAGAAAGAGAAGGAGAAAGAGCACTCTGCTCTTCATTCAGGATCATCTTTTCAGTTCTAAAAACTGTGTTTTTTTCTTGAAAGTACAGCAAGTACCTTCATTTCCCTCGTGCTTGAGGTGACCAGAACCACAGTGTATGGTTGATTGCACAGTTATTTTGTTCTGGGAAGGTAATGCCTTGATTTTGCAAGAGGACATATGCTTTTACTGGGTTTGAATCTCAGTTTACGGGTGGGCAGATCATAGGGCTTTTGCCCGGCAGTTGATGCTTTGTATGCCTTGAGGCAGTGTGGTGCCAGAGAGCACACATTTGTCTCGATTTCCGCAGTGTCGAGGTGACATTTTCTTGCAGGTCACATTTCTTGTGCAACACTCAGAGAACCTCAGTTGAGCCACGCTTGGCCACGGCGCATCGAGTTTACTCGGTCCCTAACTGTCCATCATTGACAGTGCTCAAAAGGTTCCTCATTGAGTGTTTGTACGTTGGGATCTGTGTATGTCATTTCTACACAGGACAGTATTTGCATTACACTGTTAGTTGATTTTGTCAGAGAGATCTACATTTTGTATGCTACCTCAGTGTTGAGGTGTTCTTCACTTGGTTCAGGTGTCAGATCAAAGGGCTTTTGCTCAGATTTTGCTTGAGAGCACTTGGTTTACTGTCAGAGATCTTCAGATGCCTTTTACCCCCTTGGCAGAAGGGTGATTGCTTGGGATTTGTCCCATTTTTCTGTTGCAGGTTTGTGGCAGGCTGAAGTGTCTGATTTTTTTTTTGTGAACAAAACAGTGTATGCCAAGTTTATGCATATTAACTCAGTGCAATACCTCATCTGAGGTGGGAGAAGTGATCAGTACAGCCAGTACAGCAGTGTTTACAGCAGTGTTTTGTGTTTTGTCAGCTGATGATGCACTGTTAAAGCACTTGTGGAACAGCTGCAGCATTCTGGATTTACTGTTTATGCCTATTTGAGCACGGTACAGTGTGTCAGAAGGTACAGTGATTGCAGGGACATTTACTGTTTTGCTGCAAATTCTTTTGACAGTAAAAACAGCACTATTCTGAGTGCTTCTGGCTCTTGATAGAGCAGTTTTTTTTTTTTGAGAAATCAGAATTTTTATTCAGTCTTTTTTACTTCCAGGGAGTCAGATACTTTCCTTATCTGATATGGCATCAGGGGGAAGTGAATCTTCAATTCTGAACATAAAGAAACTGGAAGGAGCACACAATTATGCATTATGGGCAGAACAGTGCTTGAATGTACTTCGGTTAAAGAAGATTTCTAAGCCCATAAGGGTGAAGGGTGTCAAGCCATCTGACATGGCAGCTGATGACTGGGAAGAGCTTGATTTGTCCGCAAGGGCAGCTATCATGCTCACTATTTCTGATACTCTTGTGTTCAATGTTCAGGCTGAAAAGACCTCTTATGGCCTATGGCAGAGGCTAGAAGAGTTGTATGCCCAAAAGAGCTCAGCCAGTAAGGTTTATTGGTTGAAGAAGCTGGTTGATCTTCGCATGAAGGAAGGTACAGCTATGACCTCACACTTGAGTGAGTTCAATGCCATCTTTACACAGCTTATTGCACAGGGATTGAACCTTGATGAGGAGTTCAAGGCTACTTTCTTGTTGTGTACCCTCCCTGAGAGTTGGGACACTTTCAAGACCACCCTGTCAAATTCGAATGTCACTCTTATGTATGCTGATGTAGAGAGCTCTCTCCTTATGGAGGAGATGAGCAGGAAGAATAATGCGAGCAGCAAGTCTTCAAATGCCTTGCAGGTACAGGATAGAGGCAAGACTCAGCAGAAGGGGAGATCTGCTAGTAAGTCCAAATCCCGCAGTCAGTCCCGTGGTAAAAAGGATATTGAATGCTTTTACTGTGGCAAGAAGGGACATGTGAAGTCTAAGTGCTTCAAGTTCATACGGGATCAGAAAGCCAAGAAGACTGAAACAAAGGATGCAGGCAATGGAAGCAAAGGCAAAGGCAAGGCCAAGGCAGATGACTTGGATGCAGTGAATGTTGCAGCAGAGGATAGTGACAGTGACATACATGATGTTTTATGCTCTTCTGCTATAATTGCACATACTTTGGTTATTGATGGCCATGACATGCACACCTGGCTCTTAGATTCAGGTGCTTCTTTTCATGTTACTCCTCATAGGGAGTGGTTTACTTCCTACACAGGTACTCATGGAGTTGTTCATCTTGGGAACAACTATGCATGTCAGATTGCAGGGATTGGCAGTATACAGATAGTATTTCCTGATGGACGCATATTCATGCTTGATGGTGTCCGCCATGTGCCGCAAATCAAGAAAAATCTGATTAGCACTGGCTTGTTGGATGACAGTGGTTACCACACCACATTTGGGGATTCCAAATGGGTGATTACTGATGGCCAGGTTGTAGTGGCTGAGGGTTATAAGAGTGATACCTTGTACCCTCTTTATGTTTCCAGTGTGGGTAATCATGTTGTTGCCATAACCGAGCTGCCAAAGGTTTCATTGTGGCATAGCCGGTTAGGACACATGTCTGTTAAAGGAATGCAAGAACTGTCACGTTTGGGTTATCTGCCGTCTCTTTCTTTTTCAGATTTGCCTACTTGTGATCATTGCATATTTGGCAAGCATTCTGTGACTCCTCATAAGAGGAGAACTCCCCAGAATAGAGCACCGCTTGATCTAGTGCCTTGATCTAGTGCACACTGATTTGTGTGAGATGCCACAGTTATCACTAGGGGGTGCAAAATATTTTATTACTTTCATTGATGATGCCACACGCAAAGTGTGGGTCTATTTCTTGAAGCATAAGGGCGATGCCTTAGATGCTTTCAAGAAGTTTGTCGCTCAGGTTGAGAATCGGACAGGTCGTAGGCTGAAATGCCTCAAATCCGATAATGGGGGTGAGTATGTGTCACATGCTTTTGTGCAGTTTTGCGAAGCTAAGGGCATCAAACAGGAACTCACAGCCCCTCGTAATGCATCTCAAAATGGTGCAAGTGAGCGGATGAATCGAACTATTCAAGAGAAGGTTCGATGTATGTTGTCTTATGCTGCATTACCCCATGGCTTTTGGGCAGAAGCCGTGCAAACAGCAGTTCACATTATTAACAGGTCGCCAAACAAGGCTTTGGAGTTGAAAGTGCCAGAGGAGGTGTGGTCTGGCAAGCCACCTTCATATAAGCACTTACATGTATTTGGCTGCGAGTGCTTTGCTCATGTACGCAAAGAACTGCGCACCAAACTGGATCCAAAGTCTATCAGATGCATCTTTATGGGTTATGGTGACGAAGGTGAAATGGGGTACAGGTTATGGGATCCCGTTAAACGGAAGATTATACGCAGCAATGATGTCATCTTTAAAGAGGATAGTGTACACAAGGAACCCGTGCAACCTGTGGAATACAGGAGGGTTATTTATGATGATGTTGGACAGCAAAGAATGCCCATTTATATGCAGCAGCAGGCTGCTGCAGATAACCCTGTTCAAGAGGGTATACAGGCTGAAAATCAGCCAGATAATTTTGCCAATGATGCACCATTGGATATGCCAGCAGATGGGGCTGTAGAACAGCCAGATATGGTGGTACAGCCACCCGTCATGCATGACGAACAGGCTAGACAGCAGCCTAATCCGGAACATTTTGTTAGGAGGAGCACCCGTGTACAATGGCCTCCTGCCAGGTTTGTTCCAGGAGCCAATAATGTGGCTGATTTTATCATGCTGACAGATTGTGGTGAGCCTTCCAGCTTCAAGGAAGCTATGGGAAGAACAGAGAAAAAGAAGTGGGAGAAAGCCATGCAGTCAGAAATGGACTCCCTACTTCAAAATGATACATGGGACTTGGTGCAGCTACCTGCAGGCAGAAAGGTTTTGCCATGCAAGTGGGTTTACAAAGTCAAAGTGGATTCAAATGCTTTACCGAGGTATAAGGCCAGATTGGTTGCCAAGGGATTTAAGCAGGAGAAGGGCATTGACTTTGATGAGATCTTTTCCCCTGTAGTCAAGATGACTACTTTGAGAGCAGTGTTAGCTCTTGTTGCTCATGACGACATGGATTTATGTCAGATGGATGTGAAGACAGCTTTTCTTCACGGAGATCTCCATGATGAGATCTATATGAGTCAGCCAGAGGGATATGCTGTTAAAGGGAAAGAGCAGCTTGTGTGTAAGCTCAAGAGGAGCTTGTATGGACTCAAACAGGCGCCAAGAGAATGGTACAAGAAGTTTGATGCCTTCATGCAGTGCCAAGGGTATCATAGGTGTGAGACCGATCATTGCTTGTACACCAAACGGGCAACAGGATGGCAGTTTGATGCTACTCATTCTATATGTGGATGACATGCTTATTATTCTTGGCATGCGGATTACTCGTGACAGGTCCAAGGGACTTTTGTTTCTGTCACAGAAGGAGTACATTGACAAAGTACTGCAGCGGTTTAAAATGGAGGGGGGGAAGTCTATTAGTACCCCGTTGCCTCCACATTTAAAACTCAGCAGTAAGGACAGCCCCAGATCAGATGATAAGGCTGAAATGGCCAAGGTTCCATATGCATCTGCAGTTGGTTCTTTGATGTATGCCATGGTTGCCACTTGTCCGGATATTGCTTTTGCGGTGGGAGTCATCAGCAGGTATATGGCAAATCCAGGCAAGAGGCACTGGGAAGCAGTGAAAGGTGTCTTGAGGTATCTCAAGGGTACCAAAGACTTGTGCATATGCTATGGTAGGCAGGATGCATTGGTGCATGGTTTTACAGATTCAGACTATGCAAGGAATGCAGATAACCGGAAGTCTACTACTGGTTATATTTTCACATTTGCAGGAGGTGCTATATCATGGGTGTCTCGGTTGCAGAAATGCATTGCACTGTCAACCACTGAAGCTGAATATGTTGTAGCCACTGAGGCTTGCAAGGAAGCAATATGGCTTACTCGGCTGGTGGGAGATTTGGGCATTACAGGAGATATGCCAGTTTTGCATTGTGATAGTCAGAGTGCTATCATGTTGGCAAAGAATCCGGTCTTTCATCAAAAGACCAAGCACATTGATGTGAAATATCATTTCATCAGACAGGTACTTGAAGACAAGCGACTCGAGCTTGTGAAAGTGCACACTGATGATAATCCTGCAGATTTGCTCACTAAGAGCTTGCCTACAGAGCGGTTTGCACATTGCCGCCACATCATGGGATTAGGATAAGACCATTCTTATTTTATGGTCTTGTATACAGTAACTGTATATTGCTGTAATTTTTATTCTTTTCTCCCCTTTAGGCACATTGGCCTTTAGGTGGGAGGTTGTTGGGGTAAAGGCACATTGCCACCCCTTTATTAAAGATAGGACACCTATGACTGTCTTAAGATAGTCATAGGGTAAAACCTAATCCTAATAAAACTAATGAGTTTGTGGTGTGGCTCATCACTTCACACCCGCACACTTGAGTCTTCTCTCTCTCACACTCTCTCCCTCTTGTTCTTCTTCCCCCTTCTGGCCCTTCAGGAGACTAGTACACAAGCAAGAGGAACGAAGAAGCACCTTGGTATGAAACTGACCAGCAGAGGACCACCTGTAGGCCAGGAAAGCTTGACAACTGCAGAACCAGATACGCCACTCCACTCCCTACCCAGAAAGGACTACACCAAAACAAAGCCTGCTTCACGCTCCCTACAAAGCTCACCCAGACCAGAGATCCGATGACCAGTAAGGAGGGGAGGCTCACACAGGGATGGCGAGATGGAAGACTCGTCTGCTCCTGGGGCATCAAGGCACATGAACATGGAAACTTCCCAAGCCAGTTAAAAAACAGAGCACTTGCTACAGCTGCAAAAGGTCGACGGACAGCAACGTTCGAGAAGATGGGAACAAGAGATCCAACAGAGCTCGTGAAGCCAAGTCAAGGAACGCTACCCAAACTACAGTCGTCGATCAACATCTAAAGGGGTCAATGAACCCACAATAATCAGAAAGCAACACGACAGAAGGGAAGACGGTGCTACAAGCAGGAACAGGAATGACCAACTAGGCTTGAGCCTCATCAGTTGTGAATTGTGATGCATTTCAATTTTCAGCTTATTTCCGGGCTGTGGCAGCCTTTTCTTATATGATGTTTTGCCTTTGTAGTAACTACTTCCAAGTTTCTACTACCTACTGCCTTTGATTATAATGTTTGGTGTAGTATTAATCTATCATTGACACTATATATTAGAATCGTTTGGTGTAGTATTAATCTATCATTGACACTATATATTAGAATCCAATTCTAGATGACTCTGGTCTCTAGAGGCTGGACTCTTTGAACTTTCATGAATCATGATTCATGAATTTAATATTAATACAAGTTTTAAGTTTGAAGTTTCAAGTTGAAAGTTTTGTAGCTCTATGTCAATGTAATGTGTACAATGTATATTTTTCCGAATGTTTTTGGGTAAAATTAGGGTCACATATGTTTCAGCCCTAGGGGCTGAACCCTTCTCCAATCATACTTCCATACTTGTATGACGTATGCATATGGTAACGTATGGAAAAAACTATGGCCTCAAGAACCTGTGCCATGCCTTTGGCTCCCGCTGGCAACTTCGAAGAGACCTTATTGAGACAAAATCTTGCATTGTCATTGGGTTGCTCGTCTACTTTTTGTAGAGTGTCCTCTTCATTGTCATCATGTGTAAATGAAATAAAAAATCATTGCATTACTACAACAAGCAAGAAACTAGAAATAAGTGGCGCAAAGATTTAACGACGTGCAAAAAGTTCATACAAAAAATAACTGGCTATTACGAAGGCAAAAAAGGGTCAGAGGCTTTTGACAACAGAGAACCACTGGCTCACAGTACAGTAGAGAAAACAATGGCATCCATTATTCAGCTTCTCTCCTATCCTATTTTTAGAAAACAATGGCATCCATATCATCATGAAGGATGACACTAGCAAACTACAAGAAGATGCTAGGTGGAACTGTTCCTCAGGAGCTTCTAAACAAGCAGGCATCCAAAAAACTACGTCAACTCACACATAATCTCCAATGCAAAATCCGAAACGCAAGAGTGGGAGCCAATAAAGGCAAGCATATTCTCGTGGTAACCCTGCTCCCATCACAAAAGGGCCCTTTAAGAAAGAGGAGGAAGGCATTAGATGAAGCCAAGTGTGTTAGAAATGACCCAACAGAGGGTATGCACAGCGGAAGACTGATTGTAATGCCCAAGAGCTCACACAGTGTGCGTGTGGGGTGTGGAATCACAAACTTCTTAACTTATGTGCATAAAATAGATGTGCAGATTCATCAATAGACAATGAACCAGCCAGATAGAGAAACCACCAAAATAATATATTTCCGTCCAAAACTATGGACACAATACAAAATAGATAGATCCAGAGTCCCACCAATGGTGTGATCCTCTGATCTTACCACAAGGTACTTCTCCTATCTGCTGGCTATCTCTAGACTCGAGCCCGCATGCTCCACCTTGAGCGTGAGTAGACTTTCCGTCTAGATCCCTTCCACCTTACTGTCTTTGCACCAGCCTAGGTGGGCAGCACTCTGAGCTAGGTCTGCAGCTCTGCAGCCCACTTGTCTCCTTCTGGATAGAGGCCCACAGGTGGCTGATCTGCTGCTCCTTCTGCTCCCTTAACTGCTGCTCCAAGTGATGATTAATGAGGCCAAGAGCCTCTGCTTTTATAGGCCCCAAGGGGCTGGCAAAAACATCGACCAGCCTGCAGCAAACTGGCCGACCAGTTTGTGGCTGGTCCAGCCCTATAAGGGCTCACAACCCGGGGCCTTTTGGGCCCACACTTCTAGGGCCTTTAGCCCTCCAATCAAGGCAGGGGCCCAGCCCTATATAAGGCATGCCACTGCCCACTGGCAGCCCCATTTGCTGCTCCACCTGGCCTCCATGTGGCCGACCTAATCTGCTGGTCTGCCCCGCCCTTCTGCGCCATCTCTTCTGCCAGACAGCCTGCCATGCAGGCGCTTTCAGCCTGCCTATGCTGCCACCTGTGCGCCTCTTTTGCAGGCCCATGCATTCCTGTTTTGACAGCTGCCCACATGGCAGACTGTGTGCTGCCCATGTGGAAGCCTCTGCCCTTTCTCTGGGCATACCTTGCCCTAGGTCTCCCTCCCCCATGCTCTCCTCATTTGGGGGCTTATAGATGGGGAGGTGACCATTCACACACCCCCTCTCACCAACACATCCAGGCCCAATGCCAACACGTCGATGAAGATGCTCCAGTAACTCCCTGGTCATAGTCCTCTGGAACTTTTCAATGTCAAAATCTTTTCCTGGCTTTTCATCCAGTGGCTCCTGCTCCACCAAGTCTGGTTCCGCTTCTGCACACCATCCTGGTACACAGGTCCATCTTTGGTAGCACCTCCTGGCACCACCTCCTCAGTCACGTTCCCACCTTTGAATAAGAGCAATCCAGCCGTCACGATCTTCTAATTGTCCCCCTCATAATGAGTGAACAACCTGGAGTCTTCCAAGCACCATGCTCGTCTGTTTCAACCCGTCCTTCTTTTGGCAAGGTCTACAACCAATAAATATCTCCAGATAACCTAGACCATGAACTCTCGCTGAGTTCTCAAGCAGGTACTCTTCTGGCTTCAGTACTCTTTGTCCATCACCTTCTAACAATCTGCGTCCGAGATTTGAAGAAGCACCAATACTTTTCTTTCTGCCTTCAAAGAAGGCCAATTCCTTCCAATCTCGTATCACCTAAGACAAATGAAGAGCAGAGTCTCTCCACAGCATGCCATAAAGACTCAAATGCAAAATATCAAGTACATACCAGACTGTTGTACTGCCTGTGTGTTTGCTCTGAAAGCAAACCCTATACCTCATTGAGGCACCCACCAAGAGCCTGTGTAATCCTCTACTGTCCCCTTCTGAAGTAGAGCATCCATCTAACCATGAGACCCCAGGGCCCTCCATTGAATCCACCCTCGTGTTAGTGTCAACAGCCATGCACCTCGAAGGTACCTAGCGCTCCATGCTGTCCTTCACCTTCACAAAGGCATCTGACTCCTCGTCGACCCACATCTCTATGTCATACATCCTCACTGTGATTTCTGGATCAACATATCTGACCTCGGTAACATTCGGTGATGTCAATAGGAACAACTCTTTGATTACCACATTTGCTTTGGCCTCTCCTTCTGAATCTGAGTCGGACTCCTTTTTGTTTTTCCGATCCGCCTTTTTCTTTCTGCAATCCTTTGCAAAATGTCCTGGCATATCGCAGTAGAAGCACTTCTTCTTCTGCTTCCTTTTCGAAGTCTCCTCGTCGTCAGAGTTGTTTTTCTTGGACTTGCCATCGTTAGGCTTGCCCTTTCCTTTGCCAGCATAATCCTTCGCTAGCATTGCCTTGTTGCCTTTGTCCTCCTTGTAGAGCTTCTCCCGAGCTTCCTCTTGTAGCAGGTATTGGACCCAACTCCTCAAACGTCAGAGGTTTGGTCCTCTATCTTGCTGTCACAGTCGTAACAAAGCTCTTGAAACTCCGAGGTAGTCTCAGTACCATCAAGGCCAAATGGCATGAGTCTGTCTTCTGACCAACTGATGCTAGCTGATCCCTCACCACCTTGACCTTCGTCAAGTGGCTATGTACCGTATCTCCTTCTTCCATATCAAGATTGTAGAGTGGATGCCAAAGAAGCAAAATCTGGGAGGTGTTGTCCATCTCGTACAGATCCTTCAGAATGACCCACGCCTCTACTGATGTCTCGGCCATCTGGATATGTGGAAGAACAGAGTCCATTGTAGTCCCTATGATTAATGCCAGGGCATGGGCATCTCTGTCTTCCCAAGCTTCGAGCTCCTCTCTGTCTACTACCATGACTATCTCCCCTTTCCTGCCCACCATGTCCTCCGGCTTCGCCTCCACTCCCATGGTCAGCTTCCATAACTTTTGAGCCACTAAATGACTCCGGATCTTCACTTTCCAGATCAGGTAGTTGGTCTCGTCCAATTTCCCAAACTCTCCAACGTTAGGGATAGTGAATGAGAGAAAACTGGGGAAGGAGGAAGGGAGAGCAGGGGCTGAAGAGGCTATTGAGGTCGACATCTCTGCTGTTTACACCACACAGCAAAGTCAACCAAACTCAATTTCAGTAGACCGGAGCTCTGAACGCACCTGACTAAACCTGAGTCACCCTCCTTCTCGCAAGGGCACAATCCTCCAGTCGTGGAAGTCGATTCCCAAGAGCTTCTGAATCAGGGTCATCCTTCAGCAAGGTCCCTACTTTCACGCTCCCACACCTATGAGCCTCCTACTTGGGCTCTGATACCATGTTAGAAATGACCCAACAGAGGGTACGCACAGCGGAAGATTGATAGTAATGCCCAGGAGCTCACATAGTGTGCGTGTGGGGTGTGGAACCACAAAATAATATATTTCCGTCCAAAACTATGGACACAATACAAAATAGATAGATCCAGAGTCCCACCAATGGTGTGGTCCTCTGATCTTACCACAAGGTACTTCAAGGTACTTCTCCTATCTGCTAGCTATCTCTAGACTCGAGCCCGCGTGCTCCACCTTGAGCATAAGTAGACTTTCCGTCTAGATCCCTTCCACCTTGCTGTCTTTGCACCAGCCTAGATGGGCAGCACTCTGAGCTAGGTCTGCAGCTCTGCAGCCCACTTGTCTCCTTCTGGATAGAGGCCCATAGGTGGCTGATCTGCTGCTCCTTCTGCTCCCTTAACTGCTGCTCCAAGTGATGATTAATGAGGCCAAGAGCCTCTGCTTTTATAGGCCCCAAGGGGCTGGCAAAAACACCGACCAGCCTGCAGCAAACTGGCCGACCAGTCTGTGGCTGGTCCAGCCCTATAAGGGCTCACAACCCGGGGCCTTTTGGGCCCACACTTCTAGGGCATTTAGCCCTCCAATCAAGGTAGGGGCCCAGCCCTATATAAGGCATGCCACTGCCCACTGGCAGCCCCATTTGCTGCTCCACCTGGCCTCCATGTGGCCGACCTAATCTGCTGGTCTGCCCCGCCGTTCTGCGCCATCTATTCTGCCAGACAGCCCACCATGCAGGCGCTTCCAGCCTGCCTATGCTGCCACCTGTGCGCCTCTTTTGCAGGCCCATGCATTCCTGTTTTGACAGCTGCCCACATGGCAGACTGTGTGCTGCCCATGTGGAAGCCTCTGCCCTTTCTCTAGGCATACCTTGCCCTAGGTCTCCCTCCCCCATGCTCTCCTCATTTGGGCGCTTACAAGATGGGGAGGTGACCATTCCAACAAAGTGTGTGACTCCTAACCCAAAAGGGTGGAGCTCTTGGCCTCTAGTAAAAGGGTCTAAGAAAGTCTTCTCAGCTATGGCTGAAATACAAGGGTCTTAACCTTTGAATAGAAAAAGTCCAATGAGTGCTCTCTCTCTCTCTCTCTCAGCCCTCCCCTCTCTCTCTCTCTCTCTCCCCGTCGCTCAGCCCCCCCCTCCCCCTCCCCGTCGCTCAGCCCTCCCCCTCCCCGTCGCTCAGCCCCCCCCTCCCCGTCGCTCAGCCCTCCCCCTCCCCGTCGTCCGTCGCTCAGCCCCCCCTCCCCGTCGTCTGTCGCTCAGCCCCCCCCCCCTCCCCTCTCCCCCTCCCCGTCGTCTGTCGCTCAGTCCCCCCGCTCACCTCTCCGCTCAGCCCCCCCGCTCACCCCTCGCTCACCCCCCCCCGCTCACCCCTCGCTCACCCCTCCGCTCACCCCCCGCCCCCCCCCCGCTCACCCCCCCCGCTCAGCCCCCACAGCCCTCACAGCCCCTCGCTCAGCCCCCCCCCCTCGCTCACCCCTCCGCTCAGTCCCCCCGCCCCCCCCCCCCCCGCTCACCCCCTCGCACTTGCAACCCCGGCCCCCCCCGCCCTTTTTTTTTTTTTTTTTCCAGCCCCAACCCCACCTTTTTTTTTTTTAATTTTTTTTTTTTGGGGGGGAGGGCAGCCCCAACCCCAACTTTTCTTCCCGCTTTTCAATGTTGCCGGCTTCCCGTAATTAAAAATGGCCGACACCGTCAAGCATGTTACAGAAGCAGCAACAGCAGCAACATCAATGGCCGCCACGACCGAGATGCTGCACTATAGTAGAAGAGGACTCGCATCTTCTACAAAGGACAGCGCACTGCCCGCACTTGCCGCACTCCCAGTCGCAGATACACTGGTTTCAGCTCCATTGTCCCATCTTCCGCCCAGCGCAGTGCCCGCACTCCCAGTTGCAGGTTCACCGGTTTCAGCTCCATTATCTCATCTTTCGCCCATAGCTACTTTGTACCCGCAGTTTTTTTCACCCCTCCCCTCTCAGGTTCCTTCTTCTCCTACCCCTTCTCCACCCTTTCTCTCCCTCTCACAGCCCTCTGTCACCTCTTCCCCTTTGTTGCCTATTTTACCTACTTTGCCAGAGGTTACCTCCTCCTCATCCTCTCTACAGACTTTACCCATCCCCTCCTCTCCTTCCCCGGTACCCGTTTTCTCCCCCCCTTTCCAGCCTTCTCCTTCATCCCCGCTACCCACCTTACCGGTTTCCCCCCTGTCTCCCTCTCTTTCTCCTTCCATGCCTTGCACTGTTTGTCCTTGCCGCCACATCCTGCCAGAGCTTCAGCACTTTGAGACCCATCTCCGAGCTGCACTTCAGATGCTTCACAGAAAGGACGAGACCATTTCTCTACTTACAGCTCAGGTTGCATCTCTTGCTGATCGAGTGACACAGCAGGATCGGGAGGTCTTATCTATTAAGACAGATCTTCAGGTCTTACAGGCGACCCATAGGACTCTTGCTGGAGAGATTCATGGACACACAGAGCGAGTGCAGCAGATCGAGACTCGCGTTCAGCACATGGATACATCTCCCACTACAGCAGTAGCAGTGGTTGAGGAGCGTTTGACCTCCCTTCAGACAGAGGTCCAGAGAGCCACAGAGTGGGTGGATGTCGTCCGCCGTCAGCCATCACAGCCTCAGAGATCTACTGTATCAGCTACATTGGTCGAGTCACAACAGAGGGCCACAAAGGCCCTCAACATTCGCATTCGTGGTATCTTGCCCTCGGCGACAGAGTCCACGATGACACAGGCTGTGACCTTTGTCTCTCAGACATTGGGAGTACAGGATCATGGCATAGTAGGAGCATATAGAGTCGGGAGGGAGCCTACTAGAGAGCAGCCCCTCATTATCAGATTCAGAGATGCCCAGGCACGTCTAGCTGCCCTCAGGAGGAGAGGGACACTCAGAGACCACCCACAGATTTCCATGGACGAGGATCTGACTCAGATACAGGTTGAGGAGCGCAAGGCGCTCATGCCTCAGAGAGATGCAGCCCGAGCTCAGGGCAAGTGGGCAGTGATTAGGGATGGCAGACTCATCACAGGCACCTTGAGGCGTGCTCCCACAGTGCTTAGAGATGGCAGACCAGCAGATACAGCCCCACCTCCACCTCCACCTCCTGCCCCGTCCGCTTGACGGGACAGGGCCCATGGGACACACCACCCGTCAGATAGTCTACGCATCGCTGTATGGAACTGCAATGGTTCTTTTATAGCACAACCAGGCAATCTATGGGGGGCATTCTTTGGGAGAGATATCATCTTTTTCACGGAGACACACGAGAGTCCAGAGAGACCTTTGCCACGAGTGACAGGGTATACATGGAGATCTGCCTTCAGGCAGCACGCCCGGAGCTTTGGAGTGAGAGGATCTGGAGGAGTGGCCATTTTGTACAGAGAGCATCTCGATCGGATCATCACAGTGGAGAGAGCAGATTCACATGCCCGATTCTTGTGGGTACGCATCTGCCGCAGGGCCCCTCAGCGAGATCTTTTTATTGCAGTTTGCTACTTCCCCCCGGCGCAGTCGATCTATTCTTCCACTGGACCAGGCCAGTCCATATTTGAGGATCTCTCAGCGGACATTGCAGATTTTTCACGTCGCGGAGAAGTCATCCTTTTAGGAGACTTCAACGCGAGGACCTCAGACAGACAGGCCTTCACTTATGACTTCATGGAGGATCCGGTCATACTCCCAACATTTCACGATGATAGCCTCTGTCGGACTTCATCAGACTGCACAGTACAGCCCACAAATCAGGGACGTCAGCTACTGGAGCTCCTCACCTCGCACAGTATGGTCATTTATAATGGCTTGTCCAGGTGGCCACAGTCTTCCATGCCTACATTCTCTTCTGCTTCTGGGCGTGGTACTAGCGTGATCGACTACATCATAGGTCCCCCGACTCTAGTCCCTTCCATCCATAGCCTTACTGTTAGCCCCTTCATGCCCTCTGCCGACCATGCACTCATCCACTTTACTTTGACTCATGTCTCCCATGACCCACCTCCCCCTCGTTATCACGACCGCCAACCCTACTACGAGGTTCATTTCGACCACCAGTTCGATGATGTATATAGCCAGAACCTCAGCCGCCTACTCCGTCCTCATCTATTAGATGCTCTACCATCCACGCGGGACCGGTGGGAACTTGTACATACTTCACTCGTTTCTGCCGCTCACATGTCATTCCCTGCCACATGTCATTCGTCTAGTCCCCCACCGGTTGGTCTTGTTCCTTGCAACGGTTGGTATGACGAGGAGTGTAAGGAACTCCGCAGGAAACTTAACCTTGAGACCAAGGAGAAGTCTCCCCTCCTTGCCGAAACCAAGAGAGACTACAAGTGGTTGGTTAGGCGCAAGAAACGCCAATTTCTAGCCCGGAATGAGGAGGAGCTGAGAAGCTTGCTTTTCAGCTGTGACTCCAAGGAATTCTGGAGAAAATTCCTCCGCTCGAAGTCTCAGAGCCCCCTCACAGATCCACGTGTCTGGTCTGCATATACTTCAGCTCTATACGATGTTCCAGATCAGCCAGATATCGATTTATCCCACTCCCCTAGGCCATCTTCATCTAGTCTCTTCACACCGGAGAGTGTCCGTGCAGCAGTCCACCGATTGAAGAACGGGAGAGCTAAGGATCATGATGGATTGCAAGCGGAGTATGTAATCCATGGGATTGATACCTTAGCTTTTGTTCTCTCCCGTCTCTTCAATGAGTCTGTTTGTACAGGCCTACCACAGTCCTGGTTAGGCAATACCATAGTACCTATCCACAAGTCGGGGGACCCTATGGAGCCGTCGAATTACAGGACCATCATGATTGGCCACGTTATGGCCAAGATCTATGCATCAGTTTTGGAAAGCCGTATAAATGACCATGCCGAGACGACAGGACTCAGAGCCAGAGGACAGGCTGGATTTCGCAGGGATCATTCGACGCTTGACCACATTCTCACACTCAGGGCACTAGTAGAGGAGGCGAAGTCACGAAGGCAACGGCTTTATTGTTGCTTCGTGGACTTCAGGAAGGCATTTGATACAGTTCCGCGATTCAGATTGTTTCAGAGGATTCGCGAGATGGGCTTCAGTGGAGAAACACAGTGGGCTGTCATGGCTTTGTATGAGAGGGTCACTGGTCGGGTTCGGACACGTGAGGGGCTCTCAGAGGAGGTATGCAGCACGATTGGGGTAAAGCAGGGTTGCCCGCTCTCTCCTACTCTCTTTGGACTATATATTGATGAGCTAGAGATGTTCGTACAGATGACAGGCGGTGTGGGCTCTACTCTCTTAGGATCCTCCATTCCTATCCTCCTGTATGCGGACGATGTGGTTCTCATTTCCTCTACTGCTCAGGGCCTCCAGGCACATATTGAGGCACTCCACAGGTTTTGCCAGGACAGGGGATTGACCGTAAACCTTGGCAAGACCAAGGTTATGGTTTTCAACACCTCTGATCGTATCTACAGCACGGATGAGTTTTGCTTCACTTATGACGGACAACCCATTGAGCTTGTTAGAGAGTACACTTATTTGGGGGCAGTTTTCAGGGGACCGATCTTTACCATGACATATGCAGCACGAGATAGGATTAGTAAAGGGTATGCTTCGTTGGCTCATCTTGAGCGTCAGTGTTTTCAGTCCCACTTTCAGCATCCCGATACGAATTCCCTGCTATTTGACACATTGGTGAGACCAGCTGCGATGTATGCAGCTCCTTTCTGGGCAGGAGACCTTGGCGCTGCAGATTGGAGACGAGTAGAGAGGTTACAGATCATCATGTTCTCTCGGCTCATTAGGGCCAAGGCTACAGTTCCGCACGAGATCATGCTAGCAGAGTTTGGAGCTACTCCCCTTGCATTGGATGCAGCGTTTCAGTCGGTCATGTATTTGCACAGGGTTAGGGAGTTTGGAGACTCAGCAGCAGGCAGAGCTCGGTTGCCATGGTTAGCACTTGCATCTTCTATGGAGTTGGCACGATCTGGGGCCCGATACTGCTGGTACTTCAGACTCACTAGGTAGCTCACATCTCTTGGACTAGACATGGATAGACTGCCTCCCTTCCGATACAGCATAGATGCCCCTCATCTCGAGTTGACTCGCCACGAGCTTAGTCAGGTCACGAGAGCAGACTTGCTGCAGCTTCATACGTGTACCGCACTTGGATTTATCCCACGCAGCTTCCGACGAAGATGGCCACATATCGTGACCACTTCCTTCGGATCTCAGAGGATGGATTTGTCATTCCACCAGGCTACACAGGTATCCACATGTCCCACTCACTGAGGATTGCCCTTGGCCAGCTTAGAGTCTCTTCGCATCAGCTCGAGATAGAGGCTGGTAGGATGCGACGCATGGAGGATGGACGGCGTCCAGGCCGAGAGACCAGGATCTGCCCTTGTTGCACCATGGGAGAGGTGGAGTCAGAGGAGCACTTCATTTGCAGATGCCCGCTATATTATGAGATCAGAGGGAGATTCCACTGTCTCTTCACGGATGGCTTTGGACCTCTCTCACGAGTGATGGATTATGAGGATCAGCATTGCCTAGCTCTTTATGTCAGGGAGGCCACTATGCTTCGACGACACTACCTCAGAGACCATCAGCACAGACCGGAGCGTGATAGAGCCCAGCCCGATAGAGCTCAGACACACGCTATACCAGATGACAGGTATCAGGAGGAGCACGAGGAGGTCAGAGCTCACACACGACACATGCCTCCACCCTGTGGATGTACATATGAGATGGTTTGTAGACGCCGCAGGATCTTGTTACATAGGGGACGTACTTGCCGCTTCATCTCCAGACGAGATCCAGGATGATGGCAGCTTTTCAGAGGAGACTTACTCATGGAGATCTCGCCCTACCAGCCGCTCACCTCACTTTTGCTCAGATTTGTACTCTCATAGCAGGAGGCAGAGTCGATGGACAGGATTTCCAGTATTATTTTGGTTCTCAGACTCCGTGATACATGGACTTGTATCTTTGCATTGACATATTATACTCATCCCCCCATTTTGCACCCAGGGGCGGTTTCCTTGCATCTAGCTTACTTTGTATTTAGGCTCGGATTTGACATTATGTACTTTCACTTGCATTGTATTGCGTAGCACTTAGATGATATTCGACGATGCCTCTTCTTTGTGGCACGTTGATTTTGTGCTATCTTGTACGCAGAGTTCTTGATGTCCCATGGGCCCATTTTGGCCTTTAGTGGACAATAATACACTTTCTTTCTTTCTTTCTTTCTCTCTCTCTCTCTCTCTCTCTCTCTCTCTCTGTGCTTGCCTCTCCTATCCGTCCTCCTGCAAGCAAATGTGTCAATCGGAGGAAGAAATAACACAGTGCCGGACCTGCCTGCGCAGCAGGATTGAACATGCTACGCCACTGCACTCCAGGGCAGTAGGTCGCTCTTCAAGGGACCGACTCAGAGAGAAAAGATGTTTGCATATGAGTGAGTGGGGCCTACTTCACTGTGACCTTCATCGTGGTCAAGATGGAAAGCGAAGGAGGATACCCCATGCAAGTATGACCGTGGCTTAAGGGTGTGAAAGTCTTGCACGACAGGGGGGAAGAGACCCTCACCATTGCCCAAGAAGGCAAGGATGTGCCAATCTAGATTGGCAAGAGCACGATCTAGAAGGATTGAAACCTTGAATGTCTAGAGAACAAAGAGCGCCAGTGCCACCCTCCACTAGCTCGACCTCACAAGCTTGAGGGAGTGGCAGTTCTACGAGCTCATGGCAAGCCGCCTTCGAGCAAAACCTCGCAGTAGAGGCCATCAATTTCTACGACCTTGGATAGCCAAAAACAGTTTTCATTTTCATTTAGTAACTGTTAACACCAAAGTAATCTTTTTGCAATGGTTGAAAAGAAAAGAATCGAGCTGATGCAGCATATCCAACAGTCAACAGCTGTAGTAATGAAAATACATTGTACACTTTTTCTAAACCTAATACAAGCATTGGGGAGAATCAAACTCAAAAAAGGCCTCTTTGTTTAATATGTTATGAAACCCTTAACCTCAAGATTAGCCAAGAGGAAGGCTTGGGTTTTAAAAGAATTGATGATTGCATATTGCCCTCTCATTGGTGGAGGAACCTCCCTTGATCCCGACTTCCCTCTTGTACCCATAGCCACCTGTGGCATTTACTTACTTCGCAAGTACCCACTTGCCTTTTGGATAATTCCGAGAACATAGCTAGATAGGAGCAGAGACCTCCCTTAGTCCGCAATAGCCCCCCTCTTGTTCCCACGACCACTTGGGGCATTTACTCACGTGGTAGATACCCATGTAACATGCAACGGTAATCTGATCGTGTAATCACAGCAAGACCTTCTTTAAACCTTTAGCGAGGAATTAGCATTATGCACCATAGAGAGAGAAAGGAGATAAGAGTAGAGAGAGAATGGAGTTGACAATCGATTGGGTCCCTGTATCCATTGAGGGCCCCCTCCCCCAATCAAGGGAGAATTTGCTTTATACTTGGAGAACTGAGAAATACAAATAACACTCTGAGAGAGAGCATGGAAACACGCTTTTGAAGAGGTATATTGTGCACACGTATTGTAGACCCAAAGACCTGAGAGGCAGGACACTTCTGCAAGGCAAAGAAGAGGCTTGTGCTGTCCACCGGGATGCAGGGTTACTCCGTGAGTGAGAGAGTGAAAGCTAGGAGTAATAGATTCTAAAGCGAGCTTAGAGATGACGGAAATATAGAGTTGAGAAGTGAGCTGTACAAACTCTAAAAGATAACCAAAAACAGCTGCCGAAACAGTACCTCAAACGTTACTCTGTTTCCCCGACTGATGCGCTGCGTAAACACCTTCCAGAAGGGCTGCACTGATGCCAAGAGCTGAGGCTTGTCAAAGGCCAGCTTCTAGAAGTGTCAGGCTGCTCAAGAGGGACCGGAGGGGAGCTGTAGCAGCGCTGAAGGTAGGAGGGAAGGCAAGGGACTCCCCCTTAAATAGGGGGATGGGGCTGGCTTTTCAGGCCCTTTGCCCCATAAAAGCCCACCTAGGGTAGGGTGCAGGGAAGCCTATAAAGGCAGCCCTTCCCCAGCCCATTCGTCTACACATGCTCCAAAGGGCTCCTATCCTAGGCTGGACCTAGATCTATCACTAATCCTAAGATGGAAACACTACAAGTGAACAAGAACTGATCTTCTGACTTGACCTAAGGTTTCGCAAATACACCCATTGAGCCTCTTTATACTAGACATCTCGTTTAGATTTGTTAGCTTGGCACATGTACAATACTTGAGCTTTGGTGATGCAGGTTTTCACTGACTCCGTAATCTCTGCCATCGATTCGGTGGTTTTGTTGGCTTCAAGAGATGGAGACACTATCCAGGTGAGGAGTGATGTAAACCGCCGTCCAAACGCCGCTTCATAAGGTGTGCGATCAATGCTTGAGGAATAGGTATCATTCAAAATGTCCTACGAAACTACTCTCACTTTCCCTAAGCATCATGACAATATGATTTTAAAATATCGAACGCCATACCATTATACTTTTATGTCTCTCCATTCAATTGTGGATGGAAGTGCTGGACATCTGTAGCTTAGTACCAAAAATTATCAAAAAAGGCTCGCCAAACATTAGACATGAATTTGGAGTCCCTATCGGATGTGATGGTCCTTGGCAACCCTCCAAGAGCCCTCCAATGGGAAACCACATCTTCAGCAGTGGCCGTCTGTTTACAAGGAATAAGCATACAATATTTACTAAAGCGACAAACAATAGTAAGACATTGAGTGTTACGCGTACCTGCGGATGCTAGGAGTGGTCCCACGAAGTCCATACCTATGTCCTGGAAAGGACCTTGGGTATTGGCAATGGCATAAGTAAGCTTGCCGCTTTCTTGTGGGAAGCCTTGACCTTTTGGCATATCTGACAATTCTGAACATACCCGTATACATCCTAACACATCTTTGGCCAAAGTACCATTGATACCCCAATGACTACAAGTGAGGGCGTCATGGGCATCATGAAGAAGTAACTGCCATTTGTCTTTAAATATACATAATCTTTAGTTTTTAAAAAGCCAACCGTCCTCTAATGAGTAATGGCATGGGACAAGAGTCGTGGCTAATTGGAACTATGTGCCAAACTCTTGAATCTACGTATTGTGCCTTCATACTATCAAGATCCTTTCCTTGGATTTCAAGCACAGTGGCCTTCTCAATGGTCTGGATTGAGCCTTTCCAACTAAGAGTGTCGGCGACGGGGTTGTTTTTACCGGGGACGTACTCGATCATTCCCTCAAACTGCTGGAATATTTGGCTCCACCGTTTCTGCCGATCACTCCATTGTGAACTAGGCATTGTCTGAAGCCACTTAAGGGCTTGGTGATCTATCTTAACTGTGAAAGTACTTCCATAGAGGGAAGGCTTCCAATGTTTTAATGCCTGGATGACACCAAGTAGCTCTCTATCGTAAACTGAATAGTTCTTTTCGATATCATTGAGCTTTCTACTATAATATGCCACGAGTCTATCCTCTTGCTATAAAACTGCCTCGATGGCGACATTGCTAGCATCCGCGTTTACCAAAAATGGATAATCCCGAGGCAATCTTCATAACCGGTGTTGTTGTGGCCGACCGTTGTAAGTCATGGAAGGCCTGCAAAGCTTTGCCTATAACTTGAACTTTCTGTCTGCATGTCTTTACCCCCTTTAATAAATCTGTAAGAGAGGCTACATGTGTTGAGAATCCATGCATGTGTGAGCTGTAGGCTTGACACAATCCCACAAAGGACCGGATCTCTTGAGCCATCGTGGGAACAGCCCAACCGGTGATAGCTCTGGATGTAATTGGATCCCTTGAATGATGTATCCCAGATACATTTCCAACAACCCAAACTCACTTTTCTTTGCGTTGAGATATAGCTAGTTCTCGCGCAATAACTGTAGGGCATATCGCACATCCTTAATATGTTGCTCTGCCATAGCGGAAAAGATAAGGATATCCTCGAGAAAGATGGAACAGTCACTTCCTAATATAATCTGCCAATATCCGAGACATCATCATGTTGAACGTCGGTGGTGCGTTCTTCAGACCAAATGGCATGACTATGAACTCATAATAACCTCGCTCCATCCGGAAAGCCGTCTTTGGGATGTCAGCTTCAAAAATCTAGACTTAGTAGTAGCCACTCTTGAGATCGATTTTTTAGAAAAAAATTTACACCATTGAGTCTTTCCAAGGTATACTCAAAGCGAGCCATAGGGAACTTGTTACTGATTGTAAGCTGTTGAGTGCTCTGTAGTCCACACATAATCGTGCAGAATTATCCTTCTCTGCCACAAATAGAATGGATGCAACAAATGGCGAAGATGAATCCATGCGTGCAATCACTAAGGCAACTACTACTCTAACTGCCCCTCCGTAGACTTGGAAAGTCAGTAAGGAAACTTACTTGGGGGTGTGGAGTCCGGAAGCAGATCAATGCAATGGTCTTCCAGTCTATTGGGAGGTAGCTGGGGTGGCAGATCATCCCGAAGCATGATGTCTTGGAACTCTTGGAGTAGATCCACCATGATTTGCCCCATGACTGTTGCAGGGCTTTGGAATCCTTTAGGACTTGCTTGGGCTTTCTCCCATTTAGCATCATCTCTTGATTCTGGATGAGAGTCAACGCCCGCTTGTAATCAGGTGGGTCGAAGTTGTGGATGGTAAAACGGATGTGCAATCCTCAAATGAATTGCTTCATCTTGTCGCTCTCAAACTTGCCCAACTGCTGCGCCAGAGAGATGACCTTGTTACTGTACGTCAACACAGGGAGAGATCAGAAAAACTCATCCTCCAAGTTAAGCATATACTGTGGCGGTAGAAAACGGGCCTTGAAGTCGGTAACAAACATTGCCCAAACGAAATTCGTCTTAAAAGTTATTGGGTTCGTATGCTTACTAGCCCAATGTTGCCACCACGTAACCGCCTCATTGGTAAGATGAGGGGCTGCGAGGTGGACCTTGTCTTGCTCATCTTGAATCCACGCTAACAAAAAATGAGCTACGAACTGATGAATGAATTGAAGAATATCTGAATGGTCACACTTACCATCATAATTAACAAAATTTGGAGTGGACCGGGTGAGTGGTGCTATCTTTGTCAATGACGAAGCTGTGGCGGTGACTGTTGCTGTGCTCAACCTTACCTGCATAGTGGCTAACATCTGTTTGTGTTGGAGAAGCATAGCCTCTCGGTCTTACTTTTGTTGCCTCTCCGCCTAGGCGAGCTCTGCGCATCGCAGTGCCTCCTCATTCCTCCGTTCCTCATGCATCACTAAGAGCAGTTTTTTGAAATCTATGGTTCCTCTTTCTTCCAGCGGCTTTTCTGCTTTTTAATCCTCCAGACGTTGTTTTGTTTGGTTTGTTGTCTTCTGCTTTCTTCTAGTTGGGATGAATGTTCTTCGAGTCGCTGTAGGACGACCTGATTCTGCTCCAGAAGATTCGCCATCACTTCTTGAGCACTTGGCAGAAGCGTATCTGTTTTGTAGTCTTCCTCCTCTTCATAGTCTTCAGCATAGTTAGGTCCGTATGCGTACGCACGTTTTTTCCATACTCCATTTGTACGTCATTCCGTACGGCCTTCCGTATGAGGTGGTTTTTTTTTTCTGTTTTCTTTTTTTCTTTTTTCTTTTTTCTTTTTTTTTTTTGGTGTGTGGGAAGGGTTTTGTTGTGGGCGATCAATTTTGTGCCTGGCCAAAACCTTGGAAAACACTTTTTTAGAACTATTCTAATCCGTATGCTGCTAATCTGTACTCCGTACACAGTTGGATGACTTTGGCTGTGGTTGGCCTCAAGGATGGTCTCAAGGAGGATGAGGAGGATGGCACTAATGCAGATGATGATGAGGATAAGGATGAGCAAGAGAATGAGGATGAGGATGCAGCTTGAGGCTTGAGCCTCATCGGTTGTGAATTGTGATGCATTTCAATTTTCAGCTTATTTCCGGGCTGTGACAACCTTTTCTTATATGATGTTCTGCATTTGTAGTAACTACTTCCAAGTTTCTACTACCTACTACCTTTGATCATGATGTTTGGTGTACTATTGATCTATCATTGACACTATATATTAGAATCCAAATTCCAGATGACTCTGGTCTCTCGAGGCTGGACACTTTGAACTTTCATGAATCATGATTCATGACTTTAATATTAATACAAGTTTTAAGTTTGAAGTTTGAAGTTGAAAGTTTTGTAGCTCTATGTCAATGCAATGTACAATGTATATTTTTCTAAATGTTTTTGGGTAAAATTAGGGTCCCGTATGTTTCAGTCCTAGGGGCTGAACCATACTCCAATCATACTTCCATACTTGTCTGACGTATGCATATGGTAACGTATGGAAAAAACTATGGTCTTCAATGATGACGTCTTTTCCCGACGCTTCCATGGCACTTGATTGTGTGTCCTTTCCAGATCTCAACACAACCATACACTCGTGGTAGTCAAGCTAAATACAAACCGAGGCTCTGATACGAATGTAACATAAACGGTAATCTAATCATGTAATCACAGCAAGACCTTCTTTAAACCTTTCACGAGGAATTAGTATTATGCACCGTACAGAGAGAGGAGAAAAGGATAGAGAGAGAATAGAGTTGACAATCGATTGGGTCCCTACACCCACTGAGGGCCCCCTCCCCCAATCAGGATAGAATTTCCTTTGTACTTGGAAAAATGAGAAATACAAATAACATCTTCGAGAGAGCACGGAAACGCACTTCTAAAGAGTACACTGTGCACACGTTCTGCAAACCCAAAGACCTGAGAGGCAACGCCAACCAATACGAAGACCTTGATACTATCCACACTGACAATGTAGGGCAATTCTGCAAGGCAAGGAAGAGGCTTGTGCTGTCCACCGGGATGCAAGATTACTGCGTGAGTGAGAGAGTGAAAGCTAGGAGTAATAGATTCTAAAGAGAGCTGAGAGATGACTGAAATATAGAGCTGAGAAGTGAGCTGTGCAAACTCTAAAAGATAACCGAAAAGAGCTGCTGAAACGGTACCTCAAACCTTACTCCGTTTGCTGATCCAAATCCCCGACCGATGTGCTACGTAAACACCTTCCAGGAGGACTGAACTGATGCCAAGAGCTGAGGCTGGTTAGAGGCCAACTTCTGGAAGTGTCAGGCTGCTCAAGAGGGACTGGAGGGGAGCTGTAGGAGTGCTGAAGGTAGGAGGGATGAGTGAGGAATGAAGTCAAGGAACTCTACCGGGCTGAGCCAACCATCCCGAAACTGACCAACTTTCAGTCAGCTGGTTTGGGCTCGTTTTGCAAGCCCTTTGCCCCATAAAAGCCCACCTAGGGTGGGGTGCAGGGCAGCCTATCAAAGGAGCCCTTCCCCAACCCATTCCTCTTCACATGCTCCACCCTTGAGGGAGGCCAGAAGGGTTCCTATCCTAGGCTGGGACCTATCACTAATCGTAAGATGGAAACACTAACCTACTGTTCTCCAATGGGTACCAGTGAACAAGAACTGATAAGCCTAAGAGACTAACTTACGTAGCTTGTGCCTGACTGTCCCTGGACAAGGGGTCACAGTATACGACAAAATCTCCTATTACGGAACTATAAGGCACTTGTCGATGTCTCCAGTGTGTCACCTTGCCTTTTGGATTATTGGTATGCTCAAGTTGAGGCAACATGACCTCGGAAGGGTCAGTCAACATTTTCCTTTGTAAAGGATCAATGTTTGTATTATATTTATTTGGGGCTTCATGTAAATGGTCAAAGGGGTTAATGTCAAGGTCCTTGATGAGGGTGACAAGGCACTAACTAGATGGGTCTAAGGCTATGGGTCTTAAATGCATTAATTGGGAAATGTGCCTAGGGGCAAGTGAATAAATTGATATCCCAAGAGAGGGGTAGTAAATATGCATTTAAGAGGTACCCTAGAATGAAGACATGTGGCATACTAGATCCATCTAGGGAATTGGGACTTGGTGGAATATGCAAGCTGGAGCCTTCACGTAGGGTGGCTATTCTGAGAGTTTGCTGTCACCGAGAATTGGCTGGGAGGAAAATTGAAAGCCTGCCCCGTGATTGATTATTGACTAGGGAGAATTGAACAGGCTGTACGTTAGTCAATTTGAAATTTGGTATCAGAGCAACACGGATGTTTATGATAGGTTGTCGTGACAAAGAAAGCGAAAGGGTCTTTGGTGGTTGCTTCACTGTCAAGTTGAGAACTGTAAGCAGTCGTTAAGGAATCGATCGAGGACAGCATGTTATCTAGCTGCAAAGCTGTTGGATCATCTCAGATCACTTTTCAGGGTTTAAATAGCTGCCATTAAGATTAGTGGATATACATATAGCTGTGCTCCCGTTTTCCGTTAGATGTTACAGGTTGTGGGCTTTTGACGTCAGTGTTAGCGACTTCGATGCATGTGTTTGGGTGCCAAGGTCTTAACCTTGAGATCGTGAAGTGTTTCTAAAGACTTCGAAGCAAGTCTCGCCTGTTACTTGGTCAAAGGATTTTGCTGCGCAAATGTTTACTAGATTCAAGCGATGGTTTTCAAAAGCTTAGTCGTAGATATTGTGAACGCTGGTGGGAGCCGTACGCTGATTAGAGAAAGCCCTACGTTAAAGAGTTCATTCATGTTGTCGGTGTCACGAGCTAGGCGTAGAGGATAAGTTGATTCACCCGCTTGCGTGTGATTTCGACTGGTTGGACGTTGGGTGACGAAACTCAAATCGTGGTGGTTCAACGTAGTAATCGGTAGATTTGTATATTCTGTCAGCAAGCTCCAACCAGCGTCGGTTCGTTGAGAAGCATAGTCGAATCAGGGGATACCTCATCCTTGCAGAAGAAGGGGCCAACGTCAAATGAGGATCACACGAATTCACTTTTGCAGACAAAGGGCACAACCTTCTACGTTAATCGTTAGCTGCCAAGTTATCAAAAGCATACCCTGATGATGACGAAGTTAGGCTTTGAAAGGAAGCAGGTTCATGTCCTTATAGGAAAGAAGAAAGATATGACTAAGGAGCTTTCTATGCCTTTTAAATTTAGTTATGGTATCTCTTCATTTATTTTGCATTAGGATTTGAGGTTTCTGAGATTGCAGATATTTCCCTAGTATAGGGAAAAGATATTCATTTTGGTTCTCAACTATTTTCACTTGATGGTTACGCCTGTTTAGACACCTTTTGTGGTTAAGCAGTTTGTGAATAGAGTTTTAGGCGATGTTTTATTCATTTTAAAAAAAGAAGGGAGGGGGAAAAAAAACACCCATCAATCTAAATGGAAGTTGAAGAAGAAGCTTCTAGGGTGGATCTCGTAGAGTCGGGAGTCCGACCGACCCCACAGGTGTCGTGCCCAGCAGGCCATACACTGTTTGGTAGAATTGCATTATTGGAGGATGCCTTGCAATAGATTTGAGCGCAACAATTACAAGTAAATGCACGGCAATGCGAGCTCAGAAAAATGGTTCATAGTATGTCTGCTAGACCATCTCGTGAAGAGAAGGATAAAGCTCCAATGGGGCCTGAATCCAGTGTTCATACAGTCGAGCCTAGGAGGACTCAGGTGCCAAATATTGCCAATTATAGGCTAGAAAAGTATTATGGTCGGATGTCTGACCGTAGTTCCGATATCATAGAGACCTGGTTACACAAATGGGACGAGGCCTTCACCATTTGTGAAATTAGGAATGATATAAAGAAAATCCGCGAGGCCACCCATATGTTTAATGAGGCAGCGGATCAGTGGTGGATAAAACAGCAGAAAGATGGAGTGGCATCCACTACTTGGAAGGGGTTTAAAAAAGAATTTAAAAAACACTTCTTACCTCCTGACGAAGCATCCCGAGCTTGGCATCAGTATCGAAACCTTGGTCAGGAAATTTATCAGTGGCGGAATACACTGATAAGTTCAGAGAAAGTGTAATGAAAGTTTATGAACCTCTACCTCAGTCAGTCCAGGTAAAAGATTTTATCTTTGGACTGAATGATCGGATCAAGATGGAAGTTCGGGCCAAGTATGCGAACACGCTAGATGAAGCAATTGCCATAGCCCTGAACTATGAGGATGCCAAAGGAAACAAACCAAGTGGGTTTGTGCAGGTTGGGACTCGTTATGAGTACCCAAAGAAAACTGGGTTTAAGAAGAAGTGGATTAGTAAAGAGAGTGTCTCACAGCCTATTAGTCAAACCAAGCAAGCGAAGCCAGTTGAGACTCCTAAACCAAGTACCACCATTAGAGTGAAAAGAAAAGTAACACCAATGGCAGCCCGGGCTTGGTTGAAGTCTTCTTTGAACCCAAGAGAAAAAGCGAGGAGAGAAGGCTTGTGTTTTGGATGCCTTCAGCCTCATCAGTGGAAAGATTGTCCACGAAACAAGGATTGTCGGATGGCTGAGATGGTGATCTCAGAAAGCGACGTGGCAATGAAGGAAAGTCCCAGAGCAGAACAGATGCAGATTCACCTAGCGGGATCTTCTCAAAGGTCAGTACCTGTTTTGTTATGTGTGTCTGTTGCTAAGCTAGTAACCAGTGCACCTGATAATGTCCTATCAAATCCCGCAGCAACGGGATATACAGCCTTTAACGATACGGAGTTAATTAAGATGAAGGGGCAAGTAGCCAATCATGACCTCATTGTGTTGTTTGACTCAGCGTCAATGCACAATGTAATTAACTCCAAGCTTGTAAAGAGGCTGAAATTAAAGACTAGCCCATCTGACTATGCATATACAGTCAGAATGGCAAACGGAAGTTCAACTGAAGTATGGAACCAAAGGGTTACCCAATTGGAACTCCGAATTCAGGACTATGCTGAGAAGCTTGATTTTGAAATGACAAAGCTTGTTCACGCAGACATAGCCCTGGGTAAAGCTTGGCATTCTAGGAAGAAATCAGCCATAGATTGGAAAAAGCACATTTATCAATTCAAGATGAATGATGTGATGTATGTCTTACGAGGTGAAAAAGATATACCTCAAGGACCGTTGGTTTCCATAATGGAAGTTTAAAAAGCTCAAGAAGAGTTTTTATTTCTTTGTATAGCATCGGTAGATCCGATTGATGGTCCTTTGGCTAGCACTGATGTTACCCAAAATGGAGAGATGGTCAAGTTGGCTGATCAAATAGCAGAGGAGTTCTCTAATTGTTTTAGGGATGAGTTACCTTATGGGTTACCTCCAGAGCGGAATGTTCAACATAAGATTGAACTAATCCCAAAGGCAGAATCTGTAAATAGACCTCCCTATAGGTTAAGTTTTACCGAAGAAGCGGAGGTACGAAGACAACTAGAAGAATACCTCAAGCTCAGGTAAATTCAACCTAGTTTCTCACCTTTTGCTTCGCCAGTGATATTAAAAAAAAAGAAAGATGATACTTTTCGCCTCCGTATAGATTACAGAGCATTGAATAATATCACTATTAAGCACAAGTATCCGATGGCTTGGATCGATGATTTGTTAGATGCATTACATGGGACCATAATTTTTAGTAAGATAGATGTTAAATGTGGCTACCATCAGATCCATATTAGAGCCGAGGATGTGCATAAAACCGCTTTTAGAAGCAGGTTTGGACATTATGAGTTTTTGGTAATGCCGTTTGGACTTACCAATGCTCCAGCTACATTCATCATGCTTATGAACGATTTACTACGTCCGTATATCGGGAAGTTTATAGTACATTTAATTGAGGATATTCTTATGTTCAGCAAAAGTATTCATGAGCATCACGAACACTTAAGAATAGTGTTCAATACTTTGAGGAAAGCCAGTCTTTATGTAAATAAAAAGAAAAGTGTACTGTGTATGGTAAGACTTAAATATTTAGGATTCATTATTACTCCTGAGGGAGTAGAAATGGATCCAAAGAAAGTGACTGCGATATTGACTTGGCCTATCCCTCAGAGTTTGGCCGCTTTGCGATCATTCTTGGGATTTGTCCAATTTTATCAAAGGCATATCAAAGGATATTCCGAAAAAGTATCGCCATTGACTAATCTGACCTCAGATAAAGTACCTTTTATATGGGGACAAAATCAACATGAAAGTTTTAACACCATAAAACAAGCTGTGGTATTAGGACTGGTGTTAAAAATAGTTGATCCCCAGAAACCATTTTTCCTTGAAACCGATGCAAGTGGCATTGCGGTAGGAGCAGTTCTCCTCCAAGAGGGAAGGCCAGTTGCCTTTGAAAGCAAGAAGCTTTCTCCCTCTCAACGAAATTGGCCAACTCATGAAATAGAGTTGTATGCTATTATCCATGCTCTGAAAACATGGAGACATTACTTATATGGATCAGAGTTTTATGTCGATATTGATCGTGATACTCTGAAACATTTTTGTAAACCTCTTGACTTGAGAGGCCGCCAAGCTAGGTGGGCAGAACTCATGCAGGAGTTTAACTTAAAGAAGGAAGGATAATAAAGTTGCCGATGCGTTGTCACGCATTATGCATAATATGAGTTTCACAGTATTAGGAAGTCCTCTAATGACCGAGATTAGAGAAACTCAAAAGGTGGACGAGTTCGTCCAGAACCTTTGGCCTAAGGCTCATGTATTCAAACACAGGGAAAAGGGTCACCTAGCATCCAGAAAAGGCCAAACTTATGCAAGATATACCATAAGAGATGGTATGCTGAAAAGAAATGGCAAGGTAGTAGTACGTAATCAAAATGATCTCAGGCAGAGAGTCATTCAACAATGCCATGATAGCCCATGTGCGGAACATCCAGGAGTCGAGAAAATGTATGATCTCGTGAAGCGAGATTTCTTTTGGCCGAAAATGAAAAAACATATCCCTAAATATGTGACACGCTGTTTTTCATGTCAGGTAAGTAAGACAGAGCAGATGAAGCCACCTGGACTTTTACAACCTTTGAAAATACCACTAGGTAGGTGGGAGAGCATTTCCATGGAATTTATTGTAGGTCTGCCTACGACACAAGGTGGATATGATTCTATCCTTGTGGTAGTTGATAGTCTTACCAAGATGGCTCACTTCATTCCAACTATGGCCGAAAATGAAAAAACATATTCATGAATATGTGACACGCTGTTTTTCATGTCAGGTAAGTAAGGCAGAGCGGATGAAGCCACCTGGACTTTTACAACCTTTGAAAATACCACTAGGTAGGTGGGAGAGCATTTCCATGGAATTTATTGTAGGTCTGCCTACGACACAAGGTGGATATGATTCTATCCTTGTGGTAGTTGATCGTCTTACCAAGATGGCTCACTTCATTTCAACTAGAGAGTCTATTAGTGCCCCGTAAGTGGCGGATTTGTTTATTAAACATATATTTCGTTTGCATGGATTACCCAAATCCATAGTGTCAGACAGGGATGTCAAATTTACCAATCATTTTTGGACTGCAATGTTTGAGACACTAAGGACTGAGTTGGGAATGGGTAGTGGGGATCATCCAAAAACGGATGGTCAGACAGAAAGAATCAACCAAATTTTAGAGGATATGCTTAGAGCATATGTTTCATTGAGGCAACATACGTAGCACAAATGGTTGCCATTGTTAGAATTTGCCTACAATAATAGAAAACATTCCTCTACAGGGCACAGTCCGTTTGAACTGAACTATGGTTATAGACTAGCAAATCCAACTACAATTGGAGTACCTCAGAAAGTGCCTAGTGCCGTGAACTTTGTGGTTCAGATGCGGGAGATGCTAGCACTTGCAAGAGCTAACATCCGCCAAGCTATGGATAGAGCTAAGACGTATGCAGATGAAAATAGATCCGTTAGAGAATTTAAGGAAGGAGAAAAAGTTTTTCTCAGAGTTTCTTCGCACTCTAAGTCTTTGACTGCAGGGGAGTCTGCTAAGTTATCACCCCAATATTGTGTGCCGTGGCCTACAAATTAGAATTACCACAGGGTTGTAAGGTGCACCCAGTATTTCATGTTTCTCGTTTAAAGAAATTTTTGCATACAGGTGACTCACTAATTGAGGGTGTTGTTTTGTTTCAAGAGATAGAGGATAATAAAAGACGCAAACCAACAAGAATCCTGAACTGAGGAACAATGCAAGTATGCAATCGAAAGATACCCACGGTGTTGGTTGCATGGCATGGTTCACCTTTGTTAGAAGCTACATGGGAATCCATATACCAGTTACGAAGAGTGTTCCCAGACTTTATCATCGAGGACGCTGATGCCTGAAGAGGGAAGGAACGTTACGCTCAAGTTGAGGCAACATGACCTCGGAAGGATCAGTCGACATTTTCCTTTGTAAAGGATCAATGTTTGTATTATATTTATTTGGGCTTCATGTAAATTGTCAAAGGGGTTAATGTCAAGGTCCTTGATGAGGGTGACAAGGCACTGACTAGATGGGTCTAAGGCTATGGGTCTTAAATGCATTAAGTGGAAAATGTACCTAGGGGCAAGTGAATAAATTGATATCCCAAGAGAGGGGTAGTAAATATGCATTTAAGAGGTACCCTAGAATGAAGACATGTAGCATACTAGATCCATCTAGGGAATTGGGGCTTAATGGAATATGCAAGTTGGAGCCTTCACGTAGGGTGGCTGTTCTGAGAGTTTGTTGTCACCGAGAATTGGCTAGGAGGAAAATTGAGTGCCTGCCCCATGATTGATCGTTGACTAGGGAGAATTGAACAGGTTGTACATAAGTGAATTTGAAAATTATCCTGAGAACATAGCTAGACAGGGACTGTAAAACTAGTTGGTGTAGCCTCTTATGAAAAGTAATACAACATTAACTATAAACTAATTTATAGTATAGCTGTTACGTCCATGACTAGACTAAGTAGGGTATAGGCTTACCAAAGGCTAGGCCTGGCTAAGTAAGATACCTAAGGTTAGAGCGTGATTCAACCCAAGGTTAGAAAGTATAGTCTAAGAATCATTGATTTACCTCTCCTATTTTCATGTAACGTGGCTAATTCTTTTTGTTGCAAAAGAGAGGGGGGGGGGGGGGGAGAGTAACAACCACCGCACAATTACAACCACTATGCTACTTGTGTCCGCTACTATTTGCTTACTGTAAGCTTGTTGAGTGCTCTATACTCGACACATAGTCGTGCAGACTTATCCTTCTTTGCCACAAATAGAATGGGTGCAGCAAAAGGCGAAGAAGAAGGTCTTATAAACCCTGCGCGCAGTAATTGAGACAATTGATGTTCCAACTCTCCCTCCATAGACTTAGAGAGTCGATACAGGAACTTACGTGGAGATGTCGAGTCCGAAAGTAGATCAATACGATGGTCTTCCGGTCGGTCGGGAGGAAGCTAGGGTGGCAGATCATCCCAGAGCATGATGTCTTGAAACTCTTGGAGTAGATCCACCATTGCTTGCCCCATCGAAGCAGCAGCTTAAACTGCAGTGATTTGGCACTGGACATAGACAAGTGCACACATAGCACCCTTACGGGCGGCACAACCTGTTTGAATATGCGAGATTAACGGAATCCTTGATATGCTCCAATCGCCACGTATCACGGCGGACTCAAGTAAACCTTCCACAATAGTGAAGGTGTCCTGCCGCCAATCAAGCGTCAGTACATGCTCACAAAACCACTGAATCCCAAGGCTCATGTCGCACCCCATCAAAGGAGTCAAAATAAAATCCCGCATAAACAAGACCTTCTAAACTGAAAAGGTGAAATGGATGGCCTTATGCGTGATGTGTGTGCACAAGCCGGATGTGAACCCATCCACTGCAAGCTCGTAAGGCACCAAGGTGCACCCCACTGTCTTGGCAAGCTCAGGGGAGATGGCATCTTCTGAACTCCCCATATCGAACAAACTGATGTCCATTAGCTGTGGCATACCCTCGAATAAGCGCCTTCTTTTGATTTGAGAAATTTCCCTTCTTACTACCTTAAAAGACCACTGTGGGAGCAGCATTCAAAGCAAGGAAGATGGCATTCGTAGCTAAGGATGGAGGCGGAACTGAAAGCGCCAATACATTGTCGACGGACAAAGTAGACGCCTTCGCAACCATCTCAGCAAGCCACTTCGGACAATCCTTCTTGCCATGTCCAGCGATGTGGTGGCAATGAAAGTAGTGATTTTCTTGGTGGTACCACTTCTGCTCACGGGCTGTAGATAGCCTCCTATAATGCCTGCTTTAGCCTTCTCATTCGGAGTCATCTTGGGCTTGGACTCCTTCGTTTGACCAGAAGCCTGACCGTCTTTCTTTTGGTACTAGTTGTCCTTCCTCCCGCTGTGTTGTTTGACTGCTGCGGGCTTTGGAATCTTTCTAGACCTGCTTGGGCTTTCCCCATTCAGCATCATCCTTTGATTCTGTGCGAGAGTCAGCACCCGCTCATAATCCGACCGGTCAAAGTTCTGAATGGTATAACGAATGTTAGTGTCCAATCCTCGAATAAATTGCTTCATCTTGGCGCCCTCCGTCACACGCAATTATTGCGCCAGCATGACGACCTTGTTACTATACGTCAACACAGGCAAACCATTCTGAGAGAGACGAGAGAACTCATCCTCCAAGTTAAGCATATATTGGGGTGGGAGAAAACGGGCTTTGAGGTCGGCCACAAACGTTGCCCACACAAAATTCGTCTTAAACGTTGTTGGGTCAGTATGCTTACTAGTCCAATGTTGCCACCAAGTCACCGCCTCACCCGTAAGATGAAGGGCTGCAAGGTGAACTTTATCTTGCTCATCTTGAATCCGCGCTAAAGGAAAATGAGCTACAAACTGATGAATAAATTGCAAAATTGTTGAATGGTCACACCTACCATCATACTTAACAAAATTTGGAGTGAACCGAGTGAGTGGTATTACCTTTGTCGATGATAAAGCTGTGGCGCCACTATGCTCAAACTTACCTACATAGCGGCTAACATCTGTTTGTGTTGGAGAAGCATCGCCTCTCGGTCTAGCTTTTGTTGCCTCTTTGCCTGGGCGAGCTCTGCGTGTCGCAATACCTCTTCATTTTTGCGTTCCTCACGCATCAACAAGAGCAGTTTTTCAAAATCTATGGTTCCTCTTTCTTCCAGCGGCTTTTCTGCTTCTTTTTCCTCCAAACGTTGTTTTGTCTAGTCCAGCTATCTTCTGCTTTCTTCTAGTTGGGATGAATGTTCTTCGAGTCGCTGCAAGAGGACCCGATTTTGCTCTAGAAGGTTCGCCATCACATCTTGACCACTTGGCAGAAGCGTATCTTGTTGGTAGTCTTTCTCCTCTTCAAAGTCTTCAAGGTTGAAATCTTTTCAAAACCCTTCCATGGCGCTTGATTGTGCGTCCTTTCCGGATCTCAACACAACCATACACTCGCAGTAGTCAAGCTGGATATAGACCAAAGCTCTAATACCAATGTAACATGCAACGGTAATTTGATCGTGTAATTCACAGCAAGACCTTTAAACCTTTAGCGAGGAATTAGCGTTATTTACCATACAGAGAGAAAGGAGATGAGGGTAGAAAGAGAGTAGAGTCGACATCCCTATACCCACTGAGGGCCCACTCCCCGAATCAGGGGAGAATTTGCTTTATACTTGGAGAATTAAGAAAATACAAAGAACACTCTTCGGAGAGAGCACGGAAACGCCCTTTTGAAGAGGTCACTGTGCACACGTATAGCAGATCCAAAGACCTAAGAGGCAATGCCGACCAATACCGAGACCTTGATGCTGTCCACACTGACGATGTAGGACGCTTTTGCAAGGCAAGGGAGAGACTTGTGCTGTCCACCGGAATGCAAGGTTACTACATGATAGAGCCTATGAGAGAGCTGAGAGATGACTGAAATAAGGAGCTGAGAATGAGCTGTGTAAAACTGTGAAAGATAACTGAAAAGAGCTGCTGAAACAGACCCCAAACCTTACTCTGTTCTCTGTCCCGACTCCCCGTCTGATGCACTGCGTGAACACCTTCCCAGAGGGCTGAATTGATGCCAAAAACTGAGGCTGGTCAAAGGGCCACTGGGGGTGAGTGCCAGGCTGTTCAGAGGGGGCTAAGGAGGAGCTGTAGGAGGCTGAAGTGCTGGGAGAACTGAATGAGGAAAGAGGGCCTAGAGGCCCCCTATTTATAGGGCTTTTGGGGCTGGTTGGCTGGTCCCTTGGCCCCATAAAGACAGCCCTAGGCCCCATAAATGCCAGCCCTAGGCCCCATAAAGGCAGCCTAGGGAGGGGCAGCCCTTCCCCTGCCATTCTCTTCACTTGTTCCAGCCCTGAGGGGGCCTATCCTAGGCTGGACCTAAACCCATCCCTAAATCTAAGACAGAAACACTACCCTACGGTTCTCCAGTGGGTACTAGTGAACAAGCACTAATCTTCCGACTTGACCTAAGGCTGAGAGACTGACTTACGTAGCTTGTGCCTGACTGTCCCTGGACAAGGGCTCACAAAGGGGTCACAGTAGACAACAAAATCTCCTATTAGGGAACTATTACGCACTTGTCGAGGTAGCCAATCTGTCACTTTGCACCCAAGTGCAAGAGTGCATGTGACAGGGAGAGGGAGAAGTAGAGGAGGAGGGAGAGGGAGTGGTGAAACATGGACAAGAAATGGAGGGAGAGGGAGGTGGATCACAAAAATAAGGAAGATCACAAAAATAAAAAAACATCACAAAAATCGCAGAGATTGTTCTAAATCACGATTCACATCAAGCAACCAATGACGAACTTTTCTTCAAAAGGTCTATCATGATGATGGTGAGGAATTCTGGACCAGACCAACAGGAATTCAACTAAGCATGCCTCAAACTCCAAGGTTAAACAATCCAGCACAAAGAGAAAAGAGAGAGCCATCAACCTAAGCAGTCAAAGCGTCAAAACATATCATAATGGCATGAATTGTTCGGGATACTTGGTGCTTGTGTGAATAGACACATCATATTTTTTAAGAATGCCAAAGAAAACTTGAGACTGCCATGATAAGTTCTATTGACAAATGATAGAAACATTCTATAAGGATGCCTTGAGTTAGGGAATACTATAAGGATGCCTTACATAGGCCAAGTTTCTGGAGCTAGTGCTAGGCAGGAAAGTTCATAATAAGGATAAATGTTTGAAGGTTCAAAACGTTCCAACAGATTAGAAGCATGTGGTGTACATTGCCTCAAGAAATATATGAAATATGCCCCAAACAAGACTTCTGTTAAGTATGAAAGAAACAGCCAAATGCAACGCACTAAGGCACAAAGACATTATGCGAATAGCATGAGAAACAAGTGGTAAAGTACCACCGAAAGAGTGTAAGGATAAGCGAAATTGTGAAAGAAACCAAGATTATGGCTGAGAGTGCCACACCAAGCCAGTAATAGAATCGGAGACAAAAGGACTGCCTCTGCACTTTACACGATGGGGCAGGATGGAGAAAGGGGCTAGGGGGAGTGGCTGGGCCAAAGCAGAGGGAGGGGGGAAGAAGGAGGTAGCGCTGGGGAAGGTTTAAGGGGGCAGAAGCAGAGAGGAATGTAGACGGCGCAAATGGAGAGAATGCGGCCAGGGGGGTGGGGGGGGAGCTGACGAGGGAGGGGCAAGTGGAGCTCGCAGGAGCAGCAGGGAGAGCACTCCCATGGATAGTTACTATTCACTAACGCACAATTAAGCAAATTTATCCTGGATGATAAATGTATATCTTGGAAAAACTGTTTGCTCTGGTACTTGATTTCATGTGCATCCCATTGTAATCTTACATTTCCATTCCATTGTGTTACAAAGCGCACGTCTAAACTCCTAAGATGTAACAGTGGGGAGTACGGATCATGAGTCTTAACTTGACATACTTCCAAGCATGATACATAATCCCCAGAATAATCACACAAAGTCGATCCAGGAAAGAGATGCCTTGATGGACTATATTTGCTTCACAGAACAATCACCCTGCACAAATTGAGGCTATAGCCAAAGTGCAAAATATAGAGCATCACATGGCTACAGTGCTCATCGCATTTGTGCATACTTGGAAGTGTAAGTTCACAGTACAAAGTAGATCCACACTCTTCAAATCAACAGCAGTATTGCACACAGAAAGGCATACTCCTACTTCTATTGTGATCCATCATCATACTGTCCTGATAACGTATCATTTTCACTGCACAAAGGCAGTATTCTTCCTCTGCATACATCTCACTTTGATGTATCTATCTGATAAAATTTAAATGAAGGGACATGGAATCCACTTCCCACATCCAATCATCGCTTTCACAATAAGCAGGGTGCTTTGACAATAAGCATGCTGTGTGTCCCCACGTTAATATGATGTGTACCCAGGCTAAGTAGCCTTGGAAGTTTCATGCAGCCTCTCCTCTTCATCCTCACTATCAGAAAATTCAAACTCATCCAGAGATTCTGCCTCATCCGACAGGCTGTCCCCATCTACACTCTTTTCAGCCTCCCTCTTACGGTGGTCAAGGACAGAATTTGCGTATTTCCCTGATTGCCTAGCTCTGAACTCAATCGAACGCAGTCGAGGCCCATCTCGCAGCAGCTTATGATATTTTGCTTTCAAGCTGACAAGAGGATGCTCTGCAGTGAGTTGCCGTTTATGATATGCCTCCCTTAAGAAGATCGTGTGGACGGCACCTTTTAGACTGATGTAGAAAACTCCCGGAAATCGGTTGAAAACCCTCGAAACGTATTGAGGCAGATTAAACTCTTCCTTAAAGCGCCCGATCACCTCTATCAATATTTTCTTTTCAATAGTAAGGCTCAAAATCTCATGCAGAAGTGCAACCATCTTCCTTTCAGCGAGAGGCGTCCCCTCCGCAACCCAATTAGAAGCATACGGACAAACGTAAGGAAGCTTCTGCCATTTGTCCAAGTGCTGAATTACTTTCTTCCTCAACTGCATTCCTGGTGAATACTTAAATTTGAAAGCAAGAGGCCGTCCTCGAGTCTCAATGTCGCCATGACCCTTCTCCTTAGCATCTGCCTTTGCTTTTTTCTCAAATTCTGTGATCGCCAAGCTCTCATCCCAGGCCTCTAGTTGTAGGGTTTGAAGGGCCTTTCGCTCGTTGCCTAAGCGGAAGTATTGTGGGTACTTTGGGACGACACTGGTGAGGAAGTCATCAGGAAAGCCGAAAAAACGACTGCCCAACGCGAGCTTGCTTGCAACAATTCGATTATCCTTAGCCAACATCAGCAATCTCCTTAACTTTTCCACTATCAATGGCTCTTGTTGTGCGTAAATCTGTTTCTCTTCCTCTAAAAGTTCTAACAGTTCAGGCGCTAACCTGCACCACGGAAGCTTATCGTCGGGATGCGTGAAAAACTCGAAAATATTAGGATACTTCCTCATCAACATTCCGACCTTCTCGTCACTCATTTTTAAGCCCAGCTCTCTGCGTTTCATGATTATAATCCGAAACGGTATGGCTTTCCTCCGGAACTTCAAGATTTCATCCCTGATTGTAAGAATAGGGACCAGTTCCTTTTCCGTACCTGCAACGGTATCAAGAGGGCGATCCTTTTTCAGTCTGATTTTCGGAACTGGGGTGTGGAGCTGTCTGAAGAAGCAGAAGGCGGTGTAGGGGAGAGGGGAATGTGAGGGAGATCTTGAAAAGGGATGAGCGAAAAAAGGGATGGTGTCAAGCTGAGGAATGCATCGAAGGGTGGAAACGAAAGCTTGCAGGAGTAATCGTCTCGCCATGGATCTCCAATGAGGGTCTCATAGAAGGTCACATTTCCCTGTTGTTGGGGAGTAGCAAAAACCATAAACCCTGCCAAATATGTTCGGGAAGGAAGTTTACAATAGGCAACCTCAATCCTCAACAAATAGCTTAAGAGACCCCTCTAATGAAGACCACTCCGAAATTCTCGAGCTTCAGGCCACATGGCCCGGCCCTCTCTGCTTAGTGCACACTTACACAAAAGTGCTGCACGAGTGGCGAGTCGCACGAAAAACGAGCCAAATTGAGGCTCGCTCGATTGAAGAATTTGCACCTCCGAGCACCAGCGCTCTAATTGGGTAACCAAGCTTGGCTGTCCAATGGTGGGCAAGGAGATGGTTTACTGCCAAGGTTTTCACCTTCACTCTTAGAGCCAGTGCACATAAGCATGTAATGCGCAAATGGTGCTTTCTATCGATTTCGTTCACACGCTCTCATAGCTCGAATAGTTTGTTGCATTTATTACAACTCTGAATGTTTGCAGAGAGCTCTACATGTGGGAGTTAGCAACCTTTCATTGGCTTACCCATCAAGCTCTATACCTCAGTGAGAGCATTGAAGGCACTTCCACTTGCTTTGAGCGCCACATGAGAGGTTTTGATTGGTTGGAACGAACAAAATCCTCTCCCTCGTTACGGCGTGGAACCCACATCGGAGTGGAGAATTTCGTCAAGGATTACAACGTGTAAGGCCTTGCCTGCCCGCCATGATTTTCAAAGCCTCTCATTCATCGAAACGACCGCCGTTTGGTCTGTAAATGGCCTTATAAGGGGCAGTTGTATACCGGAGGCTTCCCCACCCGCCAAGCCAAAAGTACACAAGCGAGGGGCCACATGCCAAGCAGCAATATCCTGCTGATCATGCGCTTGGACAAGTATGGGCAAGTACAACTGCTTGCCCAAGCGTATGGGCGGGCAATTCCTTCTCGATGAGAAATTCTAAACATGTGGGGGGCAGCAACCTTACCGCTAGGCCATGGCGGTGTGTATTCATCCCCACTTGCCAAAGGCGAATTATTATGGCTTGGACGAGCGAGGGCTTGGTGCGTAACCTCCCTAAATATGTCATTTGAACAAAATACAAAAGCTGACAATGAAGAACATCTTGCACTTTTTCATGTTTGTTTTATTGCATTCCTAGGTTTCTGGGTGTTTCTATATTACTCCCATCATGTCAACTCAACACTTGAACATAATTGAGAATGGGCCACAAGTTAGTAAAAGTTGATCAATTGCCTTGACAAGTCTACAACCTAGTGCCTAGGAAGAGTATCCACAAGATTCTAAGAAGATTCCCTCTTCTCCCCAAATGCTTCTCATCCTTCCTTCTTCCACCGTGACCTTGGAAAGCTGAGTTCTCTTCATCCAAGCAATATATTGAGAAATCCTCTTAGTTGGACTCTCCTCATGCTTGGGCGACCTCTTTGACAGGAGGGATTGTCACAATTCATTGCCATTCTCACGTGCCACTTCTCTGTCTCCTTTGTGAAGTTCTTGCAATGCTGGTCACTATGGTCTCTCATTTCGCAATTCCTCTTAGCCATGGCTGGACAACTACTAGAGCAACGTATAGTAGAGATCTAAAGGGATTTGGTCGAATATCAAGGGAGAAATCGATGAAAAAATAGTCATTTTAGGAGAAAACATGGTTTTCTCAATTGATGAAGATGATGCTGCCCCGGGTGATGTGACACGTCATTTCACCTAAGATTTGTACTGAGTCTTTTCTTCTTGTGTATCTTTGATTATGCATCAAAAGCCCCAAGTTTGATGCTATGTGGAGTGAGGTATCAAGCCTCCACGGTTCCTCTGTTTTCTGCAAGCATTTCTAGACATTTCTTGAAGTTTGACACTACACTAAATGCTAAGTTGATGCTTGAGGTATGAAGTGGGGTTAAAGTACAGTACAGAGATTGCTTTTTTAGTTCATAGAATGCTCTTTGAAGTTCAATTGGTATTGATTTCTTGACAACATGCCAAGTTCTCAATGCTCTTCCAATGCCAAGCACTTAAAGAAGACTACAAGAAGGACAAAGTACAAGATAAAGAAGACCCTAGTTAAGAGGATTTGGGAGAAGCCAACTGGCTATGCATATGCCAAACAACTAGGTTTTTCTGAATTTTTATCTAGCAATTTGCATCTATATGGTGAAGGTGATTTCTTTGTTCCGAAAGATTGATCTTTTCTAAAGGGATTAGACACTGCCATTAAATTGATAAGACCTTCCCAAATGGCCTCCAAAATCAAGATAGATAAGTTAGAGGGAGAGGGTTTTCACACTTGATAGACCAAACTAAAATTTATTCTCATGAAAAAGGGGATCTAGAAGGTGGCTAATGGAAAAGAAAATAAACCAACAACTAGGGAAGGAGAAGCTTTATGGCTCCCTAAGGATGAAAAAGCACTAGCAATAATTGCTCTTGGATTGAGTGATTCTTTATCCACCACATTGATGGTTGCGAGACTGCTCATGCTGCATGGACTCATCTTGAGCATGTTTTTGGAGCACAAGGGAGATGTTCCAAGTTCAACTTGCTCATCAAATTATTTGATCTAAAATTGGATAGAGGAGAATCCATCTCTTCACATTTGAATTCTATGAAGACCATACTAACTCAGTTATCTGGCATCAAGTTTAATCTTGATGAAGACATTGTAATTGCTATCTTACTTAGAAGCCTAAGTGAGGAATGTGGCACTATTGTCACCACACTCACCAATATACCAGAGATTATTTTGGTGGAAATTGAGGCATCCCTCTTGGAAGAGGAAAGGAAAATCAAATAGAGAAATGACTACAAAGAACATGGGGGCATATTTGGCCAAAAGCAACTTCAAGGGCAAGAGCAAAATGAAGTGCAACTTTTGTGGAAAACCTGAACATTTTGAAAAATAATGCATTGCAAAGAAGAGATGTTCAGCAAATCTTGTGGAAGAAGCAGAGACAGAAAAAGAAGAAGAACCAAAGGATGTTAAAGCTCTCATTGCTTACACCACCCAGGTCAATTTTGACAAGGGTGAGGACCCATATGTGAGAAAGAGGGAAGGGGAAGAGAGGAGAAGAGTCCAATACCACCTAATAGACCACTTCCATAAAGTAATTTTAGTTATTGGTTTTTTAATTATATAGGCAGTTTGTGGGGTTGAGTCCAATACCACCTAATAGACCACTTCCATAAACCTGTTCCAAGCTTGCAAACAAGAAAGATGTAGGAGAGGACCAGGACTAACACTAATATGCTCCACTACCAAAGCCCAAGTTCTCCTAGAGTTGGATGCATGTCCTTGCGACCACAGACGTAGTTGAGAAGACACGAACACAGATGGCATCGTGTGCTCCGAAGGTGCCTGAGACTATAATCCCACTAAATATGATTAATGTTTTGAGGAAACTTGAAGATGAAAAAGGGATACAAAAGGTCAAGACTGACATCCATTGGCTAAGGTACATCGGTGTTATCATGGCGTACCATGAATTCTCTTCCAACTAGGAAGCCAGTTAGATAGAATCAAGGCCCCCTTAGGATCCCTAAAGGTAGAGGAAGCCCTCCTACCATCAGCTTAAGCCCCTCTAGAAACTAAAGCCCTGCATGAGGATAAGGCCTCAAGGGCCAAAAACAAGAAGACTTCTCCTAAGGGGAAGCAACCTGAACAAAAAGGCCTAGAGGATGAAGAAGAAGAGACTGACTTACGCTAGGTGCCCAAGCATTTCAAAGCCTACATGGTCCAAGACCATATGATACTTCTTGAGCAAGCCACGAGGACTTTTGAGGAGGGAAACCAGTATGCTTATGATGGTCCGACTAAAGTCAAGGAAGTAGATCTTGCTGTACATATCCTAAAGTGGTCTACATAGCCGACGACCTTACAAAATTGGGCAAGAAGGCCTTGATTTCCCTCCTATGATGATATGAAGACTGTCTCACTTGGAAGTATATTGACATGAAGGGTGTGCCCCCTAAGGTCATGCAACATACCATCCCAATGATGGATGACATTAGACCGGTGAAATTAAGATCCTACCCTATGAATCCCAAATACACGATGATTGTGAGGGAGGAAATACAAAAACTCATTGACGTGGGATTCATCTATGAGATCGAACATACATACGGGCTGTCCCCCTATCATCATTGTTTTGAAAAAGAATGGCAAAATTCGATTATGTGCCGACCTAAAAAAGGTCAATGATGTGACACGTAAAGACCACTGTTTGTTGCCCTTCACAGAGTCTGTGTTAGAGACAATTGTAGGAAAGGAGGCTTATAGCTTTCTAGATGGATTCACTAGATATGATCAAGTATCCGTAGCACCATCGGATCAACATAAGACAACATTTGCCACATTGAATGGGGAGTATACACTTCTAGAGTGATGCTCTTTGGGCTCACCAATGCTCCCACTACATTCCAACGATTGATGATCACATCTTTCAAGGAATACGTGAAGGATTTCCTAGAGGTGTTTCTGGATGACCTGTGTGTGCATTTTGCATGGGATGACCACCTCAAATATCTCATACTTGTTTTTGAGAGGTGTCACATCTATAGGATTTCTCTCAATCCTCTCAAATGAAAAATTTTGGTTAAACATGGGGTGATTTAGGCCATGTTGTATCCAAGAATGGATGTTTACATATTAAAACAAGATCAAGTTCATCTTGGAGCTACCACCCCCTACTGGGCATATGGGCTACTATCGTAGATTCATTTATAGCTATGTCAAGATTGCTTGCCCCCTGTACAAGCTATTGATCATATTAACTGGACAGAGGCTTGCCAAAACTCCTATGAGACTCTCAAACTCATCTTGGCTTCTACCCTGATATTGTGAGCACCCGACTAGAATTTAATATTCCATGTGCACATAGACTCCTCCAAGTTTGCAATAGGGCGGGTGTTGGCGCAATCAAGCGAGTATAATTTGAACTATCCTATATATTTTGCAAGTCACTAGTAGCTAAACAATGCAGAGATGAATTACACGACTACAGAAAGGGAAGGCCTTTCAATGGTCTATGCTGTGAAGAAATTTCATCTCACTACTTGTTAGCAAACAAGTTTCTGTTCTTCGTGGATCACCAACCAGGAACTCCTGTACCTAGTGAACAAACCCTGCATGATGGGACACATTAGGTGGTGGATGCTCATCCTTTTAGAATTTGAGTGATCTTGTTAAGGGCCTTGTCCTATGGAGATTCGTTAGACAATAAATGACCAATCTCTTGAGCCCATTTTGCTCTTAGATCTATAAGGAATAACAGAGCATCTGGGAGATCATTCTCCATTTGGGACCTGGGACATATGATTAGCCAATGAAATGGCTACGTCCCTTGCAAGATAGGGCCCAAACAATCATGAAATACGCAACACCACACCAATTAATAGCTGGCCAACTTTACCGCATGGGTAAAGGGACAACATAATGCACCGCTGCATCTATGAGGATGATTTTGTAGAGGTGTTAGAACTAGCCCATTCGGGCATCGCAAGAGGGCACTTTGCACGAGAACTCAATGCTCACGGCCCACAACATGCTACAAGCAGGCCTATGGTGGCCCACTCTCCTTGCACGTAGTTGAATTCACCAAGCACTGCGATCCCTACCAACGAACCTCCATACCTCATAAGCAAGACTATATGCCTCTAATGAGAGTTCTCATTGATCAAACCTTTGTGAAATTGGGAATTGATTTCATTGAACCTATCCATCCAGCGGATGAAAGGGACACAAGCCTAATATATTATGGTGGCTACCAATTACTTCCCAAAGTGGGTAGAGCCAAGGCTACCAGGAAGGCTGACGCATGAGCAACAACCAAATTACTATATGATAATGTTATACCATGCTTTGGTCTCCCACTCAAATCATGAGTGACCATGGAACCCACTTTATAAATGAAGCAATTTGCATTCTAATGAGTGAGTTCCTAATTGTTCACACAAAATCCACTCCCTACTATCCTAGAGCAAATGACCAAGCCGAGAGCTCCAACAAAACTAAGTGCCTAACAATCACCTGCATAATAGAGGACACTTGTAATGACTGGGAGCACAAAATTACTACCCACTTTGCGTGTACCGCAGAGCATACAAAGTCGTGACCAACTGCACACATTTAGTCTTGCATTTGGGGTGGAGGCAATAATGCCCATGGAGCTCATAGTACCAAGCCTAGGGTAGTAGTCTCTGATAGACTATCAAAAGAGGCCATTCTTGAGAGGCTAACAGATCTCGAGAAGCTTGACAAAATGAGGTTAAGAGTAGCGTATGACATCAAGGTAAAAAAACTTCACAAAAAAAAGTGGTGCGACCGCAACCTAAAAAACAAGGACATTGAGGAGGATAGCCTTGCACTATTGTATAATGTGAGGAATACTAAGTGTAAGCTTTAAATATCACGGCATGGATCCATATTGGGTTGTGGAAATCATGCCACACTGCGACCTTGATGGAGTTGAAATGGATGGCTTCATTCACGAGAGTAAACTTAAACATTATTATGGCGCCTTGACTCTCTAAACACTAAAATCCATCCATCAAGAAAAGGAATTAAAAAAGGAAGTTGCTTGCATGAAAAGGCAAGCAATAGAAAAGGCCTGAGTGCCTGCCAAGCCAAAATGAAACAATTGGGCTCATATCAATTTGCAAGGCTACAGTAGAAGAGCTAGACCCTATGGAAGATCTAACTTTTGCACCTGTTATAGTGCAAGTGGACTTTCAATTGTGCAGGGAGACGATTTACTCCACTAAAGCCTTTGTGGATAGCCTTTGTGGATACTGAGGCCTATGGAAGATCTAATTATTGCACCTATTAGAGTGCAAGTGGATTGTGCAGGGAGGTAACCCACTCCTATCATTGTATGAGTAGTAAATGGTCAAAGTATGCCAAAGATGGAATATGTGGAAATAACAATTTCAATAAATAGTGTGGTAAGCAGATGCTATGTGATGGTGATGTGGATGAACAAGTTATCCTCGATAGGTCTTGGTGTTGGTTTGTTAATTGCCAAATTGATTGGCAAGAATGTACAGTGACCTTAACAAGCATTCATCGCACCTTTGTGATCACATTCAGTTGAGGAGACTAGGCATCAAAGCTCTCCAAGTTTGACAATTCCCCCACCCAATTCGGCAAGCAAAGCAAAGATCCACCCACCAAAATCCAAGATTCAACATGTACCCCCACCATAGCCATTACTCCAGGTGGAAAATCCAGTACCACAATGATGCCTTCATCCTTCAAGGATGTCGCCACCAAGGCACCCCAAGGAACGACATGAATACCAGTAGCGGCTGTATGCATCTCATTGATGATCCCAACCACCACCTCTTCAAGTCATGAGAGAGAACACTGTTGGCCCCCAAAGGTTCTCTCTCCAAGCCAATGGTCTCCATCATCCAACAAGAAAACTTCAGCATGCACCAAAATTACAAGGCAATCTTTAGCTTCATCGAGTAGCAAGGCAACAATAGTCCCATAAGAACCTACCTCTAAAATGGAGGTAATCCTACAAGAGCCTATTGTTCACCCATCAAAGGAAAAAACCACTCCAACAAGGTCACTACTGACCCCCTTATACCCTTGAGTTCTTATGTTGTAGGGGAGAATGTTGTCAAACGACCACCACGGTACCACAAGAACTTGCTTGTTAAAAGGGGACAGAGACACAAGAACTTGCTGCACACCAAAAGGAAAGTCAGAGGCCAAAGCAACCATTGAGCCCCAATGGGCTCCCAAGAGCAAAACCTTAAGTTAAGCCTTTGCTTCTACTTCTACGTCAATAGCCAGCACTGTAGCACCCTGTAGCACCACAGGAACCTGCTCCTAAAAAGGTAGTGCCACAAGAACCTACCTCTACTCCTACTCTATAGGTATCAGCTTCAAAGAAAACCATCCATACAGGTGCCATAAAAGATTGAGCTAAGCCACGAGTCTACCAAGACTTGAAGGCCACACTACTTCTAGTAGATGCTCATGCGGGGACAAGACAAGTCAACACCGAGGAGCTGACAACACCATTCATTCACAACTCCAAGGTGCAACTGTCCGCCCTCCTTACACATGCACTCCACAAATAATAGCTTGGAAAGAGGCAAGGTACCCCATGCACCCGCTAGTCTAATTTTATTTATCATATCATTGGTTTCAGGTGAAAATAGGAAGTCCCCACAATAGAGTCCTAGTCCTTAGGTGAAAAAAGCACACCTGCCCCCATCAACTTGAGCACTACATACCCATAATTCAGTGGAGTAAACAACTTGGGAATCAGATTAGGTGACTAGGAACCAAATTTTGCACAATTCCAGGTTCAAATCTCTTACTTCCTTCCCCACATTGCATTGTTCATAACACACTGCATGCTACAATAACACTAATGCTTTGAACAAACTGCATGTCGTGTCAACACAAACTCCCCATCATCTATTGCCATGCCGCTGCATTCATGCTAATACCCCAGCATGCCACAATGAGCATAAATGTGTGGGCCTCGATGCTGACTCACGTGTCGTGGGGATATTGAAGAGATGCTGATGGGAGCGTCCACTCCAAGCTATTCCTTGTGAGAGCAATGCAAGGCACGAGCCGTCCGCAAGTGTCAGCTGTCTTCGGATTGTTGCAATGTGTTTCCACACCAGAAAGAGGGAAGGCGAAGAGGGGAGAAGAGAGGGGAGAAGGGAGGGAGAAGGAGAAGGGAAGAGGAGAGTGAAGGGGGATGGAGTGGCAAACACAAGGGCACTACAATGGAAACAAGGGAACACCCAAATCACTATCTTGGAAGAGAAGAGGGAGCTTGTATTCAAACTTGTGCAAACAACAATGAAGACCAAAGTCAACACTTTGGCCTTTTATACAAGTCACCTTTTGAAGGGAGGGTCAACCATTTTCCTTTTAGCACTCTCCTTCTCTTTACAACCAAAGGCTCTTGGGCCCGTAGTGTGCCAAGGCATACTGCTATTCTTTCCATCTCTCCCTACTAGTAGAAATAATGCTTGTGTTAACCATATTAAAGTGCTTGGGACAACAAACCTGGCATTAGGAGGTGGTCCTAACTAGCTCCCAAATAGCGCTTGTGTTAGCCTCACGTCTCCAAGGCTTAAGGGATTTGGGGCTCAAACTCCTTGAGCGCCCTCACGCCTTAAGTCATTTGGGGTTCGAAGCCTGTGAATGAGGCTCAAAGCCTGGAGTAGTGAGGCTTAACTTCTGCGAGACACCTAACAGCAGCTTGCAGTTGGAACATACAACTTGTGCACGTTGCCTAAACGCTTTGGTCTCGGGATATTTGGGGATCAAACTCCCTGAGTTTGAGTTGTACTCCTTTGCTATTTCCATTGATGTAGACTTGAAATGTGCACGTTGTCTATAGTCTCTTTGGCCTTGGGGTGTTAGCTGGAAGCTACGATTTGTGCACGTTGCCTAGAATCTTTGGCCTTGGGATATTTGGGGATCAAACTCCCTGAGCTTGTCTTCTACTCCTTCCATGTGCACATTGATTGCAATCATTTGCCTTGGGGTATTTGGGGATCAAACTCCCTAAGCTTGTCCATTGAAGTAGATCATGAAGCCTAATCACCTTTAATTAATGATTACCCTACATTCGATGACTGTACTCTGTGGATGTTAACATTGTCACGACACGATTTTGTAGTCTAGAATATATTAGGCTAGCATGATCAAATGTAATAATTAGAAGGTAGGCTAGGTAGGTTTAAATGGAATATGAATAATGTATTGGATATGTTAATTGATTAATATAAATGGAGTACTTACACATGTAGGTCCTAGAATAGAAATGGGTAGGAATGCACGGGTATGCATTAATAAATGGTAGGCGTACAAGAGTCATAGGCTAAGGGTAGAATAATGGGGTATGCCCAAGAGATGGATCCCAAGAGGCATGAGAGGTTGTGACCTCTCGTATGCATAGAGTGTGTGTATGAGGCATTAGGCATTCATTTGTGGTTTTGGGATTGCATGAACATTGTAGAGTTGTCAATAGCAAAAGTACACTCACGTGCGCACTCCTTCCACCCCATTTGGAGGGCCAATGCTTCCCAATTTATGCATCATTCTTTCACACATGTGCATCCTCCAACCAGTATGTCACAAGTGGTATCAGGTAGTGATTCTCTGACTGTGTGGACCTGCAATGTGGAAGCTGTCACAAATGTTGACATCAGCATGACATCTATGTTTGTTAGTGTTTTGAAGTGATAGGAAGTTAGTTTAGAAGATTGCTAAGGTGTGTGTGAGCAAAATCCACCGAGAACACCCAAAAATGGAGATGCAAGCTGAATTTCAAAAATGGTTCTTGAGTGTGGACAGCCCTGCTTGTAGAAATTTCTCATTCTTCCACCAAAAGTTGATTTTTCTCTTTTTTGTTTAGTATAGGTAGTTTAGGTAGTGCCTAGCACCCACAAACACTCAAACTCAAAAATCACTATAAATCACCAAACAGAAGCTGGCAAAATTTGTGTTCTCATACATTTCCTATCCCCATGGGTCATTGCCATAGCGCTATCCTACCAACCCGTTGCCAAAGTGCTATCCCCATGGTCAGACCTTCATTGACCTAGCAGCGTAGCCCCTATCCCCATGGCTTAACAGTTGTCTGCCATCTAACCCACCACCTTCATTAATACGTGTTAGAATCTGCTATCTCGTCGGTCTAACAGGCGTTGACCCGTGGTCTTGAACCTATGCCTATGACCCATTGACTTACAGTTGTCAAACCTACATCCGCTGCCATACTTACATCCCGTCGAGATAGATAACCCACCAACCGTTTCTCAAGGGTTATCCCTACGCCTGTCATCTTACTGACAACACCATGTCCATGGACTTAAGGCTATCCCTATGGCTGTTGTCTTCGAGCTAGCCCTGCAGCCATCACCATAATCACATCGTGCTAACCTGAGCATCCTGTAGCCTGTACTCTTAGTGCTAATCCCATGATTGTGGGCATACCATCTTCACTCCATCTTGTTGACATGTGTCAACTCTTTGTCCCTATGCCCGTTGCCTTAGCTCTATCCCTACGGATGTCGCCTTAGCTCTATCCCTACGCCTGTGGGGATATTTCTGGGACAGTAAAAAAAAATATAGAATTAAATTTGAGCCAAAGTGTACCTCCGCGGAAATCTTATACATGCACTTGAGGACTGAAAGAATTTTTTCCAAGGAACCTGAGCCCGAGGACAATGTTTCGAGCTACGCTCAACCCGCTTTTCGCCCTAATTTGGGATTGGCTCCAACCAAAAGCTCCATTACTAACTCTCACTCAGTGTTAGGGCCTTTAGCTCCGATGAGACGAAGGGCGCGAATGAGGAAAAGACCCTGCAAGCCCGAGGGCTTCCAAAGCTCCCTACATTGGCTTGGCTCTACCTAACTCTCTTACTTCTTCTATAGCCTCTAGGTTAAGAGGTACAATATCCAACATGTTTGGATGATTGGGCCAAACGGATTCAATAGACATGGAGAACCCCTTTACCAATATGTTCGTGGAAAGGGGAGACTAGCAACAATTGGCCCTTGAGCCATAGGTAGGGACTGAGACCACCTTTGAGGCATCTTGATTTGGAATGCATGGAGGATGAAGACCCATAGATGAGGGACTTCACAGGGTGAGACCTTGGTCGAGGAAGCGCATGAGACTCTCAAGGGGGAAACTCTTATGAACTTTTGACCTTCCAAGTGCCCCCAACATTTGCTATCTATGTAGCCCCACAAGTTCAACCTTATCGTCCAATGCAAGGAGCCTCGATGCAGGTGCTCGATGACCCGCTTCCTCCTGGAGTCTGATAGTTTACTCTCGCATCTGCAACCCCAATATATGGGGGAGTAGGCTTTTCAACCCCAATGCCAATACCAACAACCTAGTGGAACCCGCCACTAGGGCAACCCGCCTTTATGACTCGTTAGGCCCATAATGACGCTACCTCCACTAGCTTCCCAAATAGTGCTATCGGATGAGGCAATGTGCATCCTGTGAATGCACTAGGAAGGGGGGCCGCCTCACCCCCGACTACACAAGTATTTCCAACAAGGATCGCCAATCCCCATAGGAGTCAACGCATAGCCATCTCCAAGTTGATGACTAAATTCCTTGGGGAAGGAGATCCGATCTCCCACGTGGAGTGATTCAAGCAAATATGCAAAGCCTTTGGTGCTCCCGAAGATCTAGAAATGGTTAATGCATTTGGCCTCAGTGTGGATGGCTAGGTAGGCCAATGGTATAGGGCCCTCAACCCAGAAGAGAAAGTCAATTGGGAGGCATTATGAAAAGCATTCATTGTAGGGTTCACCCCCAGTGGACATCAGTTGAGGCCAATTAACTAGTTATCTGAGGTGAAACAGAATGACAAGGAATCCCTATGGGATTACATTGCCAAGATCAAACACCTCAATTCCCATTGCGAACCATATGAGAGGAGGAGTGACGAACAATTGCTGCCACGCTTCCATATTGGATTGGCAGACTGGAAGCTTGATGGTCATGAATCCCACTTCCTTTGCAATCTGCAGCAAGGTGGCTATCTGTATAAGTGATAATATGATGGATAAGGTTGTCCAAGACAAAACTACAACTCCAGTAGACGTATCACAATCAGTAAGGTCTTCCAATGCGGAGCCTACCGTATAAGTGATAATATGATGGATAAGGTTGTCCAGGACAAAACTACAACTCCAATAGAGGTATCACAATTGGTAAGGTCTTCCAGTGCGGAGCCTACTAAGAAGGAGAACAATGAGCCCAAGGGCTTGGATATGAGCGAGTTGGCCTCAAAGCTATTGAATCAACTGGGTCAACAATGGAAGTCAGGGACCTCCAAGGAGACACCGAGTAACCCCCATTTATTTTCTAGAAAGACAATGTGTGGTACGAGGTATGCAATGGCAATCGTCCCAACAATGATTGCCCCCAGCTTAGGGCAAGGCAAGTGCTCTACTGCACACACTGCTATAGATGGGGAAACCACAACACCTCCCAATGTCGATTCCCGAGAGTCCTTCCCCAACCAATTTATCAAGTGAGACCCCCATTAACCCTGATGGCCCCACCCAACCCTATGAATGCACAAAGTGCCTAGTTTAGAGGAACTACCCAATGATTAGGAGGAGTCGAAATAGGACCACGATCACCCCAACTATTACCCTTGCAAGGAGGGAAGTGGCACCATAAGTCACTACCTCCTACATGAGGATCAACATGTCCCAGTGTTCTAGACAACTCCCATGGCCGCAAGGGCAAGAGACATGAACTCCTTAATGCGAAGGCCCTCGATCCAATGTTGTACTTGCCAAGGTTTGCACAAGCCAAGTGAATGCCCATATAAGGGCTCAGCGAACCCTCTTGTGTCATGCTTTAAATGCCAGGGGCCATATTTTTTAAAGGACTGCCCCTATAGGATACCTTTTACTAATGGAATTTTAGATCAGGTTGCAAGCCATGATATCTACTCATTTATGGATTGCTATAGTGGGTATAAAGATCCAAGGATGGGGCTAGTACCAGAGATGTTAAAGCTACCTCTACACAAGGTGGAGCAGTTGGCACTCTAGGAGAAGATTGGAACACAAACTCAATTGAAGAGTAGCCTCATTCTTAAAAGCAACATAAAGAGCTTGTTTGAAATTATGGTTCTTGCTTAGATCTTTTCCATGCAAGCCCTGTTGGGGTAAAGGCCATGTGGCCAGTCTATACTATGCTTCCACTATATATACTATGCATACCTATTCTTTGGTGTCTCTTGACACCCCCACATTGTGTGCTCTCCTCTCCTTCTTGTTGCCCTTTGCTGTCCCCGATCCCCTTCAAATTGGTATCAAAGCTCTGGGAAGCTTGGTGACAGCCCGATGACCTTGAGTAGCTTGGTGGTAGACCGGAGCCACTCGGTGGAGTAAGGAGTTCTGTTTCCTGGAGAGTTTGAGAGAGAGGTGAAGAGTGAGAGACCCTTGAGCTACTTGCAGCTGTGGAAAAGAAATCTCTGGTGTGTTGAGGGAGAACCCTGGTCGTGGTTGAGGATAAGAGAGACGAATCTCTGGCTTGTCCTCCCTTCTACAGGCAGTTTTTGGTCACGACGTCAAAATTTTGCAAAACAAAACTCTATTTTACTCAATTTCGACGCTTTGAGCAATTTCAGGTCCTTTGGACCTGGGTCTACTATTTTTTGGCCGAATTCGATCGTTTACAGCCCCAAATTGCTGTTTCAAAATTCTCAGACAGTCATTTTTTACTGGACATCAATTTTTGAGATTTAATATCTCTCTTTCTGTCAGTAATTTGGACTCATGGTCAACACAAGACTTGGAGATTTTTGGATTTTCTACAAGTTTGCCTTCTGCAGTAAAGCCATCCGACATTTCGTTTGGGAGATATTCACTGGCGAATCCTGCTCATAAAATTTGCAGACATTTTGTGTGACAGTCACTTTTCTTGACAGGCACTTTTGGAGCTGCCATATCTTCTCATCCTTGGAGAATTTGGCTCAGCTCACTTCTGAGAAGTTGGAGTATTCCCAACTTGCTACAAGTTTGCTGTTCATCGCTTTGCCATTCGACCAATACTTTGTGAGATATAGCGCTCTTTTGGCATGTCATTTGGCATTTTTTCACAATTCGGTGAAGGACCAAGTAAGAGGCTATTTCTTGCACTTGTCTCTACCTTATTTTGTTTTCTGCATTTGTTGCAATATTTTCTTCTTGGCATGGCCCACCTGATGTGGTGGTAGAGCTTGCCATTTGGTAGAGTGGTGGTGAGGTTTGGTGCAGGACACAAATTTGACACAACGTAAAGTGCTAACTTGAGCATGGTTTTTTGAGGCATTTTGGATGCCATATGTAGTGAATTTTTGGGCAACAGTTGCAATTGGTAAATGCTACATTTTGGATGCCATATGCAGTGAATTTTTGGGCAACAGTTGCAATTGGTAAATGCTACAGTTTGGATGTCATATGCCATGTTGGGTCAATGCAATTGTATGCAAGGATTCTTCACTTGTTGTTGAAGGTTTTGGCACTGGTTTAAGTGCGGGCACTTGTTGTACAGGCTGTGCACTTGTAGTGCATTTCACTCTTTGGTGGCATTGATTGCTTGCAAGGAGCTAAGCGTTTGAGCATCATTATTGTCTTGTTGTTGTGGCTTGGACATTATGCCAGATTCGTCATCTATGATGAACATTAAAAAGCTAGAGGGAACTAGCAACTTTGATGTGTGGCAGACACAATGCATGAACATACTATATCTCAAGGACCAATATGTTCCCATTCAAGAGCAAGGCAGGAAGCCTACGTCTATGACAGATGCTGAATGGTGGAGGCTAAACACACTTGCTAAAGCCACTATTATGTTGACATGTTGCGATGACATTGTTATGAGCATTTGGAATGAGAACACTGCATGGGATGCATGGCAGAGATTAGGGACATTGTATGCATAGCAAAGCGCTTCTAGCAAATTTTTTTGGTTGAAGAAGCTTGTGCAATTGCAAATGAGAGAAGGGCAATCTGTATTGACTCATTTGAATGAGTTTAATAAGACTTTCAGTCATGTTATTCAGCATGGGCTGAATTTGGATGATGAGGTTAAGTCATCATTGCTCTTGGTCAGTTTGCCTCCCAGTTGGGATACATTTGTCACAACCACTAGCAACTCTCATCATTTGCAGGTCTATGCTGATGTAGAGGGTGCCATCATGCAGGAGGACATGAATAGGCAGAATAGAGTAGGTTCCAAAGCCTCTAGTGCTATGAATGTCAAAGGTAGACAATAGGATAGAGATTAAGACAAAAGAGGCAAGTCTAGAAGCAAATCTAGATCTAAAAAGGACATTGTGTGCTTTTACTGTGAGAAAAAAGGGCATTATAAGAGTCAATGTCATAAGCTACAGGTTGACAAAAAGGCAGGCAAAGTGGAGTCAAAGGATAAGAAAGAGGGCGATGACAAAAACAACGACAAAGGGAAGGGCAAAGTTGAAGCAAATGCTCTTTTGTACGCTTCTCCAGGTTCTGATGATAGAGGTGTGACACGCCAAGGTGGTGTTACCATTGAGGAGATTGATAACATAGTGGATGAGTATGTAGCAGAACAGGAGATACTTTATATGGCTTCTCATGATGACCAGCACTTGCTAGCTAGCATGGGCACTGCTATGCATACTTGGCTCATTGACTCAGGAGCTTCATTTCATGTCACTCCACATCGTGAGTGGTTCACGACATACATGGCAGGTGACATGGGATTGGTTTTTCTTGGAGATGATCATGAGCTACGTATTGCAGGCATTGGTGATATTGATCTCCAGGTTGGTCATGGACGCATTTTTACACTTCATGATGTAAGGCATGTACCTGAGCTAAAGAAGAATCTCATCAGTGTAAGTCAGCTTGACTTGAGTGGTCATGTACTCTCTTTTGGGCATGGGAAATGGAAAATATGTAAAGGATCTTTGGTCATGACAAAGGGATCATTGGTTGATTCTCTATACCCTCTTTCTTGTACTATTTCATGTAGTTCAGCTCATGCTACCACAGAGCTGCCAACAGGTGTGTTGTGGCATTGCCGGTTGGGGCATATGAGCAAGAAAGGAATGGAAATCTTATCTCATTGTGGCTACTTGCCTATGTTTAGTGGCTCTGAATTTGCTGGTTGTGAACATTGCATTTATGGGAAGCAAGTTCAATTACCTCACAAAAAAAAACTTATGCGTAAGCTCTTGCCATTAGATTTGGTACATACAGATGTGTGTATGATGCCACAGCTTTCTTTGGGTGGTGGCAAGTATTTTGTGTCTTTTATTGATGATGCTACACGAAAGGCATGGGTGTATCCTATGCGTCAGAAAGATGATGTGTTTCAGACTTTCAAGATATGGCTTGCATATGTAGAAAATCAAACAGGTAGGTCATTGAAATGTCTTAGATCTGACAATGGAGGTGAGTATGTGTCAAAAGAGTTTGATAACTTCTTGGCTTTGAAAGGTATCAAAAGGGAACTCCCTCCACCTCACAACCCATCACAAAATGGTGTTGCTGAGAGGTTAAACAGGACTATACAGGATAGAGTCCATTCAATGTTGTCACATGCTGCTTTATCTCATGGGTTTTGGGCTGAGGCAGTAAAAACTGCTATACATTTAATCAATCGTTCCCCTCATCGTGCTTTGGATTACAAGGTGCCTAAAGAAATGTGGACAGGCAAGCCTTTGTCTTATAAACACTTGCACGTGTTTGGTTGTGATGCGTACGTGCACATACGTAGAGAGGATCGCAACAAGTTAGATCCAAAAGCACAGAAATGCATATTTCTTGGTTATGGTGAGGAGGGAGAGATGGGATATAGACTTTGGGATCCTAGCCATCATAAAATAGTACGCAGCAATGACGTTGTCTTCAAAGAGCATTCTATGCCAAAAAGATCAGCTGATAGACCAGAAGTGGTGAGACACACCATATTTGAGGACACATACATTGGACAGCCAGTTAGGCAAGTACAGGAGAAGATAGAACAATCTCCAGTTCAGCCCGAAAATGTATTGGATGGTGGTCAGGTAGATCAGCCACCCACAGGTCCACATATACCACAATTTTAGCCATATAACGATGTAGAACAGCCGTGTTTTAATGGACAACGAGCCTCACATGAGCAGCCCGCTCCTCAGTTGAGGAGGAGTACTCGATTGTCAAATCCTCCTGATAGATTTCAGCCAGGTTTGGACTATCTTATGGTGACTGACTGTGGTGAGCCTTCATGCTACAAAGAGGCTATGCAGAGGGCAGATAAGATTAAGTGGGAGTTGGCCATGAAGAGCGAGATGGCATCTCTCAAGAAGAATGGCACATGGGATTTGGTGCCTTTGCCGGATGGGCATAAAGTCTTGCCATGCAAGTGGGTGTATAAGCAAAAGTTTACACCGGCTGACACTTCACTAAAGTACAAGGCCAGGCTTGTGGCAAAAGGTTTCAAGCAAGAACATGGGATTGATTTTGATGAGGTTTTTTCTCCTGTAGTCAAGATGACTACCTTGCGGACTGTTTTAGCTTTGGTTGCTAGAGATGACTTGGAGTTGTATCAAATGGATGTGAAGACCGCATTTCTTCATGGTGATCTCCATGAGGAGATATACATGCAGTAGCCAGAGGGGTTCGTTGACAAAGGGAAACCTCGTCATGTATGTAAGCTCAAGAAGAGCTTATATGGCTTGAAACAAGCTTCAAGGGAGTGGTATCACAAGTTTGATGCATTCATGAGAAAGCAGGGCTTTGGCAGGAGTGAAGAGGATCACTGTTTCTATGTAAAGAGGGCCAAAGATGGCAGCCTTCTTATTTTGCTCATCTATGTAGATGACATGCTTCTAGCCGGAACATGTAAGCAGTCGTTAAATGCCTTGAAAGCTGAACTACATAAGGCATTTGAGATGAAGGATTTGGGCATTGCGAGCCATATTCTTGGCATGCGTACTCAGAGAGATAGACAAAGGCGATTGCTTTACCTGTCTCAAAAGGAATACATTGGGAAAGTTTTGGAGAGATTCCATATGCAAGGTGCGAAGGCTCTTTCTACTCCATTGCCTCCGTACTGCAAACTTTCTCAAGAGGATAGTCCGAAATCAGATGAGGAGTGGGCTGCAATGTCCAAGATACCTTATGCATCGGCTGTTGGTTGTTTGATATATGCCATGGTTGCTACTAGACCAGACATTGCTTATGCAGTGGGAGTAGTGAGCCGATACATGGCGAATCCTGGCAAACGGCATTGGGAAGTAGTGAAAGGGGTTATAAGGTATCTCAAAGGCACTCAGGATATGTGCATATGCTTTGGGCAGACAAATTCAGCGGTACATGGGTATGTAGATGCTGATTATGCAAGTTGTCCAGTGAGTAGGAAGTCGACTACAGGCTACTTGTTCACATTCGTAGGTGGTGCAATTTCACGGGTCTCTCATCTACAGGGTTGTGTTACCCTTTCTACCACTGAGGCAGAGTATGTGGCAGCCACGGAGGCCGCAAAGGAGCCATATGGATTTCTCGTCTCTTGGCAAAGTTAGGTATGTTACAGGAGATTCCAGTGCTACACTGCGATAGCCACAGTGCTATCATGTTGGCCCAGAATCCAGTATTCCATGCCAAGACAAAGCACATTGATATCAAGTACCATTTCTTACGGCAGGTACTTGGTGATAAGCTCATCCAGCTTGTCAAGATTCATACGGACGACAATCCTGTAGATCTTCTTATGAAGAGTCTAGCTTCACAGCAAGGTTTGCACACTGCCGAGACCTCATGGGTATTGGATAGGTGACCTTCTTCTATTGTTGTACATTGTTGTACATACTCTCACTCCCCTTAGGCACATCACCTTTAAGTGGGAGGTTGTTGGGGTAAAGGCCATGTGGCCAGTCCCGTGTACATAGTATACTATGCTTCCACTATATATACTATGCATACCTATTCTTTGGTGTCTCTTGACACCCCCACATTGTGTGCTCTCCTCTCCTACTTGTTGCCCTTTGCTGTCCCCGATCCCCTTCAAGCCCGAATCCAAGGCCATGACAAACTTGCTCATATTAAGAAGCTCAATTATTAAAGAATGTTTAGATTCCCCCATAGAAGAAGAAGAAGAAGAAGAAGAAGAAGAAGCAACAACATCTTGATACTTAAGGACAAAGCCTTGTGCCTCATTAAGAAGGTGAAAACTGACTCTCTTTCCTTTTGGAAAATTTGATCCAACTGCAATAGTAAGGCATTTGGTGACTCCACTGTCCCAAATCTCTCTTTCATTGCTCCAAAAAACTTTTCCCAATCACCCTTGGTATCTTCTGGAAAAGCCTCATGCCTAGTTAAGGCCATGCCTTCCAAGAAATCTGAAAGTATTTCGATCTGCTCCTTCATACACTAGCCTATCAAGTGGCATGCTTGATTGAACTCCTAGATATAACTCCCTGAATCTTCTCCTTTGAATCCATAGAACACTAGATGTTGAGCATTTTGCACCAAAATATGAGTAGAAACAAACAATTTTTGGTCTTCCAAAGATCACCGCTCTTCCTTAAATCTAGCAAGACCGTGAGGTTATGATAGAAGAATTCTTAGAAAAACCTACTCGACATCTCCACCAAAAGATGTGACACAAAACTGGGAGTTTAGTTTTGGTCACGTCTCAAACCCACATATTGAAGAAAAGTAAAGAGGTTTTGGCGTTAAACAAAGCCAAAGAGATGCTCGCTCTCTATCTCCTTAGATTAAAAAAAAAATATAGACATCAAAGGTGAGATTGTACTCTAGCATAGGAAATAGGAAGGGCTTAGGGGAAGCATTAATTTGGGCTAATTAATCAGCTCCGAGAGTGAGGGCAACCCTTTGCTGTTGGGAAAAATCTTGCGACTCAACATCATGTGAATTGATGTGAAGGTAGTGAATTGATAAGGCTGATTTGGGTGGACTGGATGATTGGAAAGAATCTTCTTTTTAAGAAAACAAAGCTCAATAGTCACAAAGAGATGGCTAGTCATAAGGTTTACAGAGAGCTGGCTAGTCTCAATAGTCACAAAGAGATGGCTAGTCACAAGGATTACAGAGAGCTACACACCTGATTGGCATTAGAAGGGTTAAATGTATAGAGAACCAGTGGTATGCCGGGATGAACTAATGGATCAATAAATGCTTATCAAAAATTGATATCATGAACTTGTAGAGATAAATAAGAGCTTTGCATCCATATAAATTCTTTTACACTTTGACAATCGAGTGGAAAGTTATTGCAAATTTCCTATGAGTCGGCAAAACTGTCCCACACAATAATATGTGCTATTTAGACAGCAATAACTATTTCATTTCCACTTAAAAAAATATCTATATATATAAATGGATAGGGCTTGAAAAGACAAAGATTTTGCTATAATTTTCATTAGAATTAGAGTCTAGAGCAAAGAGTTATGACCATTTTACTCCGAACTATGAAAACTGTCCATACCAGGCTTGAATTTGCCCAATTAGCAATTTCCTTCAACATTGGAGAAGAACTCACAGATCATTGTGGATTGAGTTTGCCTAGGAGAGTAAAAGATAAAATCATACCATATTTGGAAAAGACCTCCTCATGTGGACACATGAAACTTTGAAGCGAAGATCGAAGATGATGAAAGAGATAAGAGAAGAGTGAGGAGAAGGGAGCATAAAACGTCATTCAAGACATCAAGAGAGAAGAGAGGTGTACAAAAAGGAGAGCATAATTCTCTAAGGAAAGGTAAACTATGGGTAGAGCTAGACATAAGGTGATGAAATACCTACAATGAGCCCTCGAGTAGGGGGACAGAGCCTTCTTTTATAGAAAAAAATTTGCCCTCCTTTACCTTGTTATATTTCCATCTAGTACGTACTTTGACCCCTTGGTGACATAAGCACATGGGTCATCCTTTTGGGCACACTTTGACAAGTCAAGAGGCCTCCACATGGAGCCCATAGGGACCATATCTTTTCCAAATGTCCACATCCTCCATACTCCACATAGGAAGGATTCCTTCATCAGTCCATACTCTTCCACATTCCTCCACATGCCCTCCACATGCTAGGCATGTGATCTCTCCTACATTATTGAGCACACATGGACATGAGACCCACCTCTTATATGGCTCACTCTTCTTATTTTTTGAAACCCCATAATCTCTCACTCACAAATAACTCTCATCCCATACTAAGGAGTTTGTAATTCATACACATGGTATTTACAATGATTCATTCCACTCATCCTCTTAATCCCTTACAATGTCTTGGAAAATGAAAATGAAGTGATAGGTAATAGGCTACCAGTATCTTCACAATCTTATCAAACATATATAAAAGCGATACCAATACCAAACAAGGGTGCAAGCATGCACGAAAGCACTTGGCTCCAACTTGTGGGTTTTACGGGTCTTTAGACATTGTCGATTGTTTAGTAAGAAATAATAAAAAAGAAACGCTTTGAGGACTCACAAGATCCATTAGGATTTGCCAAGGTTCTATGGTTATTTGCATGCTCTCACATTGGCTGTAAAGCCACTGCCTTTATTAAAAAAACTATAAATTAAAGTTGGAAGGTAAATTGGCATTATTTTTCCTTAAAGGTTTTATGAATGATACCTGCAAAATTTTGATGTCAACTTTATGGGGTTTTTTTAAACCTTATTTTTATAAACAGATCCACTAGATGACAATCTCTTCACCGGAAAGCATAAAGCCATGATTTCTTTTAAACAGGTGAAGCTGTTTTTCTCCCAAACGGCTTTCTAGATAGCAACGGCTTTAGCAGTTAACATGCAAACTGTCTTTACCGCCTTGCTCACAAACGAACACGTGAGACTTGGATGAGTGATTGGAAAGCTTGAAGTGACTTGAAGACTTGTAGCTAGAAGAAGCCAAGGTAATCATTCTAGGGACAGCTCAAGCATGGAGGGAGAGTGGAGTCCTCGAATTGATTTATAGCCATGTTGGAGGGGGGTAAAAAGCACACACAAGCTAATGAAAAGCCAAGCCACACACAAGCTAAAAGTTGAAAAGCCAATAGCCATCTAAAAGTAGAGGTTAAGAATTTTAAAAATTCCTAAATTCCTAAATTCCTAAAAAAATAGAATAATCACAAAACTCCCACTCAACTCAATCCTAAAGCATTGTCTCTAGGAGAGCCAGTGCTAATAAAAGATATCAAATTTTTGTGTCACAACATGTTCACATAATCTTTAGATCCTTATGAACTAGCACCATGCAAGAGTACAATTAGATGATTGGTAGATTGGATATTGTATTAACCCTCAAATGATGTGATCCACCATTTCCAAGGTGTTAACACACTCTCACCCTGTATTTAGAAGGCAAAGCACACACCTTGCACCACCATTATATTATCAATATAAGGGAGGTATATATCAACCAAAATACCTCTAAACATTCCAAAAAAGACTATATAATATTAGCCTGACTTATATACAAGAACCAATAAAAATTTTCTAAATTGAGGCAACCTTCTATAGCATACTTGAAGTTTACGAAGGCCCACATGTATATGTTCGGAGGCTAGTATATCAATGTAAATCCATCAATTCATAGCAATGAAGCACAATATAACAATGTATATCAATGTTAATATAGTACCATGAATCCACCATGTATATTAATGTAAATCTAACACCATGAACCCATCAATGTAAATCCATCAATTCATAAGAGTGAAGCCCATGTAAATGCTCTTTTTCCCATTGCATCCTTAATCCAATGCTGCTCACCCACTCATTGATGATGATGGAACTTGCACACTAAATTTGAGAAGCACCTAAACCAATAATAAAATATATAAAAGATAAACCATTGCATTAATATATCTAGCATGCTTGTCGTATAAACTAAGCACAAATTACATTAGGATGGAGAAAAATACTATTCATCTTATTTAACAATTGACATGGACACAACCATAAGAGTATATTTACCTCCCGTTGACATAAGAGTCCATTTAGGACAAGGTGCCTCTTTATCAAATAGCACATTTTGATTATGATGTAGAGGGAGGAAAGGACAATGCTTGTCGTATAAACTAAGCACAAATTACATTAGGATGGAGAAAAATACTATTCATCTTATTTAACAATTGACATGGACACAACCATAAGAGTATATTTACCTCCCGTTGACATAAGAGTCCATTTAGGACAAGGTGCCTCTTTATCAAATAGCACATTTTGATTATGATGTAGAGGGAGGAAAGGACAATGCTTCTCTTGTCTTGAACCTTTCTTTGTAGATGTATTGTGGAGAGTCTCCTTATTCGATTGGCTAGTGGGCTTGGATGGTGGATTGAGGGTGGCTATACTTTGTGTTGGCGATTGATGGATGTGCTTGGTCTCATGGTTGCTTATATTTGGGAGAGATGCATGGTATTCCTTTGAAGATTGGGTAATGAGAGGAAATATTTTTGCTATTTGATAGTTATATTTTTACAAACGTTGCTTATTAGGCTTGCTGGTACTCATTAGGAGCTATTTGATAATTAGATTTGTACAAATGTTGATTACTAGGCCTACTAGTACTCATTAGGGAGCCAATATTTAGCTTGTGTGGTTTTTATATGCAAGCAATGGCAACGTGGGGTGCGTTGCTTCCTCCCTCAAATGCCCCCTTTGAAAAATGATAGCCACAAGTTCACAAGTTGGGCATTCATTCACTATATTATAATGTGTTGTAGATATCGTCAACCTATTGAATAAGATAAATTTTTAATTTATTTATGCTTCATTAAAGTATTATATATTTTATGTATAGGCATGATATGTGACGTGTAATTAGGCATAAGTTCTCAAAGTTATACTGGCATTCTAGCTTTTATCCCACATACCTTATGAAAAAGAGCTTTGCCAACCCCTAAGCTCAAAATACTCAATCTTGAGCAACTTTAGGAAATAGTTATGACTTTTGGGAGCTTAAAAAAGTGTCATTTATTACTTTTTTTTAATAGTTTGATCTACGATAAATTGTCTCAAAAGAACACTTGTTGTCCAAATAAAGAACACTTATGGTGATAAGTTCTCAAAAAAAGTCCACTGCGATAAAATGGCCCAAAAAAGAACTTGTTGTGGTACAGGTGTGAGTATTTGTTAGCTAACTTTTGGGTGCATTAGGGGTTAATGATGCGTTCCTAGATGTGGCATTTGCAATTCGCTAGTGGGCCTAATTTTTGGGTGTTTGGGTTGCTTCCATTATTTCGCACATCAGGTTTGAATTAAAAAACAAGGAAATTTAGATTGACTGAGTGACTCTCAATGCTTTTGGAGCATCCAATACCATGAATGCATTGCATGTGCAGTCCACATCAAGGCAATGCTCCCCTAGAGTTGTTCACTTGTTCAGTTAACATGTGGTTGTGTGAGTCTCCTCTCTATATGGATCTTTAACCCATGCAAGGTGCTGTAGCATGTGTGTAGAATGCACATGAACAAGGTCGAAGGAGGATTCATCTCCACCGTACGATCTCAACCTTTTCAAAGAAGAATATGCCAATCCATTGAAATAACTCATCGCCAATATTTGAAATCACTCTTGCACACAATCAAACTAACCACATCTTAGTTTTTAATTAATAGTCATGCCCACCAACCCCAAAGGACAAACTCGCAAGTAATTGCTGTCAAAATTCACAATCACCCCCCTGCACATGGGGAATGAATTGGAGCCACACTTTTTGATAGAAAGGTGCTTCGGAATCTAGCTCGTGGCTCCAAATTCCCCTTTACGTAAAGGTCTTAGGTTGGCAGAGATTTACTTTGCTGTTCGATCAAGCTAAATGCGTAATGAGAATCTGCCCGTGCATTGACATTGGCCGCCAAACCATCTGCCCCCGTAGCCATGGGTTAATTTGTGTTGGGAAAGTCATAGTGCCCACCAATCACAAAGCTCGACATCACCCGCGCATAATTAAATTAACCCACGAGTTAATTTGTAGAGCTCCTCCTTGAAAACCTCCACGTGGATGGTCTTTATGGGAAGGAAAGTGCCCGGAAAGTGGCTCACGAGCGCCGAAGTTCCTTACTGACCTGGAGAATGGCTCACGGCGGTCGGGCACGGAAGTGGCCGGGCACTTAACTTTCCCGGGCAGTCACGAGTGGATACAAGAGCTCAGTCAACAATGGAGTTGACTTGTATAGCGTTTCTGCCCATTTTCGAATTCGAGTTTTCGATACTGCCCATCTCGAACGTCTGCACGCTCGAATCTGAGAAAGCCGCCGACCCAGAGATGTTTCAGTGTTCAGTTGCATGTTTCTGTCATGTTCCCGACGGATTTATCCAAAGTTTCTCCTGCTCTCGATGGATGGATCCTCTTCCATCCGCTTTCAGGCTTTGCATCATGAATGGCCAGAGAAGCCGACGCTTGCAGACCAGGACCTTACGAGTGGCAATTTGTGCAGACTCCCGCCACTGGAATCGGAGCATCAATCACAAAAGAAAAGCCTTACAAGCAGACAGGTATCCACCTCTCGTAAGCTCAGATGCCAGACATTGTTGAAGAATCGCCCACCTGGAAGTATCCAAGAATCCGAGTCTCTATACAAGAGGCTTACGGGTACGCAATCTTCCGGCTCCCTTAAACTTAGAGACAGGGAGCCATCGAATTGGGAGTCGGATCCTGCCACCTATGCCCATGTGTTGCGGTGTTTCGAGGAAGTGAAGGATCTTTCGCATGGAGAGCTTGTCCATTGTTATGTTTGCAAAAGGGGGCTTGAACACAACAAATTTTTAGTCAACCTCCTAATACAGATGTATGGCAAGCACGGAGCTTTAGACAATGCGCATGCGCTCTTTTTTGAAATTACTGAACGCAGTTTGTTTTCATGGAATGCCATGGTACGAGCATATTCTCAGTACGGACGGGCTAAGGATGCTTTCCAACTTGTTCATCAAATGCTACAGGAAGCAGTTACGCCTAACAATTATATATTTGTCAGCATTCTCTCTGCATGTGATTGCCCAACAGCCCTAGGCAAAGGTAAAAGGGTCCATTGTTGCATTGTAAATAGTGGTTACGAGTTAGATGTTGTTGTGGCAACTGCCGTTATAAACATGTATAACAAATGTGGCAGCCTGAAGCATGCACGGATGGTATTTAACACAATGCCTGAAAGAGACACAATCTCGTGGAATGCAATGGTTGGTGCATATGCCCAGCATGGGCAGGGCAAGGAAGCTCTCTTACTGTATGATCAAATGCTATGGGAAGGAGTACTTCCAACTAAGGTTACTTATGTCGCGGTTCTTGATGCATGCAGTGTGCTGGAAGATTTCGTCAAAGGCACGCACATGCATGCCTGCATCATGCATAGTGTGTCTGACTTTGATGTTGTTTTGTGTACTGCCCTTGTTAACATGTATAGCAAAGGCTGCAATGTAGACGCTGCACGGAGAATATTTGACAGAGCTTATGTGCAGGATGTTATCTTCTGGAATGCAATGATCCAAGCTTATGTCCAAAATGGACAGTGCAGCAAGGCTTTCCAACTTTTTGATCAAATGAAATTGATTGGAGTGCTTCCGGATAAGGTGACGTTTATGCTCAACCTGTCTGCATGCATCAATCAGGCATGCTTACTTGATGGGAAGCGGATGCACATTGTCATCATGAGTAATGGATTTGATTCAGATGTGGCTGTGGGGAATGCACTCATATACATGTATGGCAAGTGTGCTGGTCTGGAGGATGCATGGACCATGTTCAGTAGAATGGATGAGCAGGACATCTTTTCATGGAGTTCCATTATTTCTGCTTATGCTCAGAGGGGTGAGAGCAAAAAAAGTCTTCAAATTTTTCACGAAATGCAGAAGGAAGGAGTTCTTCCAAACAAGGTCACTTTTGTCAGCATTCTTGATGCGTTTGCTAGGGAGGATGCTCTGTGGGAAGGCAAGCGGATCCATGCATGCATGAGTAGTACTGGAATTGATTCAGACATTGTGGTACGTACAGCACTTATCGATATGTACGGAAAATGTAGGGTCTTAGAGGAAGCATGGGCTTTGTTTTTCGACATGCCTGAGCGAGACTCTGTGTCTTGTAACGCCATGATTGCAGCCTATGCCCAGAATAGGCAAGTTAAGAATGCCCTTCATCTTGTGGAGCAGATGCAGCATGAAGGATTTATGCCAGATAAGGTCACCTTCATTAGCATGCTTTCTGCTTGTGGTAGCCAGGCAGCTCTAGCTGAAGGCAAACGGGTTCATTCCCTCATCCAGGACAGTGAATTTAAGTCAGACACTTTCCTGGGAAGTGCCTTGGTCAACATGTATAGCAGCTGTGGTAGCCTGGAGGATTCAAGGAACGTGTTTGACAAAATGCTTGAACGGGACATTTTCTCATGGAATGCAATAATTTCAGCCTGTGCACAAAATGGGCTGGGCAATGAAGCCCTTAGCCTTTTCAACCGAATGCAGCAGGAGGGAGAAATTTTGAATGAGTTCATCTTTGTCAGCATTCTTCCTGTGTGTATGGACAAGGAAGCCTTAACTAAAGGCAAACAGATCCATGCTAGGATTATAGGCAGTGGCTTTGAATTAGACAGCATGGTCGGCACAGCTCTTGTAAATATGTACAGCAAGTGTGGCTCGTTAGAGAACTCAAGGAGGACATTTGATGAGATTGTTAAGAGGCCTGCCAGTGTGTGGAATACCATGATATTGGCTTATGTTCAACATGGCCAGTGCACAGATGCCTTACAATTATTGGACCAAATGTACCAGGAAGGAGCTATACCTGATAGAGGGACCTTTGTGAGCATACTCTCTACGTGCCGCAGTAGGACAGCTCCAGGCAGAGGCAAGAGAATGCATGTCCGCATTGTCAGCAGTGGCTTTGAGCCAGATGCTTCTGTGATGAATGCTTTGCTTGATATGTACGAGAAGTGTGACAACTTTGATTACGCAATCAAAGTTTTTGAGATGATTCCAGAGTTATGTAAGAGTACCTTTGTCAGCATTCTTTCTGCATGCGCAAGACATGGAGCACTGGCACAAGGCAAGGATGTGCATGCCCAGATTGTAGGCTATGGATATGAGTCAGATATCCTGATGGGCAATGTTCTTATCAACATGTACAGCAAGTGCGGCAGCTTGGAGGATGCATGGATGCTATTCAAGAAACTTTCTGAGCCTGATGTGGTCTCCTGGACTGCCATAATATCAGCATATGCGCAGAATGGGCTGGGCAGGGATGCACTTCAACTCTTTCATAAAATGCAGGTGGAAGGAGTTACACCAAACAAAGTGACCCTTGTGAGTATTTTGTCTGCATGTAGTCATGCAGGTATGGTTGATGAGGGTTTATGCTACTTTCTTTCCATGAATCAAGATCATGGTATTGCCCCTATTTTAGATCATCACCACTGCATGGTGGACTTATTCGGAAGGGCAGGGCGCTTGAATGAAGCAGAAGCCTTGATTAATACCATGCCTTTTCGGGCCACGGCTGTGACATGGACAACTCTCCTTAGTGCCTGCAAAAATCACGTGGATGTGCAGCGGGGAGAGCATGCTGCAAGGAAGGTCTTCGAACTGGATCCAGATAATGCCGCACCATATGTCATGCTGTCAAACGTCCATGCTGCAGGATGTAGCTAAAGCGATAGCTAGTATGGAGGAAAAGGGCATCATAAAGCATTGCTCTTTCAAGGTTAAGGATAGGCTAGAAGATTACTTTCAAGATGATTCATATGATTCATGGGAAGGTCCCATATGGAGGGACGAACATTTGGGAAATTAGGGTGCCGGATGAGATCCTGATTCAACGTTGGTGTTGGAGAGTGCTTGTCTCGAGCCCCCACATTGTGTGGCAGTTTGGCAAGTCTGAAGTTTGCTAATTAATGCAACTTTTGGAGAGGGTTTATGTTTGGCTTTGTATGGATGGTTAAGTTTGCCATAATCGTATGTAAGAAATGCTTGGATCTAGATGTTTCTAGAAAGAAAGGATTAGGCATTGCTGAATAGTTCGGGTGTCCATCTAGCACCACTTGTGGCGAGTTTGTTGATTCATGTGTGTTAACATAGAATGATGTTGAGATTGCATCCTAACCACTTTCCCTCAAGAAAAATGTCACGGCTCAAAATATTAAGTCTACACATGATACATGTAGCTGAATATGGTTGATTCTTGAATGATATCATTCCACCGATCTTGTTGATGTAACTTGAGCTTGTTTGCTGCTGATCTAGACCACTACGTGTGTGGTGTCTTAACCTCTTGTTGTTGTTGTCGCTTATCCTCTTGGTGTAGGATCAAATATGTGCCTTTCGTTTCCATTAATATATAGATTTGTGTTAGCTCAATCAGAGAGTGAATTGACAGGATTCCATGCCCAAGTGGGTAAAGGCAATTGATTTGTGGGAATTGCAATGAGGCAACTTTCTACAAGGGATGGTCTTCACTTCACAATGGTCACCAGAGAATTAATTGCTAGTACCATAGGATATGGCAATAGCAATGAAAAGAATATTTCGACACAAACTTGGAACCATGATGCAAAGAGGTAGTTGTTGAGGAGGATGAAGTGTTTGCCATGGATTTCTTTTGCTTTCTCGTTGCATCTTCTTGAAGAATATTATCTATAAGGTTAGGCAGAATTAATATCATGAGACCTCTTTGAGTAGCGATGAAGAAGCAAGAAGTGTAGACATAAGCATCATGACTTGTTAAAGAGGAGAAATTTAAAGATCAGCAAGGTAGTATCATCGAGAGTTGCTTGCGATTGACCCAAAAAATCCTAAAATCTAGTTTGAATCAAAACAATGGCAAACTAAGCAACTGGTGATGCATCAATATCCACATGATCATAGGTGGCTTTCAATATCCCAAACTACCTTTGAAGAGCGAAGAGTATGCAACAATTGTATTTGACTATTGTTACCAATGAAAAAAATATGTTAGAACGAGCATTTCAAATCAGCCAATGTCCAAGAACCATGAGGGTCACACTAGGGTTGATAGAGGCGCCAAGGAATATGTCCCAAAATTTGGGATGTATTAGAAGCATTTCCATCCTTATTGAGTGATTGGTGTTCGTAAGACATGCTTGGACTTTATGCTAGATAATGTCATACTTTTAGAAGAAGTGCTTTGAAGTGTCTTTAGAAAAAAGGCACTACTAAAGTGGCACAAAAGACTGATGGTGTTGCTCTAAGATTCTTCGAAGTAGGTGGCAACAAACAAATACAGATCGACAACAAGGTTTGCTAGATTTGCGAGCAATTGTGAGCGGATATGGAAGGAGGACAATTGTCAAGAGATTGCGAGTAAGGGGCCCCTCATCAAGGGCACGAGCTATCTGAGAAGGATCATAGGAAATTTGAAACCATGTAAAAATATAGAAGATAACATATTTTATTGATGTGAAACAATCTTATATTGGTCAAAGTATATACCAACCATATAAGCCAAAATATAGGAGTTATTTGTGACTAGTTAAGGCACATGAAGTGGAAGGATCATCCTTATTTTACTTAACCTAGATTCGACTATGAAACTGAGAGATGAAGAATGAAAAAGAAGAGAAAATGTGCACGCTATGGAAGACATAGAGAAGAAAATACCTTTATTATGAGGCAAATTACCTTACATGGAGGAGACTACAAGGCGCTTATGTGGTTATTAAGGAGTGCTAGAAATTTGATATACATGAGTTATGTAGACTTAACCTAGCATCACTTAGGTAAAAGAGACTAACTCCATGGAGTACCAGTAGAAGAAATATGCAGATGAACCTAGGAGATTCTTGGTTTTCAAGGAAGGGGATTATGGCCCTTCTAGGATCATCTGCAAGATTGGAGAAGTAGCCTATCAATTGGAGCTACCGAGCACTCCGACCCACAATGTGTTTCATGTGTCTTTGCTGAAACCACATGTAGGCTGGCATGTGCACATACTTCCAGAGCTGCTACCTATGGATGAGAAGGGTCATATCCTTTGTCCCTGAACACATTGTGGGTGTCAGAGACAGAGTACTTTGCAACACGATAACATTGAGTACTTCATCATATGAAAAGGATTTCCGGAGGATGAACAATTATGGCAGCCAGAAAGCATTGTCCAAGAGTACCCCCATCTTTTACTAGGCTGATCGGCACCATTTTGCTATCTTAGCATCCTTGCATCACAACTAGAACATGTAATTTTGAGGGCAAAATTCTATGGGAAGGGATGGTTGTAATGAAGGGGGAAAAGGGGCAGGGGAAAAGGGGCTAATTTAATAGCACTCTAGGGGGGATTTAGAGTAAAATGTGGTGGCAGGGCCATTATATAAGTCCACACCGACTACTCATGTACTCACCTTTTGATGTGACATCTAATCCTTCCAACTCTCCTCCAACTTGCCTACACTGAACTCTCTCTCTCTCTCTCTCTCTCCAAAAAAGAAAAAAGAAAAAAAAAAAGGACCCACAATATAAATGGTTAGAAATAGCAGCAAAGGAGGTGAATATCAAAATGGCCACATGCTATTTTGCACCCCCACAATCACCCATATAGCCACATATCCCAAGAAGACCCCTTAGGGCATTTTAAGGCATGAACAAGATCAATACAGGGCATCATCACAACGAAGGGGAGAGACCTCGTATGCTCGTAGGGGAAAAGCTCATCAAATGATGTCAGAAGGCAACTCCTTGCAACATCGGATGCTTTGGGCTGCAAATTTGTAATGGCACCTTGCATTTTCAAAACACGGCATGATACACATGCAAAACCACTCAAGGATGAAGTGTATTTAATCATCTGATCACAAACCCGCATGCAAGACACATGATTGAATATATCAAGATTGAGGAGTCACTTGAGTTCCCTGACCATAGGTAAATGTCTCTTGGCATAATGGGGAAAAGTAATGCCGTGAAAAAATATAAAATTACCACATCTCCTAGGTAAAGAACAGATTCATATTTATGGAAGGGAAATAGAGACAACAATGGTACAAGGTCAGATGCCTTACATGTCATGAACTGAACAAATACATAATAGCCTTCTACATGTCACAAAATGAACAAATACATAACAGATAGCTGCCCTTAAAACTACTTCATTAAAAGCAAGGGGATAGGGAGAAGGCAGTATTGCCATGCTATCATCACTAGTATGATCAGGGTTGTAAGGATGCAAATAGAGCCTGGAAAACAACCGAAACAATCGAGAAAAAAAACAAAGCATGGGCATATAAACAGGTTTTAAGGAATTAAAAAATGATATATCTCAAGAGCAAATAGGTTGAGAGCTTTGAGGAGCTAATCCCAAAAAGTCTTTCCAAATTTTCATAGCAACAAACCTCTAGAGAGGAAAGCACAATGGAAAGACATGATATTGTTCATCAAAAGGCTCTACAAAGAGATGGGGAAGAGAGAGTCGACCACGACTATATTGTTAAGACAAACAAACGGCATCATAACTGAGGAAGATGTGGGCAAAGGCCTGAAAAAGCTAGCTAATGGAAAGGCTCCAGCCACACAAGGGCTAATATTGGACATGTAGGGAGGCTAAAAGACAAAAAATGCTTACCAAGCTTATGGATATGCATCTATAGGAAGGGTTTCCCTCAGAATGGTAGCTTAGTATGATTGTAAATCCATGAGGGGGGAGATAGCAAGATGGCAAATAATTATTGGACAATCATGATGAGCAACATAATGGCACAGCTATATGGTACTATTCTTGAGCGAAAATCCAGCAAATTGATGGCTGAGCAGAGCATCAGGCCACCATCCCAACTAGGGTTTCGTCCCAAACACTCAACGGTAGATCATTTGGTTGCCATAAGGGATGCAAGACAGGAGTTAAGCTTGAAAAATATTTTGAAAGCTTTCCATACAGCTCCACTTAAGAAGCTATGGGAAATATTAAAAAAGCTTCAACTCCCTCAAGAACTCATAAAGGCCATGTACTAACTCTATGAGAGAGTTTTAGCAGAGTTAGCACAGCCACTAGTGGATGGACCATGTGTCAAGGGGAAAGCTACCATCAATGGTGACATAGGGGTCAAGCAATGCTACCCCCTATCTCCAACTCTTTTCAGTCTCTTTATCAATGATTTGGAAGAGTGGATGAGAACAGATAGTAAGGAGGGTTTTTGGATTGCAAGATATGCTTTGCTTTTGCTTATCTATGAAGATGTAGTATATTTCTGCAACGAGAAAGGACGTGCAAGCACATTTGGGATTCACTGAGAGAATTCTACAAACACCTAGTAATGCATGTCAATATAGACAAAACAAAAGTATTGGTGATTGGGACACGTAATAACAATTTATGTCGCAAATGAAGGAAAGCCCTTGGAAACAGTCAACACATTTAAATATGTAAGACTGTAATATACATACAACTACAAATGGAATGCATGTGTGAAGAGGAGGATTTTGTGAGGCTTGAAACCTTTATATGTGCTTCCAAAATAAATGCAAGAAGGCACATCTATGGAATTGGAAATGAGAAAATTTCTATATACCATGCTTGTGCACATAGTAATCCTTTACGAGGGCCTAGCTTGGACACCAAGACTCTCTAGGATCTATTGCAAAAGAATAGAAACTTTACATAAACGTTTCTTAAGTCGCAAAGCTTACACATCTAATTTTAGATTTTCAAGTTTGCTATTGTGGGAAAGTATAATAAGTCTATGGTGCCAATACACACACCTTGGTTTGTGAGGCATGCATGGCAAGAAACAAACAAGTGTGCAAGAGAAATGCTTGGAGGGTACCATTGTGTACACAATGACATGGAAGATTTAAAAGAAATTTGGTTTGCAATCCTTTGAGATGAATGCCTTCAACAATGTCTACTTGGATGTGTCTACTTGGATGTTGAGAAACTGCAAGAAGCAATGGTCAAATTCTATGGCATGAGAGAAGATGGTAAGAGGAAATTCATTACACCATTGCGCTTTCCTTAATTTCATTTTCTATATCATGTTTATCCTAACTATTTCTCTCTTTTGTTGTACAGAATGCAATGACAAGCTCATATTTGTCATCAAAATGGATGAAGCTCTATTGATCAAAGAACACAAGTTATAGAGAGTGAGTGTCTACATTATGAATAAAGCCTCTGTTCACGGGGACGAGGAGGTTGAGCAAGCTTTCTCAGTTCAATCTGAGAAAGACATATGGTGGCTTGCAACATTTGAGACTTTGAAAGAGTGCCATGAGACATTGAAGTGGGTTCTAGATACAACAAGAATCCCATCAGTTATCCGAAGACAAGAGGAAGGGAAAACATTCACAATAGATGGCCATGGAACATTTCGAGTTGAGTGGCATCTTATTGGTGATTTGAAAACCCTCAAGTTCTTGCATGGTTGTGATATAGGGGAAAATGCAATGTTCATATGCCTTTATTGCATGTGTTCTCAATGGAAGCAAAAGGCTGAATTACAATGGAAGAATGGCATTCTCTCTTGTAGCTAAATGCAAGCCCCCAATCATGACAAGAAGGATCGAAATTGGGATCCCATCTTGCCCTTCCACTAGAGAGAGTACACATATGTACTTTACATGCAGAACTGCACATACTTGATAAGTAGTCGTATTTGCATCTTGTTTATGCTTGGAATCTGATTTTGCAAATTGTGCATTGCAGAGGCTAAGAAGTTTCTTTTAGAGATGGGATTCCATGGAGGACATGTCAAACTTAAGGAGGACAAGAAAATGTTTGGGGCGACACAAAATCTTTCTATCAAAGTGTCCATGGGTGGAGCAAAGACAAGGAGATTCTTATCCAACCACTATCTTGACAAAGAAAAACATACATTGTCTCAAAGTACCTTCGATTGGGAATAGTGGAAAGCATTGTGTGAATGCATGACCAGTAAGGTTTCATATCCTCAAGAGTGACTTTGAGAGCTAAAGTATGGAAAAAGGCAGACGCATTGATAAAATTGATTTGCTAGGCTTGAATTGATGAAATACATTATGAAAGGTTAATGATGGTTATGAAAGAGTTTATGCAATTAAAAGTGAAAGCATGGGGCGAGTCCCACACGCATTACATGGTAATCTTGTCACCATCATAATATTTAGCACTTGCTTAATTGATATTGTTTGTTTCTAAAATGATGTTTTTCATGTTTGAAACATATTCTCTATGCGCATAGAACATGGTTTGTATAGAATTGGGTCCCTTTGTCCATTTGGAATACACAAGGCATGGAGAAGTCACACTATAGAGCTAGGGTAGCCTACTTCTCAAGAACTCAAGGCATGGTGGTGGTGTCACTTGTAGCAATGCATTACATGAGATGCTCGACTAGTTTTTTAGATGTTTACTAGGTAGGACTTTGAAGTGTGAAAAAGTAAAGGCATAAGAACTTGCTAAAGTAGTTCAAGTTGTATTTGAAGAATGGAAGGCATAGTTCTAGGAAAGCATCCATAGGGAGTCGAGGAGTTGAACGTTGGTTTGCAAGGTAGAGTTAGACAAGGGAGAAAATGGCTCCATTGAGAAAGATAAGCTATGGTGTAATTGTCTAATTGTTGTGACCACAATTTGTGTACTCACTCTTGGAGGCAAGGGTCTATGTGAGGGTTGGTGGGACAGCCTTGGGAACAGAGTGGAGAGGTGGTCTGGGGGGTAGGGAGGTTGGGGGGGGATGGGGGACGGAGTGGGGAGAGGGGGGGGGAGGGTGAAGCCCTAAAAGTAATTGAAAGGGGTTTAAAAAAGACATTGGGCCTCTATCAATTTTTTTAAATAAAAGCCCTAACTCTAATTATTCGATGGCACGAGTGAAGAACACTACCAAGCCAACAAGACGTTGCCTCTAGCCTTCTTCCTTCGCATCCATGGCATCCATGCATACAAAGCTCTCTGGGGACCCAAATCCCTCCGAGGACCTGAATCCCTCCAGTGGAACCTCTCATGATTGCTCCCGTGAGCCCTCCCCCAAATCTGGTGCACCCTCCTCCAACTCCCAAGAGTGTGGGCCCTCCCCCAACTCTAGTGAGCCCTCCTCCAACTCTCGTGACCCCTCGCCCAACTCCTGTGAGTCCTTCCCAAACTCCGGTGATCCCTCCCTCAACTCCCTTGAGCCCTCCCCAATCTCGTGAGACCTCCCCAAACTCATATGAGTAGCAGCAACAACAATACAATGAGCCCTCCCCTGATCACCTATGACAGAGCTTAGCTCTCTCAACCCCATGACCAATAGTAGACTTCCGCTCCTCACAAGAGACAGACCACCCATCCCCCCGAGTCTCCTCGAGTTGAGAAGAATGTTTTTGAGAATCTCTTAGAAAGCGACAAACTTTCTAAAAGGATTCTCAAAAAGCAAACTGCAAGAAAATCAACAATCATCCCTCTTCCTGATCCATAGTTGATCATAGTTCTTATGCCCTTGCCAGCACTGCTTAAGAAGCCTAGGGATAGGTTGAAGAAGATGCCAAAAAAGCCCCATCACAAGGACAGAGTTCAAGGCGTAGGATCAAGTTGGGCATGAGAGGAGCCTTTAGAGGAGGAGCAACTTAGAGAAGAGCAGCATAAGAAGCTCAAAGCAGACAAGAGCTCATGGAGCCATGTCTAGGTACCTGTAGAGCCTCCACCAAGAGATAAGAAGCCATATAGAGTGAGAGTAGGAGAGAAAGAGCCCTCAAAGAGATGAGACAACTATAGAAGAGCACTAACAATTTGATCCTGCATGCTCCTTTTCAACACATTGTACAAGAGATAACATAGGGATACAAGGATGGCGTGCACTTTAGCACAAAAGCTATGGGGGCACTCCAGGAGGCTACGGAGGAAGTAACCACTGCCTTGTTCGAGAATGTGAACTTGTGTACCATCCGCACAAAGTGCGTCATCGTGATGAACAAAGAGATGGCTCTAGTGAAGTGGCTCCGGATGGATCCCAGCCTTAGGCCATAGAATATCAAGGCTCCTAGCCTTAGGACTTAGACTATCCCCTTGCCTATAAAGGCACAATGTTGTATCTAATTCCCATAGGGCAAACTATGTTAATAAAATATATTTTGATTTTGTACATTATCGCATTGTTGAGTAACGTCTCCATGTTTATGATGCATTGTGCTTTTCATTTTCAATGTTTAAAAAGTAAATAATGTAAATATTTATTTGGCACTTTGATTTCTATCAAATCGAGCTGGAATTTCATTGTGTTGCAAAAGGTAAAATTGTCGAGGATGTCGCAAGGAGCCCAAAAAGCCCAAAATCCGCCATAGTGCAAATTTGGAAATTAGGGCACTCTGGGCCTCCCAGAATGCCCAAATTCACACTATGGCAGGTTTTGGGGTTTCTGGGCTCCTTGTGATGTCATGAAGAAATTTTAGTTTTGCGGTATGGTGAATTCCTCTTAGATTTAAAAAAACTGATGACTCTAGTGCCTAGAATTGTCCAACGGCATAAAATTGGCTTTAATTTTACTTTAGAAAGTGACAAACAAACAAATCAAATAAAAATTAATCTATAGGCTTTGACATGAAAGATCTTGGTATTATGCATCATTTTATTACATTCTACAGGTCGAATATGTGATTTCATGATGGAAATGTTATTTTTGTCAAATCCAAGAGGAATTTCACTGCGTCGTAGAAGGCAAAATTATCAAGATGTCGCAAGGAGCCCAGAAAGCCCAAAACACACCATGGCGCAAATTTGGGGCATTCTGAGAGGCCCAGAATGCCCAAATTTGTGTCGTGGCTAGTTTGGGCTTTTAGACCATACAAAATTAGCTAGAAATATAGTAGTTTCACATAATTAAAAGGATGGAATAAATATGTTAAATTTATCAAGAGTAGCGATGACTTAAAAAAAATAAGAAAGGCATGTATCCATTAAAGACATGTCTCCATTGAGATAGATGTTTGTATTCTAGAATGTATTACAAGAGGCCTCATAGGCTATCTTTCTTCTTAGATAGTTTTAATACATTGAGAATAGGAGTCTTCGAATCCCCAAGTGTACTCCTAGATGTAAACCTAGTTGTAACAGCACTAAGGGCATCCTCTCCTGCTACCAATGACATAGATGTTGCCATCAATGCTCTACTGTTCGATCCAAATGCCTTGACGATGGCCAAGCGATGGACCAAAATGACCTTGTCAGTGTTCTGAGTGATGTTGGAATACCCACTAGCATGCAATAATGCCTTGCATTTCAGCAGCTCCATAGGCCCTCAAGGATAAAATTTAATGTGGAAGACCACGAGGTCAGTGTGCCACTTCACTGAGGTAGTGGGCTAAAGAATGATCTCTCCCAAACATGTTGCAAACATTTCCCCGTCGAGATGAGAACTCATCAATCTCAAATGCCTCCTGCAACAATTCAACAAACATTGGAAGACCAACAAAACATGTTATACTAGAAGACCATCAAAACACAACATTTTTCAAACTTACCACTATAGCATCATCAACTTCTATCCCTTCCTCTCTTGCAATGTTGATGGATCCATGTGATGTATACTATCTTATCTAAGAGGTGGAAGCTTTCTCCTATACTATCTTGGAAGTGGAAGCTTCTGCATCAAAGGGTTGTGCATCATATATCGACATGTCTGCATCCTTCAATGTAACGAGCATCGTCGGTAGAAAGTCTTGCATTGTTTGGTCTTCTAGACCTAAAAACCCAAGATCTTTGACACTTGTGTTGGCATGGGACCAAATAGGACTCCGAGTGCCTCATGCTCTCATAGTCCAACAAGAACATCTATCATGGAGGAACACATACTCCTCTCATTAATGAGGAGGGGGGACAATGACCATAAGTCTAATGCTAGGTCAATGGTCTTTGATGCACTCTCTTGCTCTATGCTTGTTGGGGGCTCTTGGAGTAGGCTCAATGCTTTAGCTACTTTCGTCCACCCCCTTGCATGGTCAAGACTATGTTCCATGTATAGGTCGACAGAGTTTGGTCTAGGGATATGCATTCTTCCTTGGTCAAGGTGCTATATCATGGTTGTCAAACAAACAGCCAACTGTTTCTTTATGTTCGACTGAAGTAGAATATAGGGCACTCACTATAGGTGCATGTGAGGCTATATGGATTAGAATACTATTGTCAGAAATAGATTACTTTGATGAGTCAAAGTTGGTCAAAGCTAACAACAATATACTGTGATAATAAATCGGCTCAAGCATTGGCCAAGAATCCAATATATCACTCCAGGACAAAGCACATTGATGTCAGAGAGCACTTCATCAAAGAAAGAGTGTTACTTGGTGACCTCACACTACATCATTGTGATAGCAAAGAGAATATTGTAGACATCTTTACCAAACCACTTGGTAAAGAGCTTTTTGAGAAACACCGACAAGATCTTGGTTTGACACAGAGGAAGGACATTCCCATTAAAGGGGGGTGATGGAATGTAATGTTCAGTCCTTCTTCGATTCCCTAGAATCATCATCTTGAGGGAAGGCCTACTTCATGACGTTGATCTTGAGGGAAGCTGTTGAGAGATCACGCTCAACATCTTGTGATTACATGTGAATAGCACTAACACTTATAGAGTGCTATAAAGGAAAGGGTTAGATGCCCTAACCCTAACCCTAAATGGGTTTGTATATATTCTACATTTTCAACTAAATCTAGTGTACAATTAGTCATTTGTGGTGTGCTCTCTAGCTGTGCCCTCTCTCCTCATCTCCACTCTTCTCCTCTCCCCTCTTCATATTTTGTCAATGAGGATATTAGTAGTTTTGGTATAGGGGGTTCTTGATGATGAGGCTTCTTCCTCTAAATTTCCTTCCTGGAGAAGAAAGATGAATGTCATCTCTCATGAAAGGAATTTAGTGCCTATATTTCATGTGATCCCTGCTTCCAGGAGGTCATTCATTTCTACCATCCTAAACCCTTCGTCTATAGGCCAAGTGCTTCACAAACTTGGGTTTGTCTAGGAATAGATATTTGATGTAATCTATCGAAACCCATCTTTTTGAAGACATATCAAGTTGATATGCAAAATTAGTGAAATTTTCTTGCATGTAGGTGATGAAATATTTGAATTCATTCTTGGCTTGCATATATGTGCCTAGGACATATAAGGTCATTTCAAACACACAAAAAAGCTCTTCCCTGCAATCTGAAAATGCAATTTGTGAGATGAAATTATGGAACATAACTCTTGCTAAATCCATGGAAGATGTGCCCAAACAACGAGACTCAGGGAGAGATATTTTTGAGGATGGGAGTTTCTATGGCTCTCTAAAATTAAGCCATACAATTAATTCCACCAATTTGATAAAAAATAAAAAAGGGGAACATATAAGGAAAAAATGTTTGAGAGTAATTCTTAGATAGTTAAAAAAAAGTTTAAGTCACGTGGAGTAAGGAGCGAATGAGTGCATGGGTTCAAAAGGGACTAGAGGAGGTATGGGAGAATTAGTGTGCTTGGTGTATGGGGTGGTTCAAAAGAGAGTGCAAAGGAGAGATTTCATGGGGGGTACATTAAAAAAATAATTCATAGTCCATCCAATGAATCTCCGCAAGCTCCACTCAAGATTAATCCCATTGAATCTATGGTCCACTCAAACTCCAACAAATGAATCTCCCGAAACCACTCGAATTGCACCGTTGAAACTAGTAGCTCAATGACTTCCAAACTGTCTTCTATGAACAACCATTTATAGCTAACTTGAACCACCAGCTGCCAAGGTGGTTGATGAACCATCTGGTTCTCCACTCGCTTCTCCAATCTGCACGTGAATTCCCACTCGAGTCCTTAGTTAAGTTAGTGTTAGCCAAGGTAAGTTACATTGGGATTAGTTTCGTTAGGTTAGGTTAGCACTTTGGTTTAGCTTTAGTTAAAATAGTTAGGTTAACCTAACCAATCTCAACTTCTCTAACTGTCTTAACTATTCTAACTATTCTAGCTTAGTGTACTAACTATCCTACGTGACCTAGGACCCCCCCCCCCCCCAAAAAAAAAAGGAGATCCTTATCACATCCCCTTTTCAAGGCATTTCACAACCCCACTTGGCTCATTTAGGCTCTGTTTCAAAGCCACACAATTCATCTTCTTCTCGAGCTTCTCCATTGACATTTTTAGTGTTTCTACACACTACATCATGTGCTCATTACGATAGATTTTTCTGTCTATTTCCTTGAGCTGGCTTCTTTTCATTGCCTGCATGTGGGGGCAGCCGTGCCTATCAAATTGGGATGCGTCAATTTTACGAGCAAAAACCTATGAGCGGATTTATCCGAGCGTGTTTTTCAAGAGATTTAAAAAATGATATTTCTTTAGGAAACATGTTTTTACACTTTTATTTTCACTAGAACTAGATCCCTTTGTCATAAAAACATATAGAATTGTCACTCATTCAATTTTACATAACACAAATTTTCTTCTTCATAGACATCCTTTGTACCCTTGCCATTATCTTCAAAAAGTGTTGAAAAATAATTATGTTAAGAAACATCCCTCATAATCACTCTCAATGTAATAATATTATACATATATAATTACTTATTAAACACATTTATATCAATATGACAAGAGCTTTCTAGCATTTTAATAGCATAGATAACTAGATATTTATGGATATGTTTCTAAAGAAGTTTAAATTACTATAAATAAGTATTAACTCGGACTTATATATCACTATCATATAATATATGTAATATTTCATACTAAAGATGAAAGATTTTTCAAAATATAACCCCATAGATGTCCTCTAATGGGGTTTTCCGATCAATTTGAGTGGTTGAATGACTATATTTGGACATTGGATGTGAAAGTTATGCCACTTTTAAAAGTGCTGTCCATTGTAGTTTCGCTAGCGAAACTACCTTGGAAGACCTACTTCAAAGGGGTTTCGCTGGCGAAACTACCTTGATGGCTTACCTCAATGAGGTTCCTTTGGATAAACCCTTTCATAGGCTAGGTTGAGAGGAGATTTTAAATGTCACCCCCTATTAAGTAAAAGTTGTAAGAAGGATCATAAGGGAATTTTCATAGAGAAGTCTACTCTACACGTGGGTTTCTTAAAAATCCTCCCATTATGTTACTCACCATTCCCAAAGATTCATGTAAATATTTGTGTATAAAATAGACATTGCTATAATACTTTCCATATTTCTAAGTGAAACTAGGTTTTGTTCTGACCTATTTTTGCCATATTTTTACATAGTTGGAAGATTTTTTTTTCCTTCGCTCAGACGCTCGGAAGATTTCACTCGAAAAATGCTCGTCCCCATCAAATTGGGACCTTCCTACAACAAGCATATTGCATTGCAGGCCGTAGGAATGTCATTCTCTACTCAACAAAGGCCTATGCAACCCTTGAATGAGATCAATGTAGAGCTTTAATGCAAACAGGTATGCAATCAGTGCATAGCATGGAGAAGGGCTCTTAATAGGGTCCCTGATGTGCAAGCAAATAAGATGACATTCTATCTGGATGGGGAGATGCAAATGTCATAAGCAACCAACTACTATTGAAGCTATGATGCCTAGAGCAATTATTATGACAAACACTTGGGAGAACTATGAAAATAGATGAGATACTATTAAGGAGAATGCATTTCTCCCAATGCTTGTAATGCAGTCCAACAATGTTATGCCCCTCGCTGGCATGCAACCAAACCATGCTTCAGAGCCATTGATGATGCCTTTGGATGCAAGTCAAAAATATCGTTGTATTCAAATGATTCCAGCTGCAAATACAGAAGGATTCCGTGGGGCTAAGTGTTCTAATGAAAATAGGAGCTTAAATGGTGGGAATGAATATGGACATTAAAAACCAAATGCTGGCATTTCGAGAGCACCCAAGGGTATTACAAAAATACCTCCTAGCTTTGCAATGCACACACTTGATGGCACAAGGACTAAATTCATGGATGTTTTATCATCTACATATATCAAAATGCTAAAAATTAAAGCAAATCATAAAATCCCCAAATATTTTGGAAAAGATTTAACATGAATGCACAAGAAAAAATCATCAAAAGAAATTACTCCTCATTTTGAATGTTCTTCATTTTTTGAAACAAGAATTAGGACATGGCAAAAAATTTAATGCTACACTCGTTAAACACATTGTTAACTATCTTCAAAGTTGCAGGAGGAATGAAATTGGCACTGTGCATGTACTTCTCTATACGTTGGCCGATCTTTTCACCATTTAAGGTAAAGTTGAAGGACTCTGACATGCCATCCTCCATGACCAATGGGTTCACACATCCCTCAGAGTCCATTGTGATGTGACAGTCACATTTTGACATCTCCCTGATCAACATCAATAGACAAAATTACCCATGTATTGTCTTCATCATTAGAGTCAAGGGGAAGACACCAACCATTTTTTATTCTAGTGCCTATACTGAAAAGCTAAATACAACATTTGGCCATGATATATGGTCTCTAATAACCACATTGTCCTTACATGTGGCACATTACCCAAAAGTTCACCTGACCTAGTTCCCCAATTCATCACAAGTAAATCTTCAAGAGCATTTTCATCTACACACTTTTAGGACCACATATTTTTTGTTCTATGCATATGTATATTATTTATGATTGCAATGTCCTCGATTTCATGGTGGTGCAATGATTTGTAAACGGCCATAGCTTGATGATGTCCTTGGAGTGATGCATGTTGCATTATACCAATACACATTCTTCTTTTGCAAGGAGGTTGGACTTCTCTCGAGCATGCATTTGCTTACCTAAATCCTCATGAATTGTATTGAGCTTGCCTTTTCTGAAGTGATGTTGACATTGAATTGAAAGCCATGGTTGACTGCACTTGTTATTCTTAGTTTATGCTCATTCACAAGCTTCTCAACATATGCAATCACCTGTGGTGGGATTTGGGCTCTCATGAACGAAGTGACTACTTCAGCCCCATCTTCTTGATTCTTCATCCACTTATGCACCCTTGCCTTTTCCTTAGCTGTGGATAAAGCGACTATCTGCTTCATAATAATAGGGTCAATATTGCATTGACCAACAGGAATTACTTTTTCTATGAGCAAATATATGATCGCACTATCCATTGCATCACGTTTCACCTGTATGTTGATGCACTCCTCCATGCAATGATCTTTGCCCTTCCTGCCAAAAAAACATTCTTTCTTGAGTATTTTTTTTGTTGCCATTGTTACATAGCTATCTGACAAATACTTCACGGGCGTCCATGTTCTTGTTGTCACCTCTTTTTTCTCAACCTTTGACTTTTGTGATAGTAACAAAGGATAAGTAACCTCACCCTTCTCGTATGCACTGCAAACTACACAACTTGGTTAAACACCTCATCAGGTCAAAAAATTATACTTGTGTAGTCAGCATATCTATCTCTCGCTACCTTGAAGCTTGTGAGAGATTCTTCCCGTTCTTGACTTCCCCTTGGTACAACTACACTTAAACATGTGTAAAAGTTGACTAATGTGTTTGCATCCGCTTTTGTGGCAGTTCTTTTCAAATGTGTTGTCAGAGAACCAAGTGTAGTCCATAGATTCCTCGCTTTCATTAGGATTTCCGATGTCGAGGTTATCTTACGTTTTGCAAAAATATCATAAGAACCTTTGACATTTGCTCTACAGTGAGCCTTCTTGAGTCCCTTGCTTGTCTAGCAAGTTCATTATAGGATATGCATAATGCTAACCATCAATCGGCTCAAATTTACAATTCTGTTTGCCTCTTTTAAAAATTTCTCAGAATTTACCTCTTCCCCCTGTTCATGTGGAATTTGTCGAAGGCTTTGTGTGAAGAATTTGCTGAAAGTCTCCTCAAATGGGTAGGTCCTTCAAATGTAACTCCATTGTCATGGCTACCTATATTTGGACAGAACATAATTGGACGCAAGACCACATTAGAGGCCATGGGTTTCTTACCATCCACCAAAGTCTTGAATATTTGCATCACATAAGATATATCAAGATTCCTATTATTGGTAAAAATAGATGCTGACTTCACATCTCGAGCATTCATAGCATAGGGCTTTTGTCCCCATATATATCTGACATCATCTACTATGATCGTCTCATTGAGACACAGATTGAGATTGTTTATTGACATGAGTTGGATGTGCACAATTTTCGAGCAAAAACCTACGAGCAGAAAAGTCCGAGCGATAGTTTTTGACACCAACCATGCTTGTATATTTCTCAAAGGAATATACAATTCTTTCTTAATTTCTCATTTATGGAACCATATACTTACTTATTTTTCATTATAACCCTCATTTCAGAGAACATCATCTATATATGAACAAATAGTGAACACTTTAGAAACTCCTATAAATGCCTCCCTACCATACTGTCTTTTGAGTATTATGGTAATTCAATCAATTTAAAAGACTTTCCCTAATTTTTAGCAATCCCATATTTGAAACTCTCATATAACAATGTATACCATATTCCTTGGATGAGTAGGAAAAAGATATTAGAAACCTCATACTTGAAGCCATTCTAATCGATCATAAATTAATCTCTAATACATTATCAAATATGGGAAGGCAAGGTAGGGATTTTAAAAATATTCCAATTCTCTAAACCTAAGTACTTTTAAGGAAATGTAGTCTCTACTGAACTCCTTCCTACCATAATATGAATTAGGGAGAAGTTGTAACTCTCATACACATCTTGAAATTTTTAATTTTTCTCTTTTATAACTATAAAAAGTATAATTTTAAGCCTACCATTGCATAGATCATTAAATTTTGTACATTTTTCCTTTTTACAGCTCCTCAATCTGAGCTAAGGAGCAAAAGTTATGACCCCTTCTGCGTAGGCTCTCCAAGGGTATTTTGCCGGCGGAATAGGGTTGGGGCAAGCTCTTCAAACCATATTCCTCTGGCAAAATACACTTAGAGGGTCTATTAAAAAGGTACTATTTATTTTTCTTAGGTCATCCCGAGGAACCGTAAAGAGGATATTTGCTCAAAATTTCATGATCCAAGCAATGGTGAAAGGAAAAGAAAGGATTTTTGAAAGTCATAAAATAAGTCACCACTTAGACATTATATATGTATATTATATAAAGGTATATTTATATCTATATCTATTTATCAATGTTTCATATTTACTTACATATTCCTTGAAATAGTTTGGAATTTTTTGCTCCCCAAAAATGACTTGAGCCTATATATTTTGACCCCTCCCACCTTTTGTCTGCTCGTCGCTCGGGGGTTTTTGCTCGGAAAATGGAAACCCCCACATGAGCTCATCTTGATCTTCCTCAACCTCTTGATCTGACTCTTCTTCCTCTATATTTTCTCTATCCTCCTCTTTCTCTTGTACTTGAAGTTTCTGAGCAGAGGAACGTTGCCTTTTTCTCAAAGTAGCCTTTGGAATTGTGTCCTCTTTATCTTTTACTTGTACTTTCTGAACGGAGGAATGTTGTCTTTTTGTGAAGTAGCTTTTGGAACTATGGCCCTTGCAGTACTAATCTTTTCTATTTTGCATCTTTCTTTTCTTTTGATAGGTTGCACCAAAGTGGCCGTGGCTCGTCCTTCCTCTTCCTCTATCTTTTGTATTTCTTTAGGCTGCAATGGTTGTGTCGCTTCTTCGTTTTTTAGTTTGAATGCAGCATCTGCTTCTTCTTCTATCTCAAAGAGTTTGCGTGCAGACCCTTGATGTGGGGCTCCTTGTCAAGGTTACGTTTGAGTCAAACTAGGAGCTCTCTCATCCTGCTTGTCTCCTCTTTGTTTCTGAACCAAACTAGCATCCACCTGATCCTACTTGTGCCCTCCCTACTCTTTACTAGATTCATGGTCTATCTTGAGTGATGATGTCTGAAAGTACGCATGTTGAGATATCGAGCTCCACTCGTGATATGCCAAGGTGACCGTTGTGCATTTATGTCACTGACTTGTTAGCTGCAGATGCGGTTGGTACACTGCCCATGAATAATAGCTAGATGACAGTTATCTTTATGTACTCTAGTTAGTGGCTCAGTTAGTATGCCACCTAGGTTAGCTGAGTTTGGTTTTAGACCCACATATAGGGTTCATCTATTTCTTTTGTACTTAGAGAGTTCTTTTGGCTTTCACAACTAAGAAGAGGAAAATTGTTTTCAGCCTCCACCTTTTGTGTGTATTCCCCCATTGTGTATGTGAGAAAGCTATAAGTGAGACTCCTTACTTCTCTCCCACTCTCTTCACATGGTATCAGAACTCGATTCATAGTAAGGAGCTCAAGGAAGCAAACCAAGTTCATGGTGTCTTGGTAAGAGGATCAATGTTGTTTTCCTTTTTTGAGTTTGGGAGTAAATCTCTGCAAGTAGCACAGCTGAAAAGTGCAGGAGTGCACTCTCTCAGATTGGGATGCCCTTTGTAGTATAGCAAGAGGGTAGTATATGCTATGGGAAAGGGAAAAGCCCTTGATGACATTATTTTTTTGATTTGAGGCCATTTCGGGGCCCGTTTTGGTGACGGAAGTTTTCCGCAAGCACTTAAAAAAGTGCCTTGTTTTTGCTGTGCGACCACTATTCCGTAGGTCGGTGAAAAGTTGTCACAAAAATTGCATCATATGCCTGTGCACAGAGATATTGGGAGTGACAGAATCATTCTTATTGGCTATTGATGCAAAATCCTCACTAGGAAGTGACTGTGTGGTCAAATACCACTTTCGTCAGTTTTGCAGATTTGCCCTTGTGAGGTAGAAGTTGTGTTTTTTGCAGTGACAGAATATTTTTGCAGTGTTCTATAATGGCGTCTGATGCTCTTTCATAGATAGTCACTGAAAAGCTTGACAAGAACAACTTCCAAGCATGCAAGTTTAGAATGATGAATTTCCTTAAGGGAAAAGGCTATTGAGAGTTCATTACTGGAGCCAAATAAGAACCATTTATTCCTAATGTTCCCAATCAACAGGAGTTGCAGGCATTTAAAGGCTGGCATGAGAGAGCCAAAAAAGTTATGTACTCGCAGATTCTATGATTATGCATATTCAGGATGCAAGCATGCCAAAGGAGGCATGGGATACTTTGACAAAAATATATAGCACAAATATAAAAACCAGGAAAATGCAGCTCAAGCAGAAGTTGCATAATGTGCACAGAGAAAATATGAGCATCAATGACTACCACATGAAGGTGAACAAGATTGCAGATGCACTTGCTTCTATTGGGTCACCAGTGGAAGATGATGATTTAGTTTCTGTGACCTTGAATGGTTTAGGAAAGGATTATGCACAATTCCGTATGTTCATTGCCGTCCGTGAGAATTTTTCTGATTTTTAGGAGTTGATTGCTCTTCTAATTTTTGAAGAGCAGAGAAATGGTGGTGCATCTTCTTTAGGAGGAACTTCAAAAGAAACTTTCTTTTAGGAGGATCTCAAGGCTGTGGCAGAAATCAAAATATGCAGCAAATTCAAGAAAACCAGCCTATGGCGGAGGATGTGATAACTTTAGGGGCAGGGGGAGCCAAAGAGGTCGTGGTGGATGGCAGAGAGGCCAAAATTCAAACAGCAATGTTGAATGCTACTATTGTGGTAAAATGGGCCATATGGCTAAAGACTGCTATAAAAAGCAGAATGACATCATGATTGGAAAATTGCAGCAAGGCAATTATGCATCCTCTAGTAGACAGGGTGATGACAGAAATGAGCATTTGTTTATGGTGCAACACATGACCAATTCTGTGACAAGTGCAAAAGAAAGCAATGATGTGTGGTATGTTGACTCAAGTGCATCAAACCACATGACAGGTCATGCAGAATGGATGCAGGATGCAAGGAAAATGGAAAGATGAGGATTTGTGGAGACTGGTGATGATACTACACATCCTATTATGCAGATTGGTAAAATTCCTTTGTCTATGCAGGATGGAAAAAAGAAATACCTGTCTGATGTATTTCATGTCCCGAATATCACTAAGAACCTGGTTTCTGTTGGTCAAATGGTTGAGCAGGGCTTGCAGGTCAGAATTAACCCTCATGGATGCTTTGTTGAGGATATGAAAAATAAAGGTTGCTTGATAGCACAAGGGAAGAACAAGGGCAGGTTGTTTATGTTGGATGTGGACATGCATGAATTGAGTGCAGCAATGTTTGTACATGGGACCGGTGTAGTTATAGATATTGATATCTGGCATAAATGCATTGGTCATGTTAATGTACAGCAACTTAAATTAATGCAAGCCCAAAATATTGCTACAAGATTGCCTAAGTTCAAGGTTGCAAAAATGCATAAGGTATGTGAAGGCTGTCAATTTAGAAAATAGGCAAGGAAACCATTTCCTAGACATGTTCAAGAGAGTAAGAGGCCATTGGAATTAATCCACTCTGATGTGTGGACTACTAAAGCTACATCTATTGGAGGCTATCATTATTTTATCACTTGTATTGATGACTATAGCAAAAAAGTTTGGGTGTATTTTATGAAAAAGAAAAGTGAAGTGTTTGGGCATTTCAAAGCTTTTAAAGCTATGGTTGAAAAAGAAACAGGCCTGCAAATAAAATGCCTAAGGTTAGATGGAGGGGGAGAGTACCTCTCAAATGAGTTTGCAAGGTTCCTGTAGGAGCATGGCATAAAGTAGCAATATTCATGCAGTCATACCCCACAGCAAAATGGACTTGTAGAAAGGAAAAACAGGCATATTGGGGAGGTGTCTCGTGCCATGCTTAACGAAAAAGACATGCCAAATTATTATTGGGCTGAAGCAGTTGTTACAGTAGTCTACATAATGAATAAGCTGACACCTACCTTCCTTCTCCCCTATCACCTCTAGTCCCTTCTTTGTGGGAATTCTATGAGATCAAAGCCTCCAACTATGGCAAAATCAAGTGGCATAAATGCCGATCAACCTTCAAGTAGTCACCATAGCAAGTGCCATCAATAAAGAGGACAAAAGACACCAAGATGGAGGTATTTGATGCCATGACGGAGGGATTATTTTGGGCAGGGCATGAAAGTTAGTATCTAGCTTAGTATAAAAGGTTATTATTGTTGAAATATGGGCCTAATCCCCTTGGTACTCGTTGTGGAAATGTGTTGATGAAGGGCTTTGGGTGCTGGATGACACATGTCATTAGTGGAGCTATCCCATATGCAAAGTGGGATTGGTGATTTCCTTAGATATAAAAAGGGAGATAGACCCCTATCCCAAATCCCACCGGCTCTTTTGGGAGTGCGAGAGGGCATGCATAGCTATGGGGTGAGGCTGTGGGACCCCTCCTACCTAGTGTGGGAATGTAGCACCTTTTGCACCCCAATAATTCTTGTGTGTAGTGCAGCTTGAGCATTGGTGTAATCTAAAGATTACTCTTGTGTGGAGTGCAGCTTAAGCACTGTTGTAATTTAGCCATTTGGCTCCACATAATTGAATGAATCCATTTCAACCCCACCTCTGTGTGTGTGTGTGTGTGTGTTTCCTACTATCATAGAGCTACTAAAATCATGGACAAGCACCCCAAGGCAATGCATTCATAATCATTACTTTTCCTTGAAATGGATAAGGATTATCACATGTGTAACATCCATTGTCTGAATCATACCATATCCCCAATAAATCAAACAAGTTTTCATGGTACATGGACCCCAAGTGAAAGCAGTATAATTTTATCAGTCATCTACTATATCAACATAGAAATGTACAACAAAACCATTATCCAGTAATGGTGTTCTGATCATAAGTGGTGGCCAAAGAGATTCGATCTCATTTGGTGTCATCCAAGCATTAAAGGTAAGCTGACTCACCTGGCACCATCACAACACGATGAATGTTAGTACATCTCAAGCATGTTGTGGAAGCCACGCTTCAACACCGACTTATGGTTGTTATCCCTATCACCAATACATAGCAAACTACAAATGAATGTTAGTACATCTCAAGCATGTTTCTCAAGCATGTTGTGGAAGCCACGCTTCAACACCAACTTATGGTTGTTATCCCTATCACCAATACATAGCAAACCCTACCCAGACATAGTCAGGCTACCCTCTCTACCTCAAGTTGCTTTGATTCATCAAGGAAGTTTAATTTGTGTAGGCCATTTTTGGCTATACTAAAAGTGCTAGGAGAGTGATAAAATGTTCTAGAATAGTGTTTCCACCTAGTGTTCAAGAAAGTGCTAAAAGAATGCTAATTAGTGCTAAAAAAGTTCTACAAGATTGCTAAAAGTGCTAATTAGTGCTAGAAGTGCTAGGAGTGCTCAACATAACTTAAAAGTGTTCTAAAAGTGCTCTTGCCATTCTCAAAATGTGTGAGAGAAGGTGAAAGGGTAACAAAAGTTGAAAGTAAGTGAAAATGTGCTTAAAAAGTATTCAAAAAGTGCTAAAAATTTGATATGACATTGCTCTGCATTTGAAATACATCTAAAGTATTAGAAGGCAGGATGAATTTCTAAGAACTACGAACTTTCAAACAAGGAACAATATACATCATGCTTTGGTAAAGAAGATGAGCTAAGAAAGGTCAAAGACAATGGTTGTTTGATAAAACACCCTAAAGTAGTAATATCTCTGAAGAAGAAAACACGACAACTTTTATCATCACAGATAATACCAACTTGATAGGGCCTTTTTGGACTTAGTAGTAAATGCCAACCTTCATGCGATGACCAACTCAAAAAGATTTTTTCTTTAGGCTATGGAATGTAGCTCCTCACATTATCTTATAGATAGCCTCAGCATAACCAAGAGAGGGTTTTGGCATAAGCAAAGTGATTGAGACCTACACTCTCTTTTTTTGGGAGAAAAAAAATGTTTTGTGTATTATGTCTCAAAAGACAAGATATAACCATGTCAATTTCCCTTTGCACCTGGTTCAACTAATAAACAAAGAAGAAGAAGACAAATAAGCAAAGCAACTGTATGTTAGATATCAATGCTCCACTCTCGTGTAACTATGCGAGAACCAGCTAACTCTACTTGTAAGCCCCCCATATGAGGAGAAGGCATTTGAGTAGCTCAATTATCTGGTAGGTCCTGGTTTGGATACTAGATGGGGGCCATGTGTGGCCTGATAGCTAGATGGCTTTAGATAGAGTTGGCACACTACCAACTAGGCTACATGCAAGTGTGGAAAGGCATTCCATGATTGACCGCACTGAGGGTAGATGGAGCATTTCTTAGGGCAGCCCATTCTCGGGTTGCGGGGCCCGTTTGGAGTACTAGATGATCCTGGATGGCTCTGGGCCGAACGGACACCATAGGTTAGTTGCTCTATTCTACGTCACGGTTCTAACATGTGGTCAGTGGCCTATTTCGAGACCGACCTCCAGTCGGCCATTTTGGGTGGACTGGGTCGCTCCCAATTGGGTCTAACCGACTACAACTGGGTCTAACCGCTCCCAATTGGGTCTAACCGACTACAACTGGTGGCTTTATAAGAGCAAGCCCGTGAAGCCCATATTCACCTCTGGCTATAGTAACTCTGATTCCTTAGCATCCAGCCTCCGTCCTCTACTGTTTCCAGCATGCCATCGAAGTTTCTCACACAGGAGCGCATGGCTGGGAGGCAGTACCATCTATTGTATCAATTTTACAGTAATCAAATTTTTGATTCTCCATACTATCAGCTTTTCTCTCTTGTATACGAGATCCTGTTATCTGTTGAGCACAGACATTGTATTGTTTTCTTACACTATAGACGTACACTTTAGCAACATGGAAGTCAAGGAAATTGGGTTGTGGACAAGTGAGGTTTTTTAAAGACTAATAGAAAGTGCCAATGACTAAAGCTAGAGCTACTAGTTTCATAAGTTGCATTGATTCAGTCGAATTGCTATTTAATTCAAAAAAAATGCCAAAAAATATGAAATTTCGGATTTAAAATGAATCTAGCAAATTTTCCTATTTTATTTGTGTAAGAACAACTTTATTCGTATGAATAAACATTTTATTCGTACAAATAAAAGCTTACTCATACAAATAAGCTTTATATAAAAATGAAACAATTGTCTTCTAAGTCATTTTTAGTAGGACAAATACAACCACCACCTCTCCACATGCCATCCTTACATCCTGTCTACCATCTTGCCTACTAGTACTCTTGTGCATCACATAAGTAAATTCTTTTTTTCAAAGTTTTTTGTTTATCCTCTGCTGGCATTGATCTCTCTCCGAGAGTTGTGTGTTGTAGTTTGAGTTGTTTATTTAATAGAATTTATTTTTTTTCCCTCAATATGGCACTCATCTCTCTCAAAGAGTTATGTGTTGCATTTTGAGTTGTCTATTTAATATATATGCATGTTTTGATAGGTTTAATGTTAGTCTAGCACTCATCTCTCTATGAAAGTTGTGTGTTGCATTATGAGTTGTATGTTTGTATTTTTAATATGTTTACATGTTTAGATTGGCTTTCCTCTTAGTTTGGCACTCATTTCTCTTCTGATAGTTGTGTGATGCAGTCTGAGTTGTATGTTCCTACTACGTAATATGTTTGCATGTTTAGATAGGTTTATAACTTCTGGCACTCATCTCTCTAATGAGAGTTGTATGATGCAATCTGAGTCTTATGTTTAGATATTGTCTTTATCTTAGTCTAGCACTCATCTCTCTTATGAGAGTTGTGTAATGAACTTTGAGTTTTGTGTTTAGGGTTGCTTCCAATCTCAAGTTGACACTCGGTTCTCTATTGAGAATTTTATGATGTAGCTTGCATCTGCAAAAGTGCATAGTTTGGCACTCATATCTCTCTCTTGAGTTGCGTGATGTAGTCTAATTTTAGGATTAATTGCATAAGCGTTTAGCTTGACACTCAAAGATGCATGATGCAATATAAGTTTATGATATAGAAATATTTGCACAAACTTCTAGTGTTAATGCCCTCGATAGTTATTCGTTGTAGTACTATTTTATTGTTTGTTGCTTATATATGTATACATTGAATCAAATTGTAGTACTAGTTTACTATTTGTTGGTTATATATGTACACACTGAATCAAATTGTAGTACTAGTGGTACTGCTTGTTGCTTGTGTATGTATAAAATCCAATTTTGAATTCCATCTTGCAGCTTTCATGATCCTGATGCAATAAAGTGTTATATATATTTTAGGTTCTATCATGAGTGCAGAGGAAGGCTGCGCACATGAATGAAGAGCCAGCCAAGACATCCCAAATGTACCCATGGGTTTGTGCCTCAAGAGGCAAATTTGGATGACCAAATGAATCATGCAGAGGAACAAGCAATCCTCAATGAGTAGAGAGAGCTTCTTGGCAAGGAGTGTCTTGGATGGTTCACGGTGGGACTGGTGGTGGATGATACCATGATAGGGGACCCACTTACCCTCCACAACATGGCTAGGCTTTGCCCATCTGAGTTCATAAGAAACACATTGTTTCTTTGATCCAAAAATGCACACAATAGGTATGCACAACCAAAGCTTGCAAACCTAAGACACAAAACCCTTGCTCAGATTCTACTACAATGCTTTATTGAGGCAGAAGGGAACATGCCCAACACTCCTATACACTTTATTCAGTAGGTCTATGTCCACAACATATTGCATTGCCATGTCGATTATCAGGATAAACACCATCTATCAGGAATAGGAAAGCAATAAGAAGCTAAGCGAAAGAGGGCAACATCTAAGAACAAAGAGGCAGTGTTGCAGAGACCTTGTGTGCTAAGTCCATAGGTACACGATGATCTAATTAAGCTAGCCACAGCTAGCCTACCTCTCTATCAATAGGGCATCACCTTTGAAGATTTGTAGGCTCGAATTATAGACCAAGACAAAGAGATAGATACCCTATGAGTAGACATCTAGAGGTTGGAAGCTAAGCTTGCCAGTAGATATAGAGTAGTCTTTGAAGATAAAGACGCAAATGAGGCATTTGACATGTCATGTTGTGGGGGTTAAAGGTCACTGTGCCTTTACCCCGGTTATGTACAATACTCAAACACATATATAAATGAATGAAAAAGAAGATTAGGGTGGTTTTGCACCCACCAAAACTTGTGTGGCTCTCTATTTCTCTCTCTCCCTCTTTCGTTCTTGCTTCCGTTGAGAGCACTCTCAACTGGTATCAGAGCCCGGGTGATCTAGCTAAGCGTACGTGAATGCTTGAAGCTCAGCAGCTCTGTGGGAGGAAGGAGAAGCTCTGTGGGAAGCTTTGTGGGTGACTTTACTTGCATCCAAGTGTGTAGAAACCTTGGAGGAACCTTTGGAAAAGTCACTTTGGTTTTGCGAAGTGGTTTTGAGAGCCTCTTAAGTGTTTTCAAAAAAAAAAGTCGTTTTTTGAGCTTTTCCCTGTTCCGTTTGATGACAGAGACTTCGTATTAACTTGTAGAGGCAACCATTGCTTGCTTTTAGTGTCCACTTCACTTTAGGAGCTTGGAAACACCTTCATTCTTGAATCTGGGATCATTTCATTGGATTTCTGACTCACTGTGTCAATTTTTGCATTTTTTTGCTCGGGTGTTGGAACCCAAGTTTGGAGCAACCATTTGCAGATCTGTCAGTTTTCGTGGACTCAGGAGGTCCTAAAACTTCTATGTTGCTCATCATTTGCACTCCGGTGGAGTTTACAAACAGCTCTGTTTCCAAAAACGTTTTTCAATCCGTGTGTTGGACCTAGTGATTGAGACCACAGTTTCCAAAACCGTCTGTCCCATTGCGTTCTGGACGCCCAAAAACCCCTACCTGTCAATTCTTACGCGATTTGGTGGAGGATTTTCAGAGTTATAGATCTCTGTGTATTCGATTTCGTCTCTCTGTTATGCATTTTTTCATTCTAAGGTTTTGAAACCTTAGATTTATGCCACATGGCAGTGGATAAGTGTTGACTCCCATTTCTCACTCATCGGTTGGGATTTTGGAGTTCCGGCAGAAGAGAGATATTTGCGGATTTTCTTGTTGAGTCCGCCGATTATGCAATGGTGCCTATGTTTTGAGGCATCTCAAGTTCTATTTTTAGTAGCGGTCATTATCGTGGGACCATGATCGTGGGACCATGATTTCTTGAGCATACCTTATGCAAATTACTCTAGTTACAATTTGAATAGTGTGCGCTCATTTGTGGTGTGCATTGGGTTGCAATGGATGATTTATAGGCCATTTGGATGCATTGCGATCCTTATTAGATGCGCTGAAAGGCCCAAATTGCCTTGTGGGATGCTATTTTTATGGACGCTTTGCACATGGATGCTATTTTATGCTGAGGGACAGTTTTGACACATTGCAGGTGATGCACTAATAGTGTTGTGCTCTCTTGGATGAGATATTATTGATTCATATGCCAGTGGATGGTGTTTATGCTTGAGTCATTTGGCACTTATTGGCATTTTGGATTGCCATTGCAGTTGGCATTTTCTTTTGGGCCAGATTTGCTCATATGGATGCATAGTATATGCACATGAGTCAAATGCATCTTTTGATGCTTTGAGCTTTGAGTTTTGGTGATACTTCACTCTATTGTGGCATACACATTTGGGTGCACCTGGTATTTGGTGTGATTCTCTCTTATAGACACTAGCATTTGGGATTTTGCTTTATTTGCATCATGGCATCCTCTTCCATGTCTGAAAAGGAGTTTTTCAGCATTAAAAAGTTTGATGGGACAAACTTTTTTTTGTGGAAACAACAAATAAGGGATGTGCTTATTTAAAAGAAGCAGATTAAACCCTTGGCAAGGATTGAAGCTAAGCCTGCAAATATGTCTGAGGATGATTGGAATGAGTTGGATGCATTAGCAAAATCTACTATTAGACTTCATCTTGCAGAGTCAGTTTATTTCACAGTAGTAAATGAGCAGACTACGGAAGATTTGTGGAAGAAACTGTGTGCCACTTATGAAAAGGAAACTGCCTCTAATAAAGTTTACCTCATGAAGAGGTTGTTTGAGCTATAGACGAAGGAAGGGGTCTCCATTGCTTCTCACTTGAATGAATTCAATATTATTTTCAGCCAGCTTCAGGCTTAGAAGATGCATTTTGATGTGGAGACTAAGGCAATATTTCTCTTATGTTCATTGCCATCCTCATGGGATACCCTCCGTACAGCTGTCAGTAACTCTGCACCTGGTGGAGTACTAAAATTTGATGATGTGGGTAGCTTGTTGGCCGAGGAGATTAGACGGAAGTCTATGGATGGCAACAAGCAAGATGCAGCCTTAAATGTGCAAAGGGGCAGATCATAGTTCAGGGGGAAGTCCCTAGAAAGAGGGAAGTCTCGTAGCAAATCCAGGGCACAGAAGATTGAGTGTTACCATTGTGGTAAGAAGGGTCATATGAAAAAGGATTGCTATAAGCTGAAAAGAGAGCAAAAGGATAAGAAAAAGAATACAAATTAAGGTGCAAATCAAAAGGAAGAGAGTCCAAGGGAGGACAAAGGAAAAGTGAAGATCGAGGAGATCAATGCAGTCACAGATGATAGTGACAATGACGTTCTCTTCATGTCTAGTTTATCTGCAGAGTTGCTTACCACTTCAGATGATGCATATTCCCAGGATTGGATTTTGGATTCTGGTGCTTCATTCCATGTTACTCCCCATAGGGAATGGTTCTCCACTTATGATAGTGGAAAGACAGGTTGTGTGCATCTTGGAAATAACTATGCATGTGACATAGTCGGAGCAGGTGACATAAAGTTTTCTTTTGCAAATGGGTCTACATTTGTTTTGAAACATGTGAGACATGTGCCTAAGTTGACCAAGAGTCTTATTTCAGTGGGTCAGCTAGATGATGCTGGTTTTCACACCACTTTTGGCTTTCAGAGTTGGAAAATTCAGAAGGGCTCTATGCTTTTGGCCAGGGGTGCCAACTGTGGGACTTTGTATCCCTTACATGTATCAGGGGTATTTGATCATGTTGTTGCAATAACCGAGCAGCCAACCACTTCTTTATGGCATTGCCGGTTGGGCCATATGAGCCAGAATGGAATGAAACTCTTATGCCATTTGGGTTATGTACCGCATTTGAGTTTCTCTTATTTTGAATTTTGTGAGCACTGTCTCTATGGGAAGCAGACTAAATCAGCCCATAAAAGAAGGGGAAAGAAAGAGTTTGAAAAGCTTGATTTGGTGCATTCAGATGTATGTGGTCCCATGCCTACATGGTCATTAGGTGGGGCTGAATACTATGTGACATTCATTGATGATGCAACTAGGAAAGTGTGAGCTTATGCTATAGCTCGGAAGAGTGATGTGTTCCAGGTATTTCAGAAATGGCTGGCCTTGGTTGAGAATCAGTCAGGTAGAACGCTTAAATGCCTACGGACTGACAATGGTGGAGAGTATCTCTCTCATGACTTTTAGCATTTCTGTGATACATGTGGGATTAAGAGGGAGGTCACATCCCCTCGTACTCTAAAGCAAAATCCAATGGCAAAAAAGATGAACCGTACCATTCAAGAAAGGTTGCAATGCATGCTTTCCAATGCAAGTCTTTCTGGTGGTTTTTGGGCTGAGGCAATGAAGACTGCAGTGCATGTGATCACAATAGATCACCTAGTAAGAGTTTGGATGGTGGTATTCCTAAAGAGGCATGGAGTGGCAAGAAGCCCTCTTACTCTCATTTGCGTATATTTGGGTGTGAGGCATATGCACATGTGCCAAAAGAGCTTCGAAAGAAGCTAGATCCTAAGTCTAGGAAATGCATCTTTCTGGGTTATGGTGAAAGTGGAGAGATGGGCTATCGTCTCTGGGATCCAGAAGCAAAGAAGATAATACGCAGCCATGATGTAGTCTTCAATGAGAAGAAGATGCATAAGGCACCCATGAGGGATGTGGAAATGGGGAGAATCACTTTCCAGGATGTGAATCCACCTACATATGTTGATAGACAGCAAGCTGTCCATGCACCAAATGTGCAAGAAATGGTACCACCAAGTACTCCCACAGGTATACAATCAAGGGTAGATGTGTGAAGATAGTGGGAGAGAGGGAAGGAGTCTCACTTGTGGCTTTCTCACATGCACAATGGGGGAATACACACACAGGTGGAGGCTGAAGATAGTTTTCCTCTTCTTAGTTGTGAAAGCCAAAAGAACTCTCATATAAAGAAAATACAAGAACCCTATATATGGGTCTCAAACCAAACTCAACTAACTAGGTGGCATACTAATTGAGCCACAAACTAGAGTAGATAAGGATAGCTGTCATCCAGCTATTATTCGTGGGCGGTGTACAAACCGCATCTGCAGCTAACAAGTCGGTGACATAAATGCACAACGGTCACCTTGGCATATCACGAGTGGAGCTCGATATCTCAACACTCCCCCTCGAGCTCAATCCCAATTCTTGCACACCAAGTAAGTCTCTGAACTTGCGTAGCTTCTCTGTGCCCAATGCCTTCGTGAATATGTCAGCTACCTGATCCTCTATGGTGACATAAACTAGATTAATAAGACCTAGTAAAACCTTCTCCCGCACATAGTAATAATGCACCTCAATGTGCTTTGTTCTAGCATGATAGACTGGGTTATTTGCCAAGTGTATGCTACTCATGTTGTCACAATAAATGACAACTGGCCCATCTGTAGACTGATGCATATCATAAAGTAGCTTATGCAACCAAGCTACCTCACATGCAGCCATTGCTGCACCCCTGTACTCAGCTTCTGTGCTCGACAAGGCAGCTGTAGGCTATTTCTTGCTGCTCCAGGTGACTGTAGCACTCCCAAAAGAGAACACATATCCACTGGTAGATCATCTATCAGAAATACTACCAACCCAATCAGCATTAGTGTATCCATGCAACTGTATCTGAACCCCAGCCTCATAAAATAGTCCGTACTGCAATGTGGACTTCACATACCTAAGTATGCATCTAGCTGCATCCAAATGCGGTTTCCTTGGAGCCTGCATAAACTGACTTACCAATCCAACAGCATAGCTTAAATCTGGCTTGGTAATAGTCATATAAATCAAACTTCCTACTATGCGTCTGTACATAGTAGGGTCTTCCAGAAGCTCACCTGCATCTGTGCTCAGCTTCACATTCTGCTCCAAAGGAACTGAAATAGGCTTACAGCCTGTCATCCCATATTTGGACAGCATGTCCAATCCATACTACCTCTGCAAGAGCTATATCCCACTTGGTGATCTAATCACCTCAATGCCCAAGAAATAATGCAGCTCTCCCAAATCCTTCATCTCAAACTTTTGCTTCAATAGCATTTTCACATGAAGGATATCTTCATCACTATCACCTGTGATGATCAAATCATCAACATAAATGACAAGCAGCATAATCCCTTTCTCTGTTTTTCTCACATAGAGTGAGAAATCTGCCTTCGAAATCTGAAAGCCAATAGTGACAAGATACTATCCTATCTTGTTAGACCATGCTCTAGGTGCTTGCTTCAAGCCATACAAGGCTTTCTTCAACCTGCAAACAAATTCAGGATGAATAGCATGAACATAACCTACTGGCTGCTCCATAAAGACCTCTTCTTGCAAATCACCATGGAAGAAGGCATTCTTTACATCCATCTGATGTAAAGACCATCCCTTTGATGCAGCCATAGCAATGACTGCTCTTACAGTTGCCATCCTTGCAATCGGACTGAATGTTTCTTCATAATCAATGCCATATGTCTGTGCATACCCCTTGACAACTAATCTTGCCTTGTATCTATTCACAGAACCATCTGCATTGTGCTTGATCTTATAAACCCACTTACAGCCAATTGCATTCTTGTTTTTAGGCAAAGGCACCAATTCCCATGTAGTATTTGCTTCCAAGGCATCCATTTCTTCATCCATGGCTTTCTCCCATTTTTCATTTCCCATGGCTTGCTCAAAAGAAGTGGGTTTTGGTTCCTATATCACTTTGACCATATAGGCATAGTGAATGGCTGTAAATCCATCATATTTCAGCCTATCCACAGGATACCTAGCTTTGGTAGACCTGCACAAAATAGGCTCACTTCTAGGTGCTCTCAAAACATCCCTAGTCTTCCTTACTCTAGGTGTAACAACAGAAGGAATACCCAACTCATCATCAATGCTCTGTTCTGAGCCACTGGATTCACCATCCACATAAGAGTCACCTACATTCACATCAAACATGGGCTGATCTACCTTCTCTTTTCCTTTTCATGATACCTGCATACCACTATCTGCATTGCTTTGAGGAGATTCTCCTGATCTCAATCTACCTGTCCATGGTGAAGTATGTGATCCACTGCTAGAGGACACTACAGGTCCACTAATATTTTTTGATTGCTGCTGTGAATTCTGTGCAGCATTACCATTTTGTGCATCTACATCAATCATCACATTTACTGGTTTATACCAACTGCTCATCTCATAAAAAACAACATCTCTGCTCACTATAAACTTATGAGTAGAAGGGTTATAGCATCTATACCCTTTCTGCTATAGAGAATAACCAATAAAGATGCACTTCTTAGCTTTTGGATCCAACTTGGACCTCAAGTCATCTGGCACATGAACATAGGCAATGCAACCAAAAATTTTCAAATGAGACATGTCTGGTTTCCTACTAGTATACATCTCCTCTGGCATCATGCCATGTATTGCTGTAATGGGAGTCCTGTTCATTATGTAAACTGCTTCAGCCCAATAATAATCTGGTAGATCTTTTTCATTTAGCATGGCCCGAGATACCTCTCCAATATGCCTGTTTTTCCTTTCTGCAAGTCCATTTGGCTGTGGGGTATGACTGCATGAATATTGTTGCTTTATGCCATGCTCCTGTAGGAACCTTGCAAACTCATTTGAGAGGTACTCTCCCCCTCCATCTGACCTTAGGCATTTTATTTGCTGGCCTGTTTCTTTTTCAACCATAGCTTTAAAAGCTTTGAAGTGCCCAAACACTTCACTTTTCTTTTTCATAAAATACACCCAAACTTTTCTACTGAAGTCATCAATAAAAGTGACAAAATAGTGATAGCCTCCAATAGATGTAGCTTTAGTAGTCCACACATTAGAGTGGATTAATTCCAATGGCTTTTTACTCTCTTGAACATGCCTAGGAAATGGTTTCCTTGCCTGTTTTCCAAATTGACAGGCTTCACAAACCTTATGCATTTCTGCAACCTTGAATTTAGGCAATCCTGCAACAATATTTTGGGCTTGCATTGATTTAAGTTGCTGTATATTAACATGACCAATGCGTTTATGCCAGATATCAATATCTGCAACTACACCGGTCCCATGTGCAAACATTACTGCACTCAATTCAGGCATGTCTGCATCCAACGTAAACATCCTGCCCTTCTTCTTCCTTTTGCTATCAAGCGACCGTTATTTTTCATATCCTCAACAAAGCATCCATGAGGATTAAATTTGACCTGCAAGCCCTGCTCAACCATTTGACCAATAGAAACCAGGTTCTTGGTGATGTTCGGGACATGAAATACATCAGACAGGTATTTCTTTTTCCCATCCTGCATAGACAAAGGAATTTTACCAATCTGCACAATAGGATGTGCAGTATCATCACCAGTCTCCACAAATCCTGGTTTTTCCATTTTCCTTGCATCCTGCATCCATTCTGCATGACCTGTCATGTGGTTTGACGCACCTGAGTCAACATACCACACATCATTTCGTTCTTCTGCACTTGTCACAGAATTTGTCATATGCTACATCATAAATAAATGCTCATTTCTGTCATCACCCTGTCTACTAGAAGATGCATAATTGCCTTGCTGCAATTTTCCATTCATAATGTCATTCTGCTTTTTGTAGTAGTCCTTAGCCATATGACCCATTTTACCACAGTAGTAGCATTCAACATTGTTGTTTGCATTTTGGCCTCTCTGCCATCCACCACGGCCTCTTTGGCTCCCCCTGCCTCTAGAGTTACCATGTCCTCCTCCATAGGATTGGTTTTCTTGAGTTTGCTGCATATTCTGATTTCTACCACGGCCTGGAGATCGGCCTCCTCTACCTCTGCCTCTACCTCTTCCAGCATTTGAGTAGAAGACAGTTTCTTTTGAAGTTCCTCTTGAAGAAGATGCACCCCCATTTCTCTGCTCTTCAGAAATTAGAAGAGCAAACAACTCTTCAAAATCAGGAAATTTTTCACGGACGGCAATGGATGTCCGGAACTGTGCATAATCCTTTCCTAGACCATTCAAGGTCACAGAAACTAGATCATCATCTTCCACTGGCGACCCAATGGAAGCAAGTGCATCTGCAATTTTCTTCACCTTCATGTGGTAGTCATTTATGCTCAAATTTTCTCTCTGCACATTGTGCAACTCCTATTTGAGCTACATTTTCCTAGCTTGTGTATTTGTGCTGTACATTTTTGCCAAAGTATCCCATGCCTCCTTTGGCGTACTTGCATCCTGAATATACACAATCATAGAATCCGAAATACTGATAGACAGCCAGTACATAACTTTTCTGGCTCTCTCATGCCATCCTTTAAATGCCTGCATTTCCTGTTGATTGGGAACATTAGGAAGAACTGGTTCTTCTTCATTTCCTATAATGAACTCCCAATAGCATTTTCCCATAAGGAAATTCGTCATTCTAAACTTCCATGCCTGGAAGTTGTTCTTGTCAAGCTTTTCTGTGACAATCTATGAAAGAGAATCAGACGCCATTATAGAACACTGCAAAATATTCTGTCACTGCGAAAAACACAGCATTTGCCTCACATGGGCAGATCTGCAAAACTGACAAAAGTGGTATTTGACCACACAGTCACTTCCTAGTGACGATTTTGCATCAACAGGCAACAAGCATGATTCTGCAACTCCCAATATCTCTGCACACAGGCATACGATGCAATTTCTGCTGCAACTTTTTACCGACCATCCGAGCAGTGGTCGCACAGCAAAAACATGGCCTTTATCTGAGTGCCTGCGAAGAAATTCCGCCTTCAAAACGGGCCCCAAAATGGCCTCGAATCAGAAAAATAAAGGCACCAATGGCTTCGCCCTCTCCTCCAGCATATACTGCCCTCTGGCCACACCACGAAGGGCATCTCAATCTGAGACAGTGCACTCTTGCACTTCTGGCTGTGCTACCTGCGGAGATTTGCTCCCAAACTCGAAATAGGAAAGCAACACTGGTCCTCTTACCGGGACACCACGAACTTGGTTTGCTTTCTTGAGCTCCTTACCACGAACAAGGCTCTGATACCATGTGAAGATAGTGGGAGAGAGGGAAGGAGTCTCACTTGTGGCTTTCTCACATGCACAATGGGGGAATACACACAGAGGTGGAGGTTGAAAACAATTTTCCTCTTCTTAGTTGTGAAAGCCAAAAGAACTCTCATACAAAGAAAATAGAAGAACCCTATATGTGGGTCTCAAACCAAACTCAACTAGCTAGGTGGCATACTAACTGAGCCACAAACTAGAGTAGATAAGGATAGCTGTCATCCAACTATTATTCGTGGGCGGTGTACCAACCGCATCTACAGCTAACAAGTCGGTGACAAATGCACAACGGTCACCCTGGCATATCACGAGTGGAGCTCGATATCTCAACAAGATGATGGATCATCTATTGGTGGAAATGATGAGCCAAATGTGGCTGATATGCAGGTGGGATAGCAAGCTGAAATGCCCTTGAGAAGATCATCTAGAGTGTCTAGACTGCCTGATAAGTTTGTTCCAGGGGTAGACTATGTGATGCTTACTGATTGCGGGGAGCCTTCTTGCTACAGAGAGGTTATGATGCGCGAGGATCAATGCAAGTGGGAGTATGCTATGCAATCAGAGATGAGTTCACTTATGAAGAATAAGACTTGGGACTTGGTTTCTTTGCCGCATGGAAAGAAAGCATTGCCATGTAAATGGGTCTACAAAATGAAGGTCATAGGTGATGATATGCCTAGGTACAAGGCCCGTTTGGTCGCTAAAGGGTTCAAGAAAGAGAAGGGTGTGGACTTTGATGAGATATTCTCTCTGGTTGTGAAGATGACCACACTTAGATGCATGCTTGGACTAGTGGCATCAGAGGATATGGAGCTTATGTAGATGGATGTCAAGACAGCTTTCTTGCATGGGGATTTGCATGAGGAAATTTACATGGTGCAACTGGAAGGCTTTGAAGAAAAGGGCAAAGAGCGTTTAGTTTGCAAGCTGAAGAAGAGTCTCTATGGTCTTAAGCAAGCACCTAGAGAATGGTATCAGAAGTTTGATGCTTTCATTCGGTCCCAGGGTTTTAGAAGGAGTGAAATTGATCATTGCCTCTACACTAAAAGGGCTAAGGATAATAGCCTGATAATCTTGGCACTATATGTGGATGATATGCTATTGGCTAGCAAGAATACTTATGAGCTAGATGCATTAAAGGCCAAGTTGCATGAGGCCTTTGATATGAAGGATTTGGGATTTGCAGGTCATATTCTTGGTATGCGCATCACGCGTGATCGGAGTAGGAAACTCCTTTGGCTTTCACAAAAAGAGTATGTTATAAAAGTATTGTAGCATTTCAATATGGAAATGGGGAAGGCAGTGAGTACTCCATTGCCTCCATATGTGAAACTGAGTCATACAGATAGTCCCAAATCAGATGAGGAAAGGGCCATGATGGCCAAGGTTCCTTATGCATCAGCAGTTGGGAGTCTTATGTATGCTATGATAGCTACTAGACCAGACATTGCATTTGCAGTGGGAGTTGTTAGCCGGTATATGGCTAATCCAAGAAAGAGGCATTGGGAGGCAGTTAAGTGCATCATGAGGTACATGAAGGGTACCAAGGAGATGTGCATCTGCTTTGGTAGAGGAGACATGTGTGTACTTGGGTACACAGATTCAGACTATGCAGGGCATGTGGATAGTAGGACATCCACTTCTGGTTATGTGTTCACCTTTGCAGGTGGTGCAATGTCGTGGATGTCTCGTGCACAGAAGAGCATTGCATTGTCTACCACAGAGGCTGAGTATGTTGCAGCCACAGAGGGTTGCAAGGAGGCTATATGGCTTGATCGGCTAGTGGGAGATTTGGGGATTCATACACGTGTACTAACATTGCATAGTGATTCAATGAGTGCTATTCAGCTAGCACGAAATCCGGTCTTTCATGCAAAGACCAAACACATTGAGGTCAGATACCATTTCATCAAGGAGGTACTTGAAGACAAGTGCATAGAGCTTGTCAAGGTTCATATAGATGATAACCCTGTAGATATGCTGACGAAGAGTCTACCTAGTCAGCGGTTTGAGTATTGTTGTGTATTGATGGGCATTGGATAGTATGCTCACTAGTTGTTCTCCCTTAAAGGCACATTGTCCTTTAAGTGGGAGGTTGTGGGGGTTAAAGGTCACTGTGCCTTTACCTCGGTTATGTACAATACTCAAACACATATATAAATGAATGAAAAAGAAGATTAGGGTGGTTCTGCACCCACCAAAACTTGTGTGGCTCTCTGTTTCTCTCTCTCCCTCTTCCGTTCTTGCTTCCGTTGAGAGCACTCTCACATGTTGCTTTTTTCATTAACTCAGAGCATCAAGATGCACCCGCTAGCACTCGGGAATTGTAGATAGCCAAGATGCAACTCCAAGCATGGATGCACCTTGAGAAGCATATTCTTTGGGAAACATTGTATTGAGATCTTCAACCCATGTATTGACCTTTTGGTTGCAATATAATATCATGTTGAATATAAAGTTCTTGTGACATTTACTACTTCATGGCACTCTTTGAAGTCTCGAATTCTCTATGGGAACATGAAAACATTTAAGTTTCAAATGCATACACTTTAAGTTTTGAATTCGTATACTTTCTCCATTTATATGTCTCTTGGTCATGCATGATGCAATGAGCAATTGTAAATCTCCAACTCTTGTAAAATGACATGCATAGTTAATTAAAAATTTGGCATCAACTAAGTAAAATAGTACATAATACACTTGAAAATTTGAGGTAACAAAGGGATTTCAATACAAAGTACATGGAGTGACAAGTTGAAAAAGAGCATATGGACTATCAGTCACTTAACATATTCTCATATCCATCCCCTTGTATGCAACAAAATTTGATACAAACATTATCCTCTTCAATTAGTTGTCATGTTCGTATGCACCATAAAAGAAGACATGTATGGAGGCAATATGCATACAATCATATGCACTCTTTTGTTAATATATTCTCATATCCATCCCCTTGCATGCATCAAAACATGAGTGTGAGAATATTCTCATACCCATCACCTTGCATGTAGCATCCAATTATTCGCATGTACATGGGCATTGTATTCTAAATTACAATTAGCATAGGCTAAGTTGCATTAATTCGCTCGATTTTTTTTTTCAATTCGAAAAATCACGATTTTCCCAAATTAAAATGAATCCAACGATTTTTCCTAATTTATTCGTACGAATAGGTTATTCGTACGAATAAACCTTTATTCGTATGAATAAACGTAGTATAAATATGAAACAATTATTATTTTTGATATTCGTACGAATACATCCAGCTGTATTCTTGAGCCACCTGCTTGCCTGCCAGCCACCTGCTTGCCTACCTGCCACCTCTTGGTTGCCTACCTGCTACCTCTTGCTTACTTCCATACCTACCAGCTCTCGTCATAGGTACCTTATTGCACCTTACTTTTATTATAGTCTTTTGTTAGTAATCAATGTTTCTCTCTCTCTTGTTTTGTTTAAGACTGGCACTCATCTCTCTTAGAAGAGTTGCGTGTTGCAGTCTTTTTAAATTGTTTAATATTTATTTTGTATTGTATTTAAGTGTGTAGACAGGCTGACACTCATCTCTCTTGCGAGAGTTGTGTGTTGCAGTCTGTTTTTGTCGTGTGTTGCAATTTTAATTATAATATAAATAATTATCTTTTACCTAAGATTGGCACTCATCTCTCTTAAGAGAGTTGTGTGTTGCAGTCTCAGTTTGTATAAAAATGTTTGTTTGTAGGAACTCTTGGGCTGGCACTCACCTCTCTTAAGAGAGTTGTGTGTTACAGTCCAAGCTTAGTGATGTTTTCATAGATGCTTATTCTGGCACTCATCTCTCCCTTGAGAGTTGTGTGTTACAGTCTAAGTTTAGAGATGTTTTCAAGTACTTAGTCTGGCACTCAACTGTCCCTTGATAGTTGTGTGTTGCAGTCTAAGTTAGATATCATGTGACGTTGTCTTAGACACTTGGTCTGGCACTCAACTGTCCCTGCATAGTTGTGTCTTGCAACCTAAGTTAGAAATCATGCGATGTGCTTTTAGACACTTAGTCTAGCACTCAACTATCCCTTGATAGTTGTGTGTTGCAGTTGAATCCTAGTGTTAGATAGGGAAGTCCATGATTAGGTTATACCTAGGTCATTTTTTGTGTTTTGATTTTCTATAGTATGTTACATGATTTGAGGCTTGAGCTTGAGTTGAGAGGTTATACCTAAGTAATTTCTTAGACTGCTTGCATTTCTTAGACTGCTTGCATTGATTTTCTTATTGCACCTGGCACTGAATTCTTTTTTGAATTGCGTGTTGCAACTTACTACATATGAGATGGCTCACACAGGTGAGAAGAGGAAGTGTCAACAAACTGATCTCACAAAGTCTCAAAGGAAGGTGTTGAAAAATGAGAATGTACACTTCTTAATGAATGTCGATCACGACATCATTGAGACAGATTTCCAAAATGGTGAAAGTGGTGTACAAAATTTGGTGAGGACAATGGTAGAGCATGGAGGGAGGACCTTGCGTGATCGATTTCCACATGTTTTCATAGTAGAGTCTATAGACCAGTATTTGTACCACTTAGCGATGGAGGGCCGACGATGCCTTGATCAAATAGATCGAGACATAAACTCATGTGACACAAAGTGGGAGGGTCCTGCTGTAGATGCCAGGGTCATGCACATCAAGAATGCATGGCAAGGTTACAAAGGCAAAGGAGCTGCCTCGATCTCCCTTCCATCAATGCACCCACATCCCCAAGCACAGCCACAACCACAAGCATCAATGCACCCACGCCCCCAGTCAGATGCTGCATTACATCCACCACAACCACAAGCATCAATGCACCCACGTCCCTAGTCATATGTCGCATTCCACCCAATGCAACCGCAAGCACCATTGCAGCCATGCCACGTGTATGCACCAATGCATCCACCACAACATGTCGAACCCTGTATCCCTTTTTCCTAAGATCTTTCATACCTAGAAGTTCCTCCTCCTTTTTCACATCTCCCACCACATGCATGATCACATTTCATATCTTTTGTGCCTCCTATCACACACGTAGACCGGTTTTCATCTCCCATATTTTTGCCTGCACCATAAATGCACAATTTATCTGCACAAGTAGATACATTCCCATCTCCTTCATTCTTGCCTGCACAAGCACCACGCACATCACATGGCTTGCATGATCATGTAGAAGTGCCAAGACCCATGCGGCCCATACTACTTCAGCAATGAGACATCCGATTCATGCCTAGTGTAGTTGTTAGCACTGGCACGTAAGGAACAGTCAACATTTTGATGTTGCACAGGATGTGTACGCCATGTCTCATCACATCCTAAAAATCTTGGACATTTGTGCACCATTGCCAAGTATGGGGCCCACAGAAGCTCTAATCGGGCGTTTACGAGATTTGCGGTTTAGGGAAAGTCAACTGAACTGAATAGACATCCAAGTACTGCAGATTTTTGTGGGATTTTTGACATTGCTCCAAGATGTGGTATACAGCTCAGTCCAAACCAAGGACTTAGACCAGCCAATGATTGGGTCTTTCTTGGATACCAAGATGTAACATTAGTGACTGGTCGATCATGGAACTTGTAACATTTTTAGTTTTATATATCATCCAAGTTTGGATCCACTCCATTGTTGGAACAGTTTGTATATTTATAGTGACATGATATGTGATGCGATAAGTAATGTTTAAATATTGTTTGTATAAGTAAATGATGCGATAAAAATGATGATCCAATTGTCAAATATGATACATGATGCAATGATTAATGTTTAAATTTTATTTGTATAACTGAATGTTGCGATAAAAATGATTGTCCAATTTTAAAATATGATAAATGATGCGACAATAACTATTTAAATATTATTTAATCATTTAATATTGTTTAAATATTTAATATTATTTGTGGTTACAAATTAATTTTATCTTGTTGTCATTTTTTAAGCTAAGTATGAGCATGGAGGGAGAGAACTTAGAGAACATTCTCCCACAAGATCCTCCCCAACCAGAGCAACCTCTAGTCCAAGAGGGCCCACAAGGTGCTTTTGTGCCTCAAGAGGCTGATTTAGTAGACCAGCTAAATCACGCTGAGGCTCAGGCTATCTTACAAGCGCAAAGAGAGATGCTGGGCAATGAGGGACTAGGTATTTTTGCTGTTGGTCCAGTGGATGATGATACCATGCAAGACGACCCGGTCTCTCTTCGACAAGTATAGAGACAAGGCAACCCGGTCTCTCTTCAACCATCCTCAATACTCTTAAAAATGGTTCTACACCTTCTTTTATTCTTTCAACATTTTTCCAGAATAGAGATGATTGTACAAGATGTACAGATTTAGAGCTTGGTATTGCGTACTGCATCTTTTTTTCTAGCTAATTCGCCCATCATTTATCAGTAACAGTCTCGACTAAAGCTTGACGCACTTCCAACAATCTAGCAAGAACTAGAAAAGAAGTGGCAAATCTAGTTTGACAAAATTGCCTGAGTTGCTTTAGAGAGTGCTCTTTGAATAGTGCATGCAAGTATTGATGACTCTTTATAAAACTCACTACGACGTTAGCATCTTGCAGTACTAATTGCATAAATGGTAATTGTCCAATATCCTTCAATAATAAGTTGAGAGTATGAGCGCCACATGGCACTCATGTAAGAGTGGAATACTTTGCCATGACCATCTCACCTGCAGTCTTGTAATTCGATGCATTATGTATTACTAATCCAATAACATTCTCACTGCCACCAACTTTGCAGATTGCTCTTTTGTATATTTTTACAATATATGCCAAAGTTTTTTCTTTTAGAGACGTATCAATACTCTCCAAAAACATAGTTCCCTTGGGAGTAATGCACATTACATTTATCAAGGGTCTGGCCTGCTTGCTAGTCCATCCATCAAATGCAAGAGTGCACCCATATATAGGAATAAAGTCCAATATCTTTTTTTTCAAGCAATCCGCCACAATTTGTTTGACTCTATCAAGATGATCGGTATGCATTTTATTATAATTTGGCAAAATAAATCCTCATCTAGCACATGATTTCAAGGCATTACGAAACGTATCATCTCTCATGACATTGAATGGTATACCATTTTTAACAAATGCTTCTGTCCATCTTAAGTGCTCTTCATGCACTTGTTGTCGAAGAAGTCTATCCTCCATAGAAGATTGTTCTCCAATTTCTTCTTTACCTGACAGACATTAGTCGCATCAAAACTCACCTGCGACCCGCTTGCTAGCATATCTACATCACCTTTATGTATGGATACACTCCTCGCATTTATTGGTGGTTCTCCTTCAACCGACTCATCAACCTCAGTGCTCACATCTTGTTGAGTTGCACAATTTCTTATTAGGGTCAGATTAACCACTTTCTTCCTTTTCTCTAAATACGATTTGCATAACGGAAGAACATTAGAAGGAGTGCATGTGCAAGCTCCAACTACCTATTTTGAGAAAATGTTGCTTGATGCGAGTAGAACCACTTGTGAATTTGTGTGGACAATATTTACAATGCAAGAAAGAGACCGAGGCATGTACTTTTCATATCTCCGTCACGTATGACCAAATCTTGCCACGCACCCATGCTTTTGAAGTTGCCAAAAACAAAATGCAAAAAAAACTAATTTGAGTATACAATAGAAACATATTGCACTACACATTTTATAAAAAACAACACATATGCTTTGAAAAAGACGTTCAAGCATGCAATATAGCAATTGTCATTCAATCATGCTCTTTTAAAATAATTCACATTCTATCGAAAGAAGATTAAATATTCATTCAAAAGAAAGTGTAAGAATGAGACAACTCTTCTAATAACTTTTAAAACTTTCAATTCGTACACTTTAAAACTCTCTGTATTCTTTCACATTCTATTAAAAGAATATTACATATTCATTCAAAAAAAGTGTGAGAATACACACACAATAAAATCATATTTCTCACATGAGGTCTAGGGAACTCAACGAGAAGATTCTAAAACTCCCACATACAAAAATTTCCACAAGAGATCTAAGGAACTCAACAAGGAGATCTTAGAACTTCCACAAACTAATTTAATAATTTCATAGACACAAAAACAAGCCCATTTCTCACAAGAGATCTAAGAAACTCAACAAGGAGCTCCTTAACTCCCACATACAAAAATCTATTCACATGAGATCTAAGAACCTCAACAAGGAGATCTTATAACTCCCACAAACAAATTTCATAGACACAAAAACAAGCCCATTTATCACAAGAGATCTAAGGAACTCACCAAAGAGAACCTAGAACTCCCACGTATAAAAATCTATTCACATGAGATCTAAGAAACTCAATAAGGAGATCTTAGAACTCCCACAAACAAATTTCATAGACACAAAAACAAGCCCATTTATCACAATTTATGACTTTTAGTTTTTGAGATTGGGCATGCATCTAATATTGGAAAACTATACAACCTATTGCTTCTGCTTCCATCTCTTATTGGAAAACTATACAACCTATTGCTTCTCCTTAGCTGAGAAGTGCATGAGTCTTTAACCACCTGAATCACTTCAAACCTTTTCCAGTACACTTCTAGTACACTTCAAGCATCTACATCAACCATCCTTAACACGAGCACAAATGGCTCTATACCATATCTTATTCTTTCAACATTTATCCAAAATGCACCTAATTGTACAAGGTGTGCACATTTGTTGCTAGTAGGTAATATGTACTATCTCTTTTCTTCAACTAGTTTTCCCATTGTCTGTCTACAATAGTCTTGAGTAAATCTTGCCATACTTCCAACAATCTTGAGAGCACAAAAAAAGATGTAGCAAATCTCGTTCGATAGAATTGTCACAGTTGCTTCATTGAGTGCACTCTAAATGCAGCATGCAAGTACTAATGGCTTTTTATGAAATTAACCAATGCATTAGCATCCTGTAGCATTGGTTGTACAAATGTCAATTTCCTAATATCTTTCAACAAAAAGTTGAGAGTATGAGAACCACATGGCACCCATGTTAGCGGGGGATATTTTTCCATGATCATCTCTCCTGGAGTCTTATAATTGGCCTTTGTATCTATCACTAATGCAATAACATTATTGCTGCCACCAATCTTAGCAATTGCGATTTCATACACTTTATAAATGTAAGGCGAATTTTTTACCTTTCTCTAAAAACATTGTTCCCTTTGGGGTAATGCACATTGCATTTATTAATGGATTGGCTTGCTTGCTCGTGCACCCATCAAAAGCAAGAGTACATTTACATGTTGGAAAAAAATATAGAATCTTTTTTAAAATGCATTCTACCACACTGTTTTTAACTTTATCGAGATGGACCATTCTCATTTTATTATAATGTGGCAAGACAAATCCTGGTCTTGCACATGACTTTAATGCATTACAAAACGTCACATCTATGAATGCATTGACATTCTTTATGAACTCTTTTGTCCATATCAAATGCTCTTCAAGAATTTGTTGCCTTTGCAAACCATTCTCCATGCAAGTTTGTCCTGCCTTTTTTCTTTTTTTAACCTAACTCATGTTCAAGGCATCATGCTACACTTGTGATCCACTTGTTAATAGATTTACATCCTCCACTATATCTCCTGTATTAGAAGGCTCTCCCACTTCCTCATTTTCATTAACCTCAGTGCTTGCCATAGAAACACTTCCAGCACTTCTTATTAAAGTAGGAGTAGCCACTTCCTTTCAATTTTCTAAACATCACTTGCATAAGGAAACTACATCGGATGGAGGACATGTACAAGCTTCAACATCCATGCCAATACCTAAGAAATGTTGCTTGATGTGATTAGAGCCACCAATAAACTTATGCCCACAAGGTTTACACTATAAGTACGAGATTGAGACATGCATTTTTTGTATTTTTGTATAGCATGACCATATTTTATCATGCACCATACTTAATAATAAAAAACAACAACATAAACAAAAATCAATATGTTTGAAGGTCAAATTTTGACATTTATAGAGAAAAAAAGGAGAAGCTCAAAGTAAATGCACACAACCTATAGCAAGAGTTGCAAGATCGCAAGAGGTTTGACACACGACTTAGTAGACTAATAGGGCTTGGGGAGTGGAGACATGGATTTAATGCATGATCAAATTTTAGGCAAAGAAGCACAAATTCAAGATAGTTTGCAAGATGTTCCCTCATTGGAAAATCCATTAACCACTTCTCCAAAAGATATGGATGCATATTATAACACCATCAAATCTCAAGTACATCTTGAGGTACTGATTCTATGTGTATCTTGCTCAACATCAACACTTTCATGCTATTTATCAAGCAGATTATGCAAGATTTGTAGAGAGAGTACACTAGGGTAATGGCTATGCCAAGAATTGAATGAAGCAAGGTCAGCAATCTCAAGAATGACATTGAATATTGGGATGCAAATGAAGTTAGGGAAATTGGTTTCCGACTGACATGTCTTAAAGTAGCAAAGTCTGACATAAATGCATAGAAAAAAGTAGAATCTCAAGGTGGATAGAGAGAACATATAACAAGAGTTGCGACAAGTCCAATGCAACTCAACAAACCAAGAGGATTTGGCTAGTATAAGAGATGGATTCAATGTACTAACAATTAGCCAAAGAAGCATATATTTGAGACAAGATACATGTAGTGCATTCTCACCATCAAATTCACTCACCACTTTGCTAAAGATATAGCTTTTATGTCTACAACACCAGAAAATGTTGATGTACATCTCGATGTGCTAGCACTAGGTACCATAGGCGATGTCAAGGCGTTCACTCTTCTAAGTGAGGTAGATATATAGGCTCACTAGGAATGGTTCCCAAAGGGTGATCAAAATCTATACAATGGCCTTGCTAAAGTGTATGAATGTAAAGACTTGCACTACATGAAGGAGTATGCCTAGATTGGTTGTTTGGGTGCAAATACTGGAAGAGACACATGAGAGAGACATGCTTCTATCAACATCTGAGGAGGAGAGTTTCATGGTCAATCATGATTGAAAATTTCAAGCATGTATTGTAGCTTTCCACAAGTAAGTCTAGTTGTGGTGAGGCTGCCACAAAAATTGGACAACTGCAACAATTGTGAATGGACTATATGGACTATATGGATAAGACAAAGTACCTCAGGCTTACGTGTGGCATCAGCTTAAATATTAGATTTGACCATTCTATTGGAAGAGTGGTCAACTTCACTACCTTCTCAACATCCACCTTTATGGAATTGAGTTTAGATGAGTGCTTGAACCTAGGGGTATTTGAGCCAACTAAATATCATGTCAAGGAACTAAAGTCTTAGACAATAGGTTAACATATCAAATTTCAAACATAGTATCCAAAAGGGACTACATTGGCAAGTGCTACATTGTATTGAGAATAGTTAAGAAGAGAATGCTGGGCTATGGTCACTATTATCATGATTTAAGTTAGCCTCACCTACTCAATCAATACATATGGAATTTGACATTGAAATGGCTCTAAGTCTCATCATTTTTCTTTGATTAATGTGCTTAATAAATGATTGGTGTAGCCAAAAAGAGCTATGATCTAAATCATATGTTCTTGATTTTTTGAGCAAGTGTCTTGGAAGGCAATGCTTATTTGAACTCTAGTGTGAGAAAGGGAGAAAGACATTTGATCAAGTTTTTCGAGTAGTATGAATTTGATTCTTTTGCATTTCAATCTATTGGTGATGAGTCTTGAGGAAGGCTAATAGGGGTTCTTAGTTGAGGACCTTGCCTTGTTGGGAAATTTGATCTATAGTTTTGAGGGTTTAAAGTGGAACTTTGATTGATGAATTAGTCAATTTATTTCCCAACGCCTATGGATCTAGTTTGAAGCACGTTTTTTGCAAAGGCATGCTTAGTTGCAAAAAATTTGATGTCTTGATATTGACAAACTAACATCCTTAATGAAAGTAAGTATTGTGGGCTATAGACTCCAAATTTAAGACATTGATATTTTTTTATTTTTGATTGCATATGGAATAAACCACACCAATTATTTAAATCTAAAATTATTATCATGGAGTGCTTCACCCAATTGGCACAATAGTTGTGGTGTCAAGTTTTCTAAATATAATATGGACTTTCACTAGTATGTGTTGTCATTCAATTTTCTTGCCATCATTAGCATGGCATGTTTTCCCTTGGTTTTGATAGATGGTCAAAATTTTGATAAAATAAACTACAATATATGTCCATGGAGGAGGATTTTAGAATACTTGAAAATTTTCCGAGATGACTTACTTGTTTCCCACCCACTTACATGTGGTAAGTGTGTGTCCCAAGGGAGAGGGCAACCATTAATAAAGGCAACCACTTGGCATATAAATTGCAATGTTGAATATATAATTTACAATTTTGTTAGCATGTGGACATGCCATTCACTTTGCTTGCCATATATGATGATCTGCATATTCAGATATTATTCTAGATTGGTTTTACCATGTGTGGACGTGCCATTCACTTTAGTTGCCATATATGATGACATGGCATATTCATATATTCATCTATATCATTGTTACCATATGTGGGCATGCCATTCACTTTGCTTGCCATAGAAAATGACATGGCATATTCACTTGAGTGCTTGCCATATGTTGGCTCATAGTTTATTTCCATATTGCAGTAGGTGGTTGAAGTGAGACAAGAGTGCACAAGTGTGCATGGGCACCTTTGGATGGAAATGAGAGGCATCGGGCTATTAAAAGGCAATTTTTGTAGGATGATATCAATAAATGGCAATTCGAAAAACACAACTTAATTAATTTCTTTTTTCTAAAATTACAAGTGAAAATCCAAAAAAGAGCTCCACTATTGCACTAGAGGAACTACTAAAATAAAACTACCTAAACTACTTGAATTGAAGAGATGAGCAATCAATCATACGAAGAAGTATGAGGATGAGCTTCTAAAAGGAAGTTGTGATAGAGGTGGCCGAGGAGGGAGGTAGGGTATGGAGGATGAGGGGCATACCGTGGAGAGGCCGAGCAGTGAGGATGGAGACAGGTGCATGGCGGTAAGAAGGCGAGAGGGCAAGGGAGAAACGTGAGAGGAGAAGGGCGAGGCCAGCCTTGGCCTCCAGAGTGGCAAAGGTGGAACCGATACAGCTACGAGGACCTTGTATGAATGGCATGAAACTCTTGTTAATACTGTTGAGATTGTTGTTGTTATCAAAACGCTCCGGCTTGAATTCGTTTGCATCCTCTCCCCATAACTCCTTATCATGGTGTAATGCTACTATGGGTATCCATAGCCATAACCCCCTTGGCACCCTCACCCCTCCTAGCTTTGTCTCCTCCATCACCTTCCTGACTATCATTGGTACCGGTGGATACAGTCTCAGCGTCTCCTTCACAATCATCCCAATCTACACCATTGCCATCGCAACAATAACAACACATCGCTTCATGTTAACCCTTGCAGCAAAATTTATCATCCTTTTTCCTGCAACCCAACAACTTCAACAGGGAGGAGGTGGAGCGTAGATAGAGGAGACACAGTAGTCGTAGGGGTAGAGGTTGACCAAGCCGAGAGAGAGAGAGAGAGAGAGAGAGAGAGAGAGAGAGAGAGAGAGCTTGCTTACAATTTTCATTCTGCCCAGCTTCTCATAAGTGAGGTGGTCATCCCCTTGTATAGCTTCCATGGCTTCCTCTCGGGCTCGTTCTTGCCATTCCGGATGAATGCTCAATAACATCCCCGCCCATGTGAGTAGCAATGCTGTTGTCTCGTGCCCTGCAAAGTAGAAGGTCTTACACTCGTCCACCACGTTCTGTATTGTGAATTGCTTGCCATTTCTGATCCTACTTAATCCCTCACTTTCTTTCAACATCAGGCCTAGTAGATCATTTGCGTAGCCCGCTCCTCCATTACACCTCTCTGCTTCCCGCCTTTCCTCCACAATTTGAGTCAAAGAACGGTTGATGTCTTTGGCTACCGCCCAAATCTTGCGATTTAAAGGAGTCGGTAGAGAACTGCATAGAGCAATCCAAATTCTCAAATTAACCTTAGCGTCATAGTTCACGATGCCATATTTGTTGATCCTAAAGAGGACTGTATATTTAGCACAACAATGATTTATAGAATGCTTACAAGCGATATAGTTAGCCTTGGGAACGCAGAGTCATCCTATACGAACCTTTTCCCAGGGAAGCTAGTCAAGTGATCCGATTTGACATTAAGCTCTTGAAGCAAATCGATCTATGCAGAGTCATCCTATACGAACCTTTTCCCAGGGAAGCTAGTCAAGTGATCCGATTTGACATTAAGCTCTTGAAGCAAATCGATCTGCTTGAACACGTCCTTTCCTCTCTCATAATTGCTGCCAAAGGACGTAGAAGCGATTATATTTGCTGTCAACTTCTTGAACTCGTTGAAGACGTCAAACTCCGCTTTCCCTTCTTTGTCCATTAGTGTCTCCCATTCATCCAACATCTTTTTTGTACAATCTACCATATTTGCGACTAGGCCCTGAAAGAGTATGGATTTCAAAAGCTTTCAGCAACGCAATGCATTTGCATTCTGACATGCACAATTACTACCCCTTGTCATCTCCTCTCTCTCTCTCTCTCTCTCTCTCTCTCCCCTAGTTTCAGCTATGTTCCAAAGGAAATTTGAAAGAGACAGAAACCTCGTGAATGGCCGATAGATAGTGTGACATCCAGGTCATAGGTGCGAGATGTTTAGGCTGAGGTGGATTAATAAGCATCTTGGTGTTAAGTAGTGGCCTGAATTCGTTAGGACTCAGGAGGACGCTTGTGTTGTATCTTAATTTAAGCAATGACAAGAGCAGAAAAGGCGCTAATGTTAAGCATTTCTTAGCTCGTGTGTTTCCCTGGTTATCCTCTTAGTTGTTAAGGAAAATATTTGATGAGGATCAGAGCGACAAAACAAACCTTTAAATTTTGCTGATGAAAAGCTGGTGCAACCACACTTCGGTGATGTGCCCAGGCTTCTCCTGTCAACGTAAAGAGCCCTCCTCCATACAAAGCATTTCTGTTTCTCTGTTTGGATGGCGCCTTGGCGTATGAACCGCCTTGTTCTTTCGAATTTAAGAGTTCCTTCACCGACTCCGCGTCCGTAACAAAAATTCCAGGCTCTCTTCCCCACCAGAAATAAAACTTTTTACCTGCGCCAATTGAGGGTCATCAGCCTGAGCAGTTTGCGTCAACTACACATTTAAGCTCTTGCAAACGATATGCTTTACGACACCAATTTTCATCTCGAAATTCGACAATCCGTACTGGACAATCGGCTAACGTGGTCTCCTTACCGTATCTGTGAAACCATCGCGTCAGGTATGGGATCAACCTAAAGACAACGTCATGATCAATGCCCTTCATATCCTCTGCGAGCACTTCTTTACAAATGGCAGCTATCTCCGCTACATTGCCCCCAAAGAATCGAGGCCTAGGTCCTTTAAAGCCTTGGTTCATCATCCGCGCTGAGACGACATGGGGAGTCCACAAGTATTCTCGCAGCATTCTGAACAGCAGCATGCTCACAGGAAAAAGAAGTAAAAGTCCAAGAGCAACAATAAGGGGCCAGGAATACTCCATTGCAGCTAGCAGCAATGGGAGCGAAGTTGGGGTTGAGAAGGCAGTTCGTTTTCTAGTAACAAGCTGAAGGCAAACGCATAGTAAACGTGGATGCCAAGAGGTATAAACAAGGTATAGGGAGATGGTATGTAGCGACAAGCTGTGTGGGTGACAAGAGGCCGAACTTTTTGGGCCGGCCGGCAGTGACGGGGACACGACGACGGAACGCATTATGAAGTTTGCAAATCACCAATTGTCCCTGTTTATTCTATTCACCTGGGGATTCATCTATGCCCACTCTTCTCAGCAATTTTTTAGCACTTCCCCCTTAGAAATATACTATTTTGGAAGCCCTTTAAAAGGACCACAGTTTAGTACTCAGCACACTTAGCCACTTGGGGGCAATGCTGTAGGCACGTGTGCCACTTGATTGTATATACAAGTCATTGTAAGATACGTTTTGGACTTTCCTCCTTGAATAGAGTCCTTCCAATTCAGAGCATCAAGAAGTTCCATTGCCTTGTTAATTATCTTTCCCCAAAGATGCTTCACTTGAGAGCATCACCTTAAGAAGCTTCCCAATGAAAAAGAATCTTATTTAAGAATCTTACTTCTTATCTTCTTATCTTATTATATATATTAAGGAGAGTGGGAGGCAAGAGTGTGCCACTGCTGTGCGGAAAAGGGTGTCACGTGTTACGTGGAGACAAGATAAAAGCGCCACGTGTCGCACAAGTTGGAGAGAGAACTCAGATAGTGCCATGTGTCTTGCAAGGCTTCCATTGGTGGACGGAGAAGCGTGTTCCGCAGTGGTAGTAATGTCGCCTGCGCAAATCAAGAGGCTTGCCCAACTCACTATCCTGCACCCCGAGAGACTCGCCTTTCTACCGCCCAAAATAAGGAACATAGCTAGAGCTAGTGAGGTCACTTTTTGCTAGGGAGGAAGAAAGCCGGGGATGCTTCAAGGAGTTCTACGCTACAAGTGTACTTTGTTGTTTTTCGATGCTTTGTGTGTGTGCTCTATTGCATTTGCTATTCGCTTGCAAACAAGGCAACAAGACAATAGAACGGAAGCATTATTGTAGAAAGACAAAGATAAACAAGAGAGAAAATTAAGAGCAGTATAACACAAATAGATTTTTGAAAGAAAGTGGCTCAGGAACAACGACGCATCCCTGATGGGATTAAACAAAAGAAGCTACGTGGGATATGATGGCAGACAATAACTGTGTGATTTCAACAGACATCATTCGATGGAAAAGATGGGGGAGGGGAAGGTTGATTATCTTCACCATTACAGCATGAACTGTATAAACAATTCCTCCTCTCCTTGGCGACTTTTATCTCCCTAGGTTCTTTTCCTAAGTCACCTCTAGACAACAACGCCGCCCAAGAAGGATATGGGTAAAAAATTTATGTGCTCAAGTCGAATGTAAACCGTGTCTTATTTCGCTACAAAACCTGAGCTCCAAGACTCCTATTTTATCCCCTCTTCCTAGACCCCAAAAAGTTTGTGTTCACGGCACGATCCCTGCATTCAAGGTTTATGATAGCACAATGATCTCATTCTAATACTTCTCCAGCTTGCAAACTTGGTGGAGAGCATGGTGAAAGTTGATGGCCTTGGAAACTTTATGGACCACAATTTATGATCGAGTCTGCTCATCAAACGGATTGAAGGGCTAGGTGAAAATCAGTGAGTAAGTTGAGCGAAATTGCAATATGGTGCACATTAGGATAAAGCAAGAGCAAAGCACGATGCACAAGCAACAAAAGAAGGCAACAATGCACATGCAACAACACAAAGGAAGCAAAGAAAGAGAAGCACAAATGGGAGCATAACGGATGGAGCATAGCATCACCAAATGGAGCACAGACGGTGACTAGGAAAGCACACAAATACGAGACATATGTATTGGGTCTTGGCTGCATATGCCTCCAACTGGATGATGCTTCCTTCATTTGGTTCTCATCTATGACATATTTTGGCCCAATCCTAGCACATGGAGTCAGTAGCTTTAACAATGAAGGTTTTCTATGTTGTCTTGCACTTGCAATGGTCATATGTTGTTACGAGATCTAATTGATCTCCAGGAGCTATGCCTTCTCCACCAACAGCATATCCATGATGCCAAAACTTGAAACGAGTTCAAGATATGAGTAACAGGGGTGGTTGCTTCATGTTGTGCCAATGCCTTCAATCAATTATGGAAGAGGTGGTCGAAAATCTCTACACGTCTGGCTATTCTAGATTCTTCTATGCTCAATCCAACAATGAGGAGGAAGTTGAAAGGACACCAATGCCACTATGCGCTACAAAAAAAATGCGTAGATCAGTGCCCTCTTCTTGATTGCATTCTCAAAAATCTTACTAAAGCTTGGGGTGGATCCTCAGTCGCCTAAAACAAAAGACTTTGGCCTTTTAAAAAGGCCTATTAACAGAGCTCCACACTCAGATTTGTCATGTAGAGCAATCATTGGAGAATCAAGAAGGGATGTCAACTCAAATTTGGATACGTAAGGTATATATGATTCTAGATCTGCTATGGATTGTTGGCATTGTTGTTTTTATTGGTCCTTCATTGCACGGACCCGCCGTTTGCACCTTTGCTTCATGTTGCTTGCCTTAGACAATCCTAGAGTAGCATACCACAAAATCAAGAAGCAACATCATGCCATCCTGGGAATCTAATCGCCCTCCCAAAAGATACCATGATTGATGACAAGCTTGACGATGAGGTGAAGGCATCCTACTTTTATGGGACTATTATGAAATTTGTATTTTAGATATTTCTTGCTATGGATATTATTTTAGTCAAGTGTGACTATGGAAAAGTATTCCATAGGAGTGTACAGGATGCGGCGGGGGTCCTTGTTGAAGGCATAGCCTCCACCCTCATAGATACTAACCATGGGATAGGTTATACACCTATGATAAGAGGGAGTTATTAGAACGAGGCAGTGGGCTCATTTTGTAATTGTAGGGACAGTTGTAACTGTCCCTAACAGCACCCCTTAGTGCCCTGATCCACCACATAATGTTTTTGACTATGACTCTTACATTTTGAAACTTACTGTTGCCCTACAATATTTGGACTATTCTCAGATGGCTATAAAACCTTGTATCAGCTCTTGTTCAGAGTTTGAGTTGTTGAGTTGATGTATTCTCTACCAAAACAGAATATACAAGAAGCATACTACCTTTTGCAAGATTTCCTCTTTGTCTTTTTTATATCTCGTGATAGTCTTTTGTAGTCTGATTACTTTTCGACTATACTCTAACTGTTGGCACCTTGTTGTCAGGAGTGGAGATGTGTTTGTGTTTTTCACTTATCTAAAGACACTTTGAACACTATTGGAGATCCTATCAGCATTCCTACCCAGAATTGTCGGTTTTCGCTCAAAGCATAGCAATCAACACTGTCGATTACGACATGAAACAACAAACAGAGAAACATACAAACCGCAACTCTGAAAACCTGCATGCACAAAGCTGGCAAAAACGCTAATGATTACAAACGACATTATAAATCGCATACAGTAGCAATTGTCAGAAAACATAGGAAATTCTATCCTAGTGAATACACTAGTAGAAGAGGATCTCACAGCACTACTTTAGCATACATGAATATCTGTATTGAAAAGCAATACTCCGCCAAAGCGAACTTGGACTAGGCTCCATATAGTTGTCATTAAGCCACAACTGTAGGAGCAATCATTTGAATCTAGAAAGGCTCAAGGCTTTTAGCCGCAACTCACAAAGAAAGGCCTCAACAAATGCAACAACAATCACAAAACAACTGACAGTCGGACCCCTATTGGAAAAGCAACATACAACAGCAACATCAACAAGACACTGAAACAAGCACAGTACATCAAGGTCGGCAAAGAAGATCACAACATCAACATTACAATTTCAATGTAAAGGCAGCATGCAAAGCTTAGCTAATAGCAGCACATTTCTACCACCCGATAAGCTCCTGTAATCCCACCTCTCTCCTTTTCCTTTCATGGAACGACTAGCCCATGTCGAATAGCTTCCGAGAGGAAACCTTGCCTCGCCATATTAGTATAGCATGTTTTACAAGAAATAGAGCATTGCTTCCCAAACAGATGATCGAGAGGATATCTTTCATGACCCTAATTATATTCCTAGTGGGACAAGTTCCTCTGATAATTTCCTACATAGCCAGGAGGTGCACGAAGTGAAAACTGAGCTAGAAAGATTAATGCTATCCACACCAACACAGGAATTACTCCAAAGAACACTTGCCAATAATATTGCAGCCAGTGTCTTTGTGACTGCAAGGAAGAAACTGAATTTCAACCCTCTCCTACCACCTCCAAAGAAGAAGAAAAAGAAGCCTATCAAAGTTTAAGTTCAAGTTCACGCTCAACACAAAAGGAAGAACCCATTGGTCAAAGCTGCAAAGTTTAGTGGCAAGAAAGGTCAAGACCTTGACAGTCATGCTGGGCAATTTGAGACAAGGTGGATAGCTAGTGGATTTGAACAACTGCCAGATGAGACTAAGAAGGAGCAATTTGCTGCGACATTCAATGGTAAAGTAATGAATTGGTTTATGCAATATGGCATTACACATTTGCACACTTATGATGAATTGAAGATTGCTTTCTTAAGTCATTTTAGAAAAGAGAAAACACTAGAGGACATTTTGAAAAAGCTAAGAACAATGAAACAAAAAGATCTCATGGTTGAGAACTATTCACAGATGTTTAGAAACCTCAACAGAAGGCTAACAGCAAATCAAAGACCTACCCAAGAGCAACTGGGGGACTATTTCTACAAAGGATTAAACAAGGAGATGAGAACTGCAGTAGCTGGCAAGGACCAATGTGGAGGAGCAAATGATTTTAACAATATGGTAGAAGTTGCCCAGAGAGCAAAGAGAAGACTTGGTACAACATCAAAATCCAAGAAAACAAAAAAGAAACGTCATTCAGATTCAAAAATAGACTCAGAGACAGACACACACAGATAGTGAAGCAGAGGAAGATAGTGAAGATGAGGAAGACAACTCATCAGAAAATGATGAGGATGATGAGGAATACTCAAAGAAAAAGAAGAAAGACAAAAAGCAAAAGCTGAAAGAGAAATCCACAGCAAAAAATATAGCAGACAAAATCTCCAAGTTGGAGAAGATGATTAAAGACCAGCTACTACAAAGCTTAAAGCACCCCCACAACAACAAAAGGTTCCATGTGAATTCTGCAAAAAGGACAATTACGACAAAGAAAGATGCTGGTACAACCCCAATTACAGAGGTAGAGTACCACCTTACATTCAGCACAACAGAATGAAGCACCATCAATACCTGCTAATCAAATAGCGGTGGCAAGACCACCATAACAAAGATATCAAAATGCAGCTCCAAGAAGGCCAAATCAACAACCATGGGGGAACTAGTAGCAAAGACAAATGCAAGACCAACCTTGCACCTACTGTGGTATGGATGGCCATAGGCAAGGTCCACCATGTGAGCTTTGGTGCAAGCATAAGGAAGAAACAAGTATACCCATTACTCAATACAACGGAAGGAACAATCAAAATCATCAGCAACAACCTCCTTCACCTAGAGCCCATCCATTAGGAGTACAACTATAGCAACCAACACAATCAAAGAAATGTTTAGGCTTTGGAAGTTACAAGATCGAAGATACAAAAAATGCCTCACAGGATGTCAGAAAAGAACAATGGAATAACAAAGACAAAGGGATAATGTAGTACCAATAGATCTGAATACAGTCCGATGACAGTCCACCTGCATAACAACAACAATGCAAAAATCATGCTATAAATTTACAATGCATTAGCAATCCATCAGGGCCGTTTTCCAAGAAGATCCAACATCCACAAAGTACTTACTCAAGTCAAAATGCCACTCCAAAATAGAAAACAAAAACTTTCTGGTTGGAACAACACTGGAGTTCCTAGAATTAAAGAATACAACCAAACAGACAAAAACACGGACTATGATCCAGGCCAAAACAACTCAAGGAAGTGAGGCTATTATGACAAGAGCCCAAGAGATGCAACAAGACACTAGCATGAAAAATGAGGAAACATGCTCTTTTTCCAAGAGTTAATGGACTCCAAGCTACAAATTACTCTTGATTAACTACTGGACTTGGTTCCAACTTTCAAACATCAAATTTGCAAGAGATTGCATCCTGAAGAGTCACATCTAGCAAAAGCTCAACAACCAAGTAATGATGAAGAGAAAATTTGCGATATTTACTCATCAACAGTTGTAGATGTGGACTACTATGTACCACTCATTGATGTAGACTACAAAAGGCAAAGAATCCCAGAAGTATTGGTTGATGGAGGCTCAGGTGCTAATATCCTCTCAGAAGATTTATTCAAAAAAATTTACTGTAATCAATTGGTTCCAGCACCATTCCAGGTGAGGATGGCTGACCAAAGGAGAATTCAACCTCTTGGAATATTGAAAGGGCAAGAGATTACAATCATGGGACTTACATTCATAGTCACATTTGTAGTGCTCCAAATGGAGGAAAAGGATTCTGCTTACTCAATGCTATTGGGTAAGAGCTGCCAAGGTCAAGCAAGACTGGGTCTCAGAGAGAATCACTATTAGGAAAGGGAAAAAGAAAGTCAATGTCAACCTATCCTCAAGAAGGTGTTTTCTAAGAACAACACAGCCATCGCAAGTAGAGGGAATCAATATGATTCCATATTTTGATGAAGATGAAGAAGAAGAAGAAATTTTCCTCAGAAGAAACCCCACTGTATATCCTATTTTTGAGATTGATGTTATTAAGATTATTGATCAATATATAGGTCCAAATCAGCAGATACCACATTTTGACATAGATCTGACTGCTACAAAAACAAAGTCGAAAACTAGTCGGATCAAGTTTTTATAGAAAAAATTACAATAGAGGCCACTGATGCAAAAAAACATGATACACCAGGGGATATCACTTCTAAGTCAACAGAGGAAGAAATCATGGAGGCAGAAATACAATTTGAAGAACATATGCCAAAAAGTGCCAGGTCAGGTAGGACGATTTGGAGGAAATGAACTTGGGAAACATTGACAACCCACAACCAGTTACGGGTTGTACAAATTGTTGAGATACCGAGCTCCACTCGTGATATGCCAAGGTGACTGTTGTGCATTTGTCACCGACTTGTTAGCTGCAAATGCAGTTGGTACACCGCCCATGAATAATAGCTAGATGACAGCTATCCTTATGTACTCTAGTTCGTGGCTCAGTTAGTATGCCACCTTAGTTAGTTGAGTTTGGATTGAGACCCACATATAGGGTTCTTCTATTTCTTTGTACGAGAGTTCTTTTGGTTTTCACAACTAAGAAGAGGAAAACTGTTTTCAGCCTCCACCTTTGTGTGTATTCCCCCATTGTGTATGTGAGAAAGTGGCAAGTGAGACTCCTTCCTTCTTCCCCACTATCTTCACATGGTATCAGAGCCTGGTTCATGGTAAGGAGCTCAAGAAAGCAAACCAAGTTCGCGGTGTCCTGGTAAGAGGACTAGTGTTGCTTTCTTTTTTCAACTTTGGGAGCAAATCTCTGTAGGTTATTTTTTTTATTCGAGGCCATTTCGGGGCCCGTTTTGGAGGCAGAAGTTCTCCGCAAGCACTGAGAAAAAGGCCCTGTTTTTGCTGTGCGACCACTGCTCTGCAGGTCGGTGAAAAGTTGCCACAGAAATTGCATCGTATGCCGATGCGCAGAGATACTGAGAGTTATAGAATCATCCTTATTACGTGTTGATGCAAAATCGTCACTAGGAAGTGATTGTGTGGTCAAATATCACTTTCGTCAGTTTTGCAGATTTGCCCTTGTGAGATAGAAGCTGTGTTTTTTGCACTGACAGAATATTTTGCAGTGTTCTGTAATGGTGTCTGATTCTCTTTCACAGATTGTCACTGAAAAGCTTGACAAGAACAACTTCCAAGCATGGAAGTTTAGAATTACGAATTTCACTATGGGAAAAGGCTATTGGGAGTTCATTACAGGAAATGAAGAAGAACCAATTCTTCCTAATGTTCCCAATCAACAAGAAATGCAGGCATTTAAAGGATGGCATGAGAGAGCCAGAAAAGTTATGTATTGGCTCTCTATCAGTATTTAAGATTCTATGATTGTGCATATTCAGGATGCAAGTACACCAAAGGAGGCATGGGATACTTTGGCAAAAATGTACAGCACAAATACGCATGCCACAAAAATGCAGCTCAAGCACGAGTTGCACAATGTGCGGAGAGAAAATATGAGCATTAATGACTACCACATGAAGGTGAAGAAAATTGCAGATGCACTTGCTTCCATCGGGTCACCAATGGAAGATGATGATTTAGTTTCTGTGACCTTGAATGGTCTAGGAAAGGATTATGCACAGTTTCGGACATCCATTGCCGTCCTGAAAAATTTCTTGATTTTGAGGAGTTGTTTGCTCTTCTAATTTCTAAAGAGCAGAGAAATGGTGGTGCATCTTCTTCAGGAGGAACTTCAAAAGAAATTGTCTTCTACTCAAATGCTGGAAGAGGTAGAGGCAGAGGTAGAGGAGGCCAATCTGGAGGCCGTGGTAGAAATCAGAATATGCACCAAACTCAAGAAAACCAGTCCTTTGGAGGAGGACGTGGTAACTCTAGAGGCAAGGGGAGCCAAAGAGGTCGTGGTGGATGGTAGAGAGGCCAAAATGCAAACAACAATGTCGAATGCTACTATTGTGGTAAAATGGGTCATATGGCTAAAGACTGCTACAAAAAGCAGAATGACATTATGAATGGAAAATTGTAGCAAGACAATTATGCATCCTCTTGTAGACAGGGTGATGACAGAAATGAGCATTTGTTTATGGTGCAGCACATGACGAATTCTATGACAATTGCAGAAGAAAGTAATGATGTGTGGTATGTTGACTCAGGTGCGTCAAACCACATGACAGGTTATGCAGAATGGATGCAGGATGCAAGGAAAATGGAAAAACCAGGATTTGTGGAGACTGGTGATGATACTGCACATCCTATTGTGCAGATTTGTAAAATTCCTTTGTCTATGCAGGATGGGAAAAAGAAATACCTGTCTGATGTATTTCATGTCCCGAATATCACCAAGAACATGGTCTCTGTTGGTCAAATGGTTGAGCAGGGCTTGCAGGTCAGATTTAATCCTCATGGATGCTTTGTTGAGGATATGGAAAATAACGGTCGCTTGATAGCAAAAGGAAAGAAGAAGGGTAGGATGTTTACATTGGATGCGGACATGCTTGAATTGAGTGTAGCAATGTTTGTACATGGGACCAGTGTAGTTACAGATATTGATATCTGGCATAAACGCATTGGTCATGTTAATGTACAACGACTTAAATCAATGCAGGCCCAAAATATTGTTGCAGGATTGCACAAATTCAAGGTTGCAGAAATGCATAAGGTATGTGAAGCCTGTCAATTCAGAAAACAGGCAAGGAAACCATTTCCTAGACATGTTGAAGAGAGTAAGAAGCCATTGGAATTAATCCACTTTGATGTGTGGACTACTAAAGCTGCATCTATTAAAGGCTGTCATTACTTTGTCACTTTTATTGATGACTATAGCAGAAAAGTTTGGGTGCATTTTATGAAAAAGAAAAGTGAAGTGTTTGGGCATTTCAAAGCTTTTAAAGCTATAATGGTTGAAAAAGAAATAGGCCTGCAATTAAAATGCCTAAGGTCAGATGGAGGGGAAGAGTACCTCTCAAATGAGTTTGCAAGGTTCCGTGAATAGATGGTTCTGTGAACAGATACAAGGCAAGATGGTTGTCAAGGGGTATGCACAGACATAAGGTGAAGCACAATGTAGATGGTTCTGTGAACATATACAAGGCAAGATTAGTTGTCAAGGGGTATGCACAGACATATGGCATTGATTATGAAGAAACATTCAGTCCGGTTGCAAGGATGGCAACTGTAAGAGCAGTCGTTGCTATGGCTGCATCAAAGGGATGGTCTTTACATCAGATGGATATAAAGAATTCCTTCTTGCATGGTGATTTGCAAGAAGAGGTCTTTATGGAGCAGCCACCAAGTTATGTTCATGCTATTCAGATGCTGATTAGGCTGGTAGTATTTCTGATAGACGATCTACCAGTGGATATGTGTTCTCTTTTGGGAGTGCTGCAGTCACTTGGAGCAGTAAGAAACAACCTACAGTTGCCTTGTTGAGCACAGAGGCTGAGCACAGGGGTGCAACAATGGCTGCATGTGAGGTAGCTTGGTTGCATAAGCTACTTTATGATATGCATCAGTCTATAGATGGGCCAGTTGTCATTTATTGTGACAACATGAGCAGTATACACTTGGCAAATAACCCAATCTATCATGCTAGAACAAAGCACATTGAGGTACATTATCACTATGTGCGGGAGAAGGTTTTACTAGGTCTTATTGATCTAGTTTATGTCAGCATAGAGGATCAGGTAGCTGACATATTCACGAAAGCATTGGGTGCAGAGAAGCTGCGCAAGTTCAGAGACCTACTTGGTGTGCAAGAATTGGGATTGAGCTCGAGGGGGAGTGTTGAGATATCGAGCTTCACTCGTGATATGCCAGGGTGACCGTTGTGCATTTATGTCACCGACTTGTTAGCTACAGATGCGGTTGGTACACCGCCCATGAATAATAGCTAGATGACAGCTATCCTTATGTACTCTAGTTCATGGCTCAGTTAGTATGCCACCTTAGTTAGCTGAGTTTGGTTTGAGACCCACATATAGGGTTCTTCTATGTCTTTCTACGAGAGTTCTTTTGGCTTTCACAACTAAGAAGAGGAAAACTATTTTCAGCCTCCACTTTTGTGTGTATTCCCCCATTGTGTATGTGAGAAAGCTGCAAGTGAGACTACTTCCTTCTTTCCCACTATCTTCACAAAAATCTCTCCCCACCTTTTAAAATGGCACTCAAAGAATCATTGATGTAGTACAAAGATATTTTTGCATGGCACTACACTGATATGAAAGGGGTAGATCCTAAATTCTGCCAACATAGAATCAATCTGAAGACTGCTGATGCAGTACCAATCATACAAAGCAGATATAGAATGAATCCAAATTATGCCAAGCTGGCCAAAGAGGATATTGACAAGTTATTAAGAGTTGGTTTCAGATATCCCCTGACACATGTCACATGGTTGTCATTGTTCCAAAGAAAAATGGGAAACTGAGAATCTATGTAGACTATAGAAACTTAAATGCAACCACTATCACTAATCCATTCCCCCTACCATTTTGTGATTCATTACTTGATGTTGTAGTTGGACATGAAATTTATAGTTTTTTAGATGGTTTCAGTGGGTACAACCAAATCAAAATGGCTCCAAAAGACAGAGATAAAACTACTTTTGTCACAAAATGGAGTGTGTTTGCATCAAATGTGATGACTTTTGGACTGAAGAACGCCCCACCTACTTTTCAAAAATATATATAAGAGTACCTCACATACTTCATGAAGTTATTTTTGGATGATTTCTCAGTTTTTGGAAAAATGGTGGAACACTTGAATCACTTAGCATTATGCTTTGCCAGATGCAAATTTGTTGGTCTCAGTTTAAATCCAGCAAAGTGTGCTTTTGCTATTAGTAGAGGAATTATACTAGGACATATCATCTCCCAACAAGGAATGGAGATTGATCCTAACAAGGTTTCAACAATTCAAAATGCAAAGGCCCCAAAAAACATCAAACAACTTCAAAGATTTCTAGGCCAAATCAAATGGCATTGCAAATTTCTAAGCTACCTTGTAGATATTTGTTATCCTCTCACAAAGTTGACTAGAGATACAAAACCATTCATATGGGGAAACCCTCAAGAATATGCATTTAGCATTTTGAAAAAAATGCTCATAGTGGCACCTATCCTACAACCCCCTGATTGGTCTCTTCCTTTTGAAGTATTTGCGAATGCTTCAGATTTAGTAGTTGGTGCATTACTAATGCAACAGAGAACACCAAAATGGTTCAGACCTATGTACTATGCAAGCTTATCTTAACCAAATGTGAAAGAAACTATGCAGTTATAGAAAGAGACGCACTTGGTATGATTTATGCATTGCATAAATTTAGACATTATTTACTGGCTAATAAGGTAAATTTTCATGTTGGCTACCAAGCTTTGATTTATTGGGTCAATAAACAACAATTAACAGGAAGGCTTGCAAGATGGATGCTTTTGTTACAAGAGTTTTATTACACCGTGGTGCATAGACCAAGAAAATAGCATGCCATAGCTGATTATTTGAGTAGACTCCAGTCATGAGAAGTTCCAACTAGCATCCCAGATGAACTCCCTGATGCAGGTATATTTATGGTATGACAAGATGTTATTTTTCCTTACTGATGGACTAATTCCAAAAACATTGAATAGAGATCAAAGAAAAAGTTTAGTATTGCAAAGCAGACCTTTCCTTATCATTGCTGGAGTGTTGTATAGAAGAGGTATTGACTAGGTCATCAGAAAGTGTGTTAAAGACCATGAGCAAAAAGCTATGTTACACTTCTCAGGTGATGTCATGGGCAAGAAAATCTTGTAGGATGGATTATGGTGGCCCATAGTGTTAAAAGATGCACACAATTATGCCAAATCATGCTTGTCGTGTCAACGAGATGACAAACCAATGGATAGTGATAGAATGCCACATCATCCCACTAAATGGGTTGAGGCTATAGCATTGAAAACATGCAAAGCTAGAATAGTTGCACATTGTTTGTATCACAATATTGTAACCAGATTTGGTGTTCCTATTGAGATTTTATTTGATAGAGGAACCCATTTCATTAACAAAACCATCAAAAAAATGACCACAACAAGACAAAGACAAACAAGAGAGACAATTAAGAGTAGTGTAACACAAATATATTTTCGAAAGAAAGTGGCTTAGGAACAATGACGCAACCCTGATATGATTAAGTGAAAGAAGCTACATGGAATATGATGGCAGACAAGACCTGTGTGATTTCAACTGAGATCAGCTGATGGAAAAGATGGGGGAGGGGAAGGTTGATTATCTTCACCATCGTAGCGTGAACTCTATAAATAGGTCCTCTCCTTGGCGACTTTTATCTCCCTAGGTTCTTTTGCTAAGTCACCTCTAGACAACGCCACCGTCCAAGAAGGATATGGGTAAAAATTTTATGTGCTCAAGTTGAATGTAAGCTGTGTCTTATTTCACTACAGAACCTGAGCTCCAAGACTCCTATTTTATCCCCTCTTCCTAGACCCCAAAAAGTTTGTATTCATGGCATGGTCCCTGGATTCAAGGTTTATGATAGCACAATGATCTCATTCTAATACTTCTCCAGCTTGCAAACTTGGTGGAGAGCATGGTGAAAGCTGATGGCCTTGGAAACTTTACAGACCACAATCTACGATCGACGAGTCTGCTCATCAAATGGATTGGAGGGCTAGGTGAAAATCAGTGTGAGTAAGCTGAACAAAATTGCAATACGGCATACATTAGGATAAAGCAAGAGAGAAGAACTATGCACAAGCAACAAAAGAAGGCAACAATGCACATGCAACAACACAAAGGAAGCAAAGAAAAAGAAACATAAATGGGAGCATAACGCATGGAGCGTAGCAACACCAACTGGAGCACAAACAGTGACTAGGAAAGCACATCAATACGAGACATATGTATTGGGTCTTGGCTACATATGCCTTCAACAGGATGATGCTTCCTTTATTCAGCTCTCATCTGTGACATATTTTGGCCCAATCCTAGCACATGGAGTCATCATCTTCAACAATGAAGGTTTTCTCTGTTGTGCCGCATTTGCAATGGGCATATGTTGTCATGAGATCTAGTTGATCTCCAAGAGCATATCCATGATGCCAAAAACTTGAAATGAGTTCAAGATATGAGTAACAGGGTTGGTTGCTTCATGTTGTGCCAACGCCTTTAGTCACTTGTGGAAGAGGTGGTCAAAAATCTCTATGCATCTATGTTAATGCAAGAGAGCACCAAGCAGGATGGACTGGCTATTCTAGATTCTTCTATGCTCAATCCAACAATTAGGAGGAAGTTGAAAGGGCACCAACTCCACTATGCGATGCAAAACAATTGCATAGACCAGTGCCTTCTTCTTGATTGCATTCTCAAAAAGCTCTCCAAAGCTTGGGGCAGATCCTCAGTCACCTAAAACAAAAGACTTTGGCCTTTTAAAAAGGCATATTAACAAAGCTCCACACTGAGATTTGCCATGTAGAGCAATTATCAAAGAATCAAGAAGGGACATCAACTCAAATTTGGATACGCAAGCGATACATGATTCTAGGTCTGTTATGGATTTGCGTTATTGTTTTTGTTGGTCCTTCATTGCATGGACCCGCCGTTTGCACCTTTGCTTCATATTGCTTACCTTAGACAATCCTAGCATATCATACCACAAAATCAAGAAGCATCTTGGGAATCTAATCGCCCTCCCAAATGATACCATGATTGATGATAAGCTTGACGATGAGGTGAAGGCATCCTACTATTATGTGACTAGTATGAAAATTGTATTTCGGATATTTCTTGCTATGGATATTATTTTAGTCAAGTGTGACTATGGAAAAGTATTCCATAGGAGCATACAGGATGCAGCGGGGGTCCTAATGGATGCTCTATGTGGTTTAGTTGGGGACGCCTAACTAGCCTTTGATTTTCCATGCTAGATGATTAGTATTTTGGGTGATTCCATGTTAATACTGATGTCGCTAGTGTTATTGGTACTATGTTTGATTATTGTACTTATGAGAGGTCTCATCAATGAAAGCAAAAAGGATGAAGGTGAGAGAGAGGGAAAGCTAGAAGACAGAGCCACACAAGTTTTGGTGGGTATAGAAGACCCTAATATTCTATGTCATTTATATATATGTGTGTTTGAGTATTGTACATAACCGAGGTTAAGGTACAATGGCCTTTAAACCCCACAACCTCCCACTTAAAGGCCAATCTACCTTTAAGGGAGAACAACCAGTGGGCATACTATCCAATGCCCATCAATACATGGCAATACTCAAACAGTTGACTAGGTAGACTCTTTGTCAGCATATCTGTAGGGTTATCATCTATATGGACCTTGACAAGCTCTATGCGCTTGTCCTCATGTATCTCCCTGATGAAATGGTACTTGACCTCAATGTGTTTGGTCTTTGCATAAAAGACCGGATTTTGTGCTAGTTAAATAGCACTCATGGAATCATTATGCAATGTTGGTATACCTATATGAATCCCCAAATCTCCCACTAGCCGATCAAGCCATATAGCCTCCTTGCAACCCTAGTATGGTTGCAACATACTTGGCCTCTGTGGTAGACAAAGAAATGCACTTATGTGTGCAAGACATCCATGACACTGCACCACCTATAAAGGTGAACATATAACTAAAAGTGGATCTCTTGTTATCCACATTCCTTGCATAGTTTGAATCAGTGAACCCAAGTATATCTCTCCTCTGCCAAAGAAGATACACATCTCCTTGGTACCCTTCATGTAACTCATGATGCACTTACCAATGCCTCTTTCTTGGATTAGCCATATATCGGCTAACAGCTCCCACTGCTGCAAATGCAATGTCTAGCCTAGTAGCTATCATAGCATTCATAAGACTCCCAACCACCATTGATGCATAAGGAACCTTGGCTATCATATCCCTTTCCTCATCTTATTTGGAACTATCTGCCTAACTCAATTTCACATGTGGAGGCAATGGAGTACTTACTACCTCCCCCCTTCCATATTGAAATGCTGCAATATTTTGTAACCTACTCCCTTAGTGAAAGCCAAAGAGTTTCCTACTATGGTCATGCGTGATGCGCATTGCGCATACCAAGAATATGACCTGTAGGCCCCAAATCCTTCATGTCAAAGGCCTCATGCAACTTGGCCTTCAATGCATCCATCTCATAAGTGTTCTTGCTAGCCAATAGCATATCATCCACATAAAGTGCCAGGAGTACCAGGCTATTATCCTTAGCCCTTTTAGTGTAGAGGCAGTGATCCTTCTAAAGTCCTGGGACCAAATGAAAGCATCAAAATTCTGATACCAATCTCTAGGTGATTGCTTAAGGCCATAGAGACTCTTTTTTAGCTTGCACCTAATATTATTTGCCCTTTTCTTCAAAGCCTTCTAGCTGTACCATGTAAATTTGCACATATAGGTCTCCATGCAAGAATGTTGTCTTGACATCCATCTGCATAAGCTCCATATCCTCTGCTGCTGCTTCAAGCTCTTTCTTTTCCCTTTTTTATGGGTAGATTTAGTTTGCTTCCCATAGAGACAATGCTCACAAAATTCAAAGTTAGAAAATCTCAAATGCAGTAAATAACCCAAACCGCATAAGAGTTTCATTCCATTCTGGCTCATGTTCCCCAAACAACAATGCCACAAAGTACTTGGTTGCTTGGTTATTGCAACAACATGATTAGACGCCCCTGATACATGTAAGGGATACAATGCCCCACACTTGGCACCTCTTGCCAAAACCATAGAGCCCTTTTGAATTTGTAAACTTTGAAAACCAAAGATGGAACATCATCTAGCTGACCCGCTGAAATGAGACTCTTGGTCAGCTTAGGCACATGTCACATTTTTCAAAGCAAATGCAGACCCATTTTTCAAAAGAAAAATTTATGTTACCTTCTCCTACTATATCACATGCATAGTTATTTCCAAGATGCACACAACCTGTCTTTCCACTGTCATAATTGGAGAACCAATCCCTATGGGGAGTAACATGGAATGAAGAACTAGAATCCAAAATCCAATCCTAGGAATATGCATCATTTGAAGTGAGAAGCAAGCCTACAAGTAGATTAACATGAAGAGAATGTTATTGTCACTATTATCAGTGATGACTGCATTAATCTCCTTGATCTTTATTTTTCTTTTGTCCTCCCTAGGACTCTCTTCCTTCTTATTTGCACCCCAATTTGCATTCTTGTTCTTATCCTTTTGCTCTCTTTTCAACTTGTAGCAATCCTTTTTCATGTGGCCCTTCTTGCCATAGTGGTAACACTCAATGTTCCATGCCCTGGATTTGCTATGAGACTTCCCTCTTTCTTAATACTTCACCCTGAACTATGATCTACCCCTTTGGACATCTTGCTTATTGCCATCGATAGAATTTTGTCTAATCTCCTCATCCAACAAGCTACCCACAACATCATCAAACTTCAATGCTCCACCAGGTGCAGAGTTACTGATAGCAGCTATATGGAAGGTATCTCATGAGGATGGCAATGAACATAAGAGGAATATTGCCTTAGTCTCTGCATCAAAATTCATCTTTTGAGCCTGAAGCTAGCTGAAAATAATATTGAATTCATTCAAGTGAGAAGCACTGTAGACCCCTTCCTTCATCTGCAGCTCAAGCAACCTCTTCATGAGTGGCACATAATTTCTTCCACAAATCTTTCATAGCCTGCTCATTTACTACTGTAAAATAAACTGACTCTGCAAGATGAAGTCTAATAGTAGACTTTGCTAATGCATCCAACTCTCATCCAACTCATTCCAATCATCCTCAGCATATCTGCAGGCTTAGCTTCATCAACCCCTGCCAAGGGTTCAATCTACTTCTTTTGAATAAGCACATCCCTTATCTATTATTTCCACAAAGAAAAGTTTGTCCCATCAAACTTTTTAATGCTGAAAAAGTCCTTTTTAGACATGAAAGAGGATGCCATGATGCAAATAAAGCTATCCCAAATGCTAGTATTTGCATGAGAGAAATCACACCAAATACAAGGTGCACCCAAATATGTCTATCTTAATGGAGGATGGTGCCACCAAAACTCAAGGATCGAAGCATCAAAATGCATCTGACTCATGTGCATATACTATGCATCCATATGAGCAAATCTGACCCAAAAGAAAGTGTCAACCTGCAATGACAAAACAATGGCAAACCCAATGCCAACAATAAGGGCCAAATGCCTCAAGCATAAACCCATCCATGGGAATAAGCATTAATAATGTCTCATCCAAGAGAGCATAGCACTATTAGTGTATTAGCTACAATGTGTCAAAGCTATCCCTCATCATAAAATAGCATCTGTGTGCTAAACATCCATCAATAAATCATCCCACAAGGCAATCTAGGCCTATCATCGCATCCAACAAGGATCACAATGCATCTAAATGGCTTGTAAAGCATACACTGCAACCCAGTGCACTCCATAAATGAGTACACATGGCTTAGATTACAACCAGAGTGATCTGCATAAGGTATATCCAAGAAATCACTACCCCATGGCAATGATCGCTAGTGAAAATAAAATTGGGGATGTCTCAAAACATGGGTGTCACTGCACAATCTTGAATCAACAGAAAATATGCAAATATCTCTCTTCTGCTGGAACTCCAAACTCCCAACCAATGAATGGGAAATGGGGACTCAACCCTTGCAATTGGCTTGCAATCAAAAATCAAAGGTTTGAACCTTTGAATGGATTTTTGATAGAGAAATAGATGATTCGGCATCTTAGAGAGATGAAACTTCTCCAAATCTCCATAGAGTCATGCAAGAGCTAAAAGATAGGGGTTTTTTGGCCTCCAAAATGCAATGGAACAGACGGTTTTAGAAATCATAGTCCCAATCACTAGGTCCAACACACGGACCAAAAAACTTTTTTTCAAATAGATTTGTTTATAAACACCACTGAAGTGTGAATGATGAGGAGCACATAAGTTTTAGGACCTCCTGAGTTCGACAGATTTGTGAATGGTTGCTTCAAACTTGAGTTCTAACACACTCATAGAAAAACATTAAAACAGAGACAGTGAGTCAAAAATCCAAAGAAATGATCCTAAACTCAATAATGAAGGTGTTTTCAAACTCATGAAGTGCAAGGGACACCAAAAGTAGGTAACGGTTTCCTCTACACGTCATTTTGGACTCTCAGTCCATCGAAAGGAACAAGGGAATCATCAAAAAACATATTTTTTCTCCAAAACCATTGAGTATGTAGGTAAAGTCACCCAACGGAGCTTCTCCTTCCTCCTTCAGGACTGCAGCAGCAAACTTTGGGCTCCTGTCTTACACCCAAGCTCAGCTAGAACACCCATGCTCTGATACTAGTGAGAGATCTCAACAACGGAAGCAGAATGGAAGAAGGTGATAGAGAAGGAAAGCTAGAAGAGAGAGCCACACAAATTTTGGTGGGTGTAAAACACCTTAATCTTCTATGTCATCCATATATATATATGTGTTTGAGTATTGTACATAAATGGGGTTAAGGTACAGTGGCCTTTAACCCCACAACTTATATTGGTATTGGCTGATTCGATGATTCATTCAATTGATTGTTAACTAATGTAATAAGCAGATTGAGTACAAGTGATGGAACTAATGGCGAGGATTGGAATTAGTGTGAGGTTACTGATTGAGGTGTCACATAATGCATGCTATGTGGCCCAAGGCCCATGGGCCAAGATTATAAAATAATGAATATGAAGCCGTGGGCTAGTTATTTTATTAATTGTGGATGAGGCCATATTAAGCCTTGTGGATGAGGGCATATTTAGGCTTGTGATATTTTGAGCTATTGAGCAATCCCTCCACTTGGGGATAATGGATACTTTTGGATGTACTAATATTGGCTTCTTCTTTTTGGAATATACATTATAAATACTCTAGATGGGAAACATGAGCCACCATCTAGAGGGGCCAGATTGGACCCCATGCAGCGGCATCTCTATTCTTTCCTTCTTGTTTCCTTGTTCTTGGTTTCTATGGTTTTGATAAATAATGAATTTGTGAGCATGTCTGATTTTGAGTTTCTATTACAGTGGTATCAAAGCCTGGCTACTTTCTAGCAAACTAGTGATATGATTTTTGCCAATCTGATAACATAGTCATTCACATAATGTTCTTTCTGATCATTTTGATTATTTGATCGCTAGGTTTTGAGTTCATATGCAAAACTTATCAAAGATTCTTTAAAAACTGATGTTGCAAGTGCTATTGACAAAAATGGCCCACGTTGGCTTATCCAAAGAGTATGCGCTCATATTTTTGTAGAATGAATGAAATTTGAAGTATCATGTGATGTCAAGCATGGAAGTCGTACAAAAATCCCAATAGGGATGTCCCTCTCCTAGGCAATAAGGTTCTAAAATAATGTCAAGGGAGAATGTTTTTATACAACTATCTTGAATCACAAGACTTGCAAAGCTACTTTGACAAAGTATTTGCTCAATGAAGGTGAAGAGCATAGCTAAAGACAAGGAGGAATTCAAAGCCACAAACTGGCCAAGCAACGAATTGGAAAGCATGCTAAACAACTCTTCATGACAAAGGAGATACACATTCTTTCCTTCATATTTTCATTTTGTTTGCTTCTAGTATATGGGTTCCATTCTCTCTTAAAATTATTCATATATAGACAAGAAAGAATGGCAGCTTAAGGTTAATAAAGAGTGATAGATCATATTAATGTATCACAAAAAGGAGAATAAATATGGTATTCTAAACAATATAATATAGGATTATCTAGGTGAGCTAAAACTTTTATGATTGAATAATCATTCTCCTTTAAAAATTGAAAAATACTTCTTTGAATTCTCAAAGAAAGATAAGGAAATATTTAGATTAAAAAATTATTATTGCATGACGCATATGGTATGCCTCGTTGAAATTGTTCAATCACATTGGAGAAAAGTAAAGAGAAGTTAGATAACATGATGACATTATTGCTAAGCAAGAGGGGGATACACGAATATAGCTAGAAATATAGCTTTTATCTTTGATAATTTCCTTGTGATATTACATTTATGAATAATGAAAAAGTTGGTTATGCTAGGTGGTATCTTGTATGTATTTTCTAGCACCTAAAGAAAATACATCTTGGATCGTTACTAGTCATCAAGTTAGATTTAAAAAACTTTGAGATGTGATTTGATAATGGTGTAGTGTCAATATCATATTGGTATGGGGTGGTAGAGATGTTGAGAAATATGACAAATGTAATGCTTGGGCTTATACCTCAAGTAACATGGCCATTGAATGAATGTGGTATAGTAATTTCTATTGGTACAAGATAAGAAATTTACTATCTCTTGGTTAATAAGAGAGTTTAAGATATTTTAATGATACTTTTTTACCATCTCAATGATGATACGTGAACCTAAATGCATCATGGATCACAATCTGGAAAGAAAAAATATATATTTATGTTGAATATATTCTCAATTTTAAGCATCATACGAGAGATGATGCCCAGTGGGATGCCTGAGTGGCTCTTTCAAGATTTCCTAAACCTCATCAGTTTCTATAATCAAACATGCAACTGAGGTCAGTTTGCAATCCAAGCAAGAGGGACGTTATTTCTGATATTTCTTGCTATGGATATTATTTTAGTCATGTGGGACTATGGCAAATTATTCCATAGCATCACACTGGCCATGGTGACGGGGGTCCTAGTAGATGCTTTTTGTGGTTTAGTTGGGGATGTTGCTAGCCTATGATTTTCCATGCTAGTTGGTCATATTCTAGGTGATTCCATGTTAATATTGATGTCGCTAGTATTATTGGTGTTATGTTTTATTACTGTACTTTGAGTGTAATTATATTGGTGTTGTCTCTGTGCCAACCTGGACTTAGGTAGTACAGAATATATGTGTAGAGTAGCGGCGGCAAAGCTTCGCTTGTACTTGCATAAGGCTAGGAATAATCCATCTTAGAAATCCAACTTGCATGTTCTACATGCAAGTTCTACATACGATTCCTACATGCAACACGTGAGTTCTACATGCAACTCCTACATGCGAGTTCTACATGCAACTCCTACATGTATGTTCTACATGCAACTCCTACATGCATGTTCTACATGTAAGTCCTACATGCAACTCCTACAGGCAAGTTCTACATGCGAGTTCTAGGTGCAAGTTCTACATGCAACTTCTAGGTGCAAGTTCTACATGCAGAGAGAGAATGTCTTATAACCACTTGCATATCAGCCACATTTGGCTCATCATTTCCACCAATAGATGATCCATCATCTACCCTTGATTGTATACCTGTGGGAGTACTTGGTGGTACCATATCTTGCACATTTGGTGCATGGACAGCTTGCTTTCTATCAACATATGCAGGTGGATTCACATCCTGGAAAGTGATTCTCCTCATTTCCACATCCCTCATGGGTGCCTTATGCATCTTCTTCTCATTTAAGACTACATCATGGCTGCATATGATCTTCTTTGCTTCTAGATCCCAGAGACGATAGCCCATCTCTCCACTTTCACCATAACCCAGAAAGATGCATTTCCTAGTCTTAGGATCTAGCTTCTTTTGAAGCTCTTTTGGAACATGTGCATATGCCTCACACCCAAATATATGCAAATGAGAGTAAGAGGGCTTCTTGCCACTCCATGCCTCTTCAGGAATACCGCCATCCAAACTCTTACTAGGTGATTTATTGATCACATGTATTGCAGTCTTCATTGCCTCATCCCAAAAACCACCAGAAAGACTTGCATTGGAAAGCATGCATTGCAACCTTTCTTGAATGGTACGGTTCATCTTTTCTGCAACTGGATTTTGCTCTAGAGTACGAGGGGATGTGAGCTCCCTCTTAATCCCATGTGTATCACAAAAATGCTGAAAGTCATGAGTCTAGAGATACTCTTCACCATTGTCAGTCCGTAGGCATTTAAGCATTCTACCTAAGTGATTCTCAACCAAGGCCAGCCATTTCTGAAATACCTAGAACACATCACTCTTCCAAGCTATAGCATAAGCCCACACTCTCCTAGTTGCATCATCAATGAATGTCACATAGTATTCAGCCCTGCCTAATGACCGTGTAGGCATGGGACCACATATGTCTGAATGCACCAAATCAAGCTTTTCAAACTCTTTCTTTCCCCTTCTTTTATGGGCTGATTTAGTCTACTTCCCATAGAGACAGTGCTCACAAAATTCAAAATCAGAGAAACTCAAATGCGGTACATAACCCAAATGGCATAAGAGTTTCATTCTTATTGCAACAACATGATCAAATACCCCTGATACATGTAAGGGATACAAAGTCCCACACTTGGACCCTTGGCCAAAAGCATAGAGCCCTTCTGAATTTTCCAGCTCTGAAACCCAAAAGTGGTGTGAAAACCAACATCATCTAGCTAACCCACTGAAATAAGACTCTTGGTCTACTTAGGCACATGTCTCACATGTTTTAAAATAAATGCAGACCCATTTGCAAAAGAAAACTTTATGTCACCTACTCCCACTATGTCACATGCATAGTCATTTCCATGCACACAACCTGTCTTTCCACTGTCATAAGTGGAGAACCATTTCCTATGGGGAGTAACATGGAATGAAGCACCAGAATCCAAAATCCAATCCTGGGAATATGCATCATCTGAAGTGGTAAGCAACTCTATAGATAAACTAGACATGAAGAGAACATCATTGTCACTATCATGTGTGACTGCATTGATCTCCTTGATCTTCACTTTTCTTTTGTCCTCCCTTGGACTCTCTTCCTTTTGATTTGCACCCCAATTTGCATTCTTTTTCTTATCATTTTGCTCTCTTTTCAGCTTGTAGCAATCCTTTTTCATATGGCTCTTCTTGCCACAGTGGTAACACTCAATGTTCCATGCCCTGGATTTGTTACAAGACTTCCCTCTTTCTTGGGACTTCCCCCTGAACTGTGATCTGCCCCTTTGCACATTTAAGGCTGCATCCTGCTTGTTGCCGTCCATAGACTTTTGTCTAATCTCCTCAGCCAACAAGCTACCCACAACATCATCAAACTTTAGTACTCTACCAGGTGTAGAGTTACTAACAGCTGTACGGAAGGTACCCCATGAGGATGGCAATGAACATAAGAGAAATATTGCCTTAGTCTCTGCATCAACATTCATCTTTTGAGCCTGAAGCTGGCTGAAAATAATATTGAATTCATTCAAGTGAGAAGTAATGGAGACCCCTTCCTTCATCTACAGCTCAAACAACCTCTTCATGAGGTAGACTTTATTAGAGGCAGTTTCCTTCTCATAAGTGGCACACAGTTTCTTCCACAAATCTTCCGTAGTTTGCTGATTTACTACTGTGAAATAAACTGACTCTGCAAGATGAAGTCTAATAGTAGACTTTGCTAATGCATCCAACTCATTCCGATCATCCTCAGACATATTTGCAAGCTTAGCTTTAATCCCTGCCAAGGGTTTAATCTGCTTCTTTTGAATAAGCACATCCCTTATCTGTTTTTTCCACAAAGAAAAGTTTGTTCCATCAAACTTTTTAATGTTGAAAAACTCCTTTTCAGACATGGAAGAGGATGCCATAATGCAAATAAAGCAAAATCCCAAATGCTAGTGCCTACAAGAGAGAATCACACCCAATACCAGGTGCACCCAAATGTGTATGCCACAATAGAGTGAAATATCACCAAAACTCATGTCTCAAAGCATCTAACTCATGTGCATATACTATGCATCCATATGAGCAAATCTGGCCCAAAAGAAAATGCCAACTGCAATGGCGATCCAAAATGCCAATAAGTGCCAAATGACTCAAGCATAAACACCGTCCACTGGCAGATGCATTAATAATATCTCATCCAAGAGAGCATAGCACTATTAGTGCATCACTTGCAATGTGTCAAAGCTGTCCCTCATCATAAGATAGCATCCATGTGCAAAGCGTCCATAAAAATAACATCCCACAAGGCAATTTGGGCCTATCAATGCATCCAATAAGGACCACAATGCATCCAAATGGCCTATAAATCATCCACTATAACCCAATGCACACCATGAATGAGCGCACACTGCCCAAACTGCAACCAGAGTGATTTGCATAAGGTACACTCAAGAAATCATAGTCCCACAGTAATGACCGCTACTGAAAATAGAACCTGAGATGCCTCAAAACATGGGCGCCATTGCATAATCGGACTCAGCAAGAAAATCTGCAAATATCTCTCTTCTGCCAGAACTCCAAAATCCCAACCGATGAGTGAGAAATGGGAGTCAACACTTATCCACTGCCATGTGGCATAAATCTAAGGTTTCAAAACCTTAGAATGAAAAAATGCATAATAGAGAGACGAAATCGAATATACAGAGATCTATAACTCTGAAAATCCTCCACCGAATCATGTAAGAACTGATAGGTAGGGATTTTTGGGCATCCAGAACACAATGGGACAGACGATTTTGGAAATCGTCGTCTCAATCACTGGGTCCAGCACACGGACTGAAAAACGTTTTTGGAAACAGAGCTATTTGTAAACTCTACCGGAGTGTGAATGATGAGCAACATAGAAGTTTTAGGACCTCCTGAGTCCACCGAAACTGACAGATCTGCAAATGGTTGCTCCAAACTTGAGTTCCAACACCCGGGTAGAAAAACGCAGAAACTGACACAGTGAGTCAGAAATCCAATGAAATGATCCCAGATTCAAGAATGAAGGTGTTTCCAAGCTTCTGAAGTGAAGTGGATACCAAAAGTAAGCAATAGTTGCCTCTACAAGTCAATACGGAGTCTTATCATCGAACGGAATAGGGAAAAGCTCAAAAAACGACTTTTTCTTTGAAAACACTTAACAGGCTCTCAAAACCACTTTGCAAAGCCAAAGTGACTTTTCCAAAGGTTCCTCCAAGGTCTCTGCACACTCGGATGCAAGTAAAGTTGCCCACAAAGCCTCCCATAGAGCTTCTCCTTCCTCCCACAGAGCTGTTGAGCTTCCAAGTATTCACTCTCAATGGAAGCAAGAACGGAAGAGGGAAAGAGAGAAATAGAGAGCCACACAAGTTTTGGTGGGTGCAAAACCACCCTAATCTTCTTTTTCATTCATTTATATATGTGTTTGAGTATTGTACATAACCGGGGTAAAGGCATAGTGACCTTTAACCCCCACACATGTGATGTCATTAGAGTGGGAGACATACATCTTGCTTTTGCTAGTGGGTCTACCTTTGTGTTTAAGAATGTGCATCACGTGCCAAAGCTCACGAAGAGCTAGATTTTTATGGGATAGCTAGATGATGTTGGCTATCATACTACCTTTGGGAACCATACTTGAAAGATATGTAAGGGTACATTGGTCATAGCCAAAGGGTCTAAGTGTGGAACATTGTATTCCTTACATGTATCTAGTGTAAAAGATCATGTGATTGCCATCCTTGAATAGCCGTCTGCTTCTTTGTGGCATCATAGGTTGGGGCACATGAGTCAAAGAGGAATGGAAATTCTATCTTGTTTGCAATATGTACCTTCTTTCAACTTCTCAGACTTTATCATGTGTGAGCATTGCATTTATGGTAAGCAGACTAGGTCATCACATAGGAGATCTCTTTAAAAAACAAAGCACAAACCATTGGAATTGGTTCATAGTGATGTGTGTGGACCTATGCCTATCATGTCATTGAGAGGAGCATCAAACTTTGTTACATTCATTGATGATGCTACATAAGAAGTATGGGTTTATCCTATACAGAAAAAGGATGATGCCTTTGATTCATTCCATAAGTCCTTGGCATATGCGGAGATTAAGAAGCTTAAATGCTTGCAAACTGATAATGGTGGAGAGTACACCTCTCATGCTTTTCAAAGGTTTTGTCAGATGCATGACATTAAGAGGGACTTGATTACTCTAAAAAACCCTAAGCAAAATGGTGTTGCCGAGAATATGAATCACACCATATAGGAGAGGAACCATAGCATGCTTTCCAATGCTGGCCTTTCATAGGGTTTTTCAGTAGAAGCTATTATGACAGTAGTGCATTTGATCAATTGATCATTGAGTAGGCCATTGGATGGAAAGCTCCCTAAGGAGGTGTGGTCAGGCAAGCCACCCTCTTACAAGCATCTTCATGTTTTTGGCTGCGAGGCCTACGTACTCATACATAAGGAGAAGAGGAGCAAGCTTGATCCAAATTCAAGAAAATGTATATTTCTTGGGTATGGGGATGCAAGAGAGATGGGATATCGCCTATGGGATCCAGAGGCTAGGAAGATTGTTTGCAACCAATGATGTGACCTTCAATGAAATTTGATGCATAAACAACTTATTAAAACAATGGAAATTAGGATAATGGTATTCTAATAGGATGGAACACCATGTTCCACGTGCAGTCCCAAATAATACAATCAATGGACAACAATTACAACCACAAAATATTGAGGTGGGAGGTCTACATAAAGTGGGAGAACCTCACATTATGCAAGAAAATCATTTGGGACAGCAAGTTGCTCATGGTGAGCAAGTCTTGAGATGATCTACCAGAGTCTCACATCCTCCGGAGAGATTTACACCATCTTTGAATATATTGAGTTGACCGATTGTGGAGAGCCTTCATGCTATGAAGAGGCTATGTCTAGGGATGACAAGTACAAGTGGGAGAAGGCTATGCAATTGGAGATGGATTCATTGATAAAGAATGCAACCTGGGAGTTGTTACATTGGCCTAGAGGGAAGCATGTACTTCCATGCAAGTGGGTTCACAAGATGAAGGAAACACTAGGTGATGCATTTCCCAAGTACAAAGCACTATTGGTTGCCAAAGGATTCAAGCAAGAGAAGAAGATTAACTTTGATGAGATTTTCTTGCCGGTTGTCAAGATGACTACCCTTCATACAGTGCTTGGTTTGTTTGTGAGAGAGGACATGGAGCTTGTCCAAATGGATGTCAAGACAGTATTCTTGCATGGGGATCTACATGAGGAGATCTATATGTCACATCCAGAGAGGAACGGTATCATCAGTTTGATGCCTTCATGAAGTCGCAAGGCTACAAGAAAAGTGACACCGATCATTGCTTGTACAATACGAATGCTATGGATGGAAGCCTTCTTATCTTGATCTTGTATGTGGATAATATGCTTATCGCTAGGAAGAACACTAAGGTGGATGCTTTGAAGCAACATAAGCTACATGAGACCTTTGACATGAAGGATTTGGGTGACATCGGTCATATTCTTGGCATGAGGATTGTGTGGGATAGAAGGAAGAAGCTCCTTTACCTATCACAGAAGGAGTACATTGTCAAAGTACTCGAGCGTTTTAATATGGAGAGGTGGAAGACCATTCATACTCCATTACCTCCATATGTGAAACTCAGTCAAGAGGATATCTCGAAGACAGATGAGAAGTGGGCTGAAATGGTGAAGATGCCATAGTCATCGGCATGTGGTTGCTTGATGTATGCCATGGTGGCAACATGTCTAGATATTGCTTTGCTGTGAGAGTGGTTTGCATGTACATGGCAAATCCTAGCAAGAAGCACTGGGAGGTAGTGAAGAGTATCATGAGATACTTGAATGGTACAAGAGGTTTGTGCATTTGCTTTGGAAGGAAGGATACATTTGCAGTCCTTGGTTACATTGATGCAAATTTTGCAAGGCTTGTAGACTCTAGGAAGTCAACTACGGGATATTTTTTCACATTTGCAGGAGGTACAATTTCATGGGTCTCTTGGTTGTAGGCATGCACAACTTTGTCCACCATTGAGGGAGAATATGTTGCAACCAGTGAGGCATGCAAAGAAGCTATATGGCTTACTCACCTAGTGGAAGATTTGGGCATTATAGGAGAGGTTCCAGTTTTGCATTGTGATAGCCAGAGTGCCATCCAATTGGCACGGAATCCTATTTTTCATGCAAAGACAAAGCATATTGATGTGAAGTATCAAATCATTAGGGAAGTGATTGAGGACAAGCATATTCAGCTTGTCAAGATTCACATGGATGATAACCTTGTAGATCTTTTTACAATCATATAATGGTGCATGTTCCTCCGCACCTTATGGCTACCAATGCACGAGATGTCTTCCTTGATCTTCATGTCGGCCTTCAACGGCTGATTGTCCAGTGCATTATTGAAGGAGATGACGGGTGGAATGATACACCGTGGATGATTCATGGTGAAGAACTACTGATACGCTGGGAGGATTTTGACTTTACTTCTACTCATTGTGCGGTGATCGAACTACTCGCTGCTTCAGAGGTAATTAAAACAGTGTCCTTCATCGAAGGGTGGGATGCTCCCAAAGCTTGGGGGGAGATTTGGTGCATCTGCTTGTTGATTTCTGTGGAAAAGCTCGTCCTAAATGGTTTATTCACAATCTCATTACAAAGGTTTCTAGGCCTCGGCTATGGTTGGTAATGTTTCGACCAAGGAATCCATTTGTACCTAATTAGCCTTTTGTGCCTCATTTCGAGCTTCAAATTGTAATTCTTTTTGGTCTTAAGATAAACTATCAACAAAGGATTGCAAGTTTATTTGGTGCTGAACGTTTGGCTCAAGTGTTGAATTCTCCCCACCCTCTCCTCCTACCTATCTTGGACTACCGAGAAACTTGGGATGTCCGAATTTTAGTCCTGGTGTGATGACATCTTGGATTCTTCAATTTGATGGAGCTTACAAACCTTCGACCAAGGCGGCTGGCGTGGGTGTGAAGCTCACTTCACCGGGTGGTGAGGAGTATTGTTACAGCAAGTCTTCACCCGCAAGTACTTGCAATCAAGCTGAGCACTCGGCGCTCATTTTGGGGCTACAAAAGGCACAAGAACATCATGCCAAGCAATTGGAGGTGCAACGAGATTCTCAACTAGTGTGTGAACAAGTTAGTGGAAGGTGGAAGGTGCGGAGCAAAGGCTTGGTTCCATGACATCAACAAGCCTTGGAACTTTGCAACCAATTTAAAGAGGTAAAAATTCAGTATATCCCTCAAGCTCGAAATCTTGTTGCTGATTTCTTGGCACGTGAAGCTTGTACTTCAATCACGCATGACGCGAGTGGAAGCGCCACCCCACCAAAGCCGCAAGCCACGAAGGAGGGTAATCATTTGTAAGGAATGCAAAGGTTGTGGTCATCATGAAACTAAGTGTTGGGCATACTTGATATGAGTTCACCGACTTCGGCAGATCATCAGGAGGGTTCTAAAGGACATTGCTCAAAAGAAGGATGCCAGACCGCACACCCCTTGAAGAAATAGCATGGCGACTACAAGAACTGGAAGAAGCTAAAGGTGATGTGCAAGCTCTCCAACTGCTGACATTTGTCATGGCATTCTTGTTTGCCTTGATGAACAACCTCATGCAACGCCACACCTCTAACCCCCGGTTGTAATGAACGATGTGATATCATGAGGGTTGGTCCTTTTAAGATTGTCTATGTGCTATTCTATGCTAAAGATTCTTCTCGTGTAATATTTCACACTACACCAGTCACACCCTACCCTGCCTATGTGTGCTTTTTGGATGTATCTTCACCCGATTTTCAGTTCAAGCTGTCTCTTACTATTGTTCGTCCATAGATAAGCCCCTCATTTCCATCTTCTAAGCATGGCTAACATTCCCGTGTTTTGTGGACGGGTAGAAGAAAATCCAAATGAGTATCTTGTGGCCTTCAAGCGCCGTTGTGTTTCTCTCAACTTTCTTACTGAAGAGAGATGGCTATTGGTTCTTCCCACATTTCTAGAGGGTTTGGCTCAAGTGTGGTATGAGAAGCAAACCGAAGACGTTCACCAAAGCTGGCCAAGGTTGACAGCAGCTATGATTGAGTATTTCGGCAAAGAAGAGGAGCCGGAGAATGTGTACCTGTAGGTGGCAAACTTGAAGCAGTCAGAAGGTGAGATGGCACGTCGATATGTGGATCGAGCGGCCGTGCTCCTGGACCGTTTGATTGCCACACAGGAGGACAATGCCGGATTTCATGCCGGAATGACTCAGCATGTGCTGGGCTACCTTGTAGCAGGAGCGAGTGATGAATTCCGCCTCAAGCTTAAATGGGAGAATCCAGAAACTATGGTGCTAGCGCATGAGATTGCTCAAAAGTTTGATAAAGTTCAGTCTGGACCCCGCTTCAAAGAAGACGATTGTCCCTCCGCATCCCCCTCAATTCCTGCAACAACAACTTAGGGGGTCTAACTCAGGGGCATACCCCCACCCCTCATCAGGGATGTATCCACCGCCTCCACCTCAGATGTATGGTCCTCCCTTAGATGCTTACCCTCAACAAGGTGGATATCCTCATTCTCCGCCTCGAAGATTTCCCCAGCCTCACCCACGAGCCCCCCTCCTCTCTACTCCCGTGGCCCCTCCAACTAAAGAGGCCCCCCCTGCAATAGAACCTGGAGTTAATGACCTAGCCAAGGCCCTGAATGATCTTCGGCTTGAGATGGTGGGCATCAGAAATCAAGCCAACCGCCCTCCAAGAGATCGTGCTAATGTTGTATGCTACGAGTGCCACCAGAAGGGTCATTATCGCACGGAATGCCCCAATATTCCAAGGGTGAATCTTCTAAGTGAGTCGGGCAATGAGGATTATGATGTAGAGATCCTTGACCTCAGGAAAAGAAGTCGTGCCACCACGGACCCCTCTCCAAACCGTGGACCGGGCCACCCCAGGAAGAAGGTGTCCTTCTCAGAGCCCTCAGATGCTGAGATGGCAGACCCACCAACAGAGAAGACTAAAAGATCTCGCAGGAGTAAGTGGTCACCCTCGGATTTTCCCATCGGCTCAGGGCAAGAGGACTATTTGGTCGTTCAGGACCTTGCTCATCGATCTTTGAGCATCACACTCCCTCAACTAATAGCATTAAGCCCTAAGGTGAGACGTGAGCTGCAGCAAGGACTCTCAACAAGGAAGAGCAAGAAAAAGGGAAAGGTACGAGAGGTATCTTCTATCTTTGAAGAAATTGATCAGCACCCACATACAGTAGATGTCATCATAGATAATTGCCGTGTCAAAAATGTGTGTGTTGATGGGGGAGCTGCATGTAATATCATGGTGCCCCGAATCATGAAGAAATTGAATTTGAAATGTACAAGGCGTTCCTCCACTTGAATCAAGGTAGCAGATGGTCGACGACTCTCCACCATGGGAGTCATTGAGGATTTGCCCATCACTGTCAATGGGTTGACCACCACTGTCAATTTCTATGTAGTGGACATTGAAGATACAGGCAGAAGTTACCCAGCCATACTCGGGAGACCATGGTTGAGAAAAAGTGATGCAATTAGCTATTGGAAGACAGGACACATGTCTTTTGGTGCTTCCAAGGAGAAAATCCCAGTGCAACCTGGTGCCATGGAACCGGAAGAAGAAGAGGAGCATGACAGTGATACTATCTCATCCTCAGTGTCTGAGTCCATGGAAGAATCAAACGGGGGGGAGGAATTTTCAGAGGAGGAAGTTTACATGATGGGGGTGTCTCCGACCCTGCCACCTGCAGAAAAGATAACAGCTAGTCCTCAACATCTCAAATCAATGCTTTCTCCAGACCTCACTCCAAGTGAGAAAGATGAGTTTCTTGAAATGTTCAAAGATTTCCCTGACCTCTTTGCAACTAGCTACCACCACCTTCGCCATGTGACTGCCATAGAGCACAAGATAGAGCTGAAGCCTGATGCAAAGCCTGTGGCTCAGAAGTATCAGAGATTAGGGCCCCTGCAGACCGATGCTTTGCGCTCAGAGTTGCAGAAGCTTGTAGAGGCTGGGTTTATTGTTCCGGTTCACAATAATGAATGGGTTTCACTAGTGGTAGTCATCCCAAAGAAAAACAACAAGTGGCGGGTCTGCATCGACTATAAGAAACTCAATGCTGCCACCAAGAGGGATCATCATCCCCTGCCCTTTCAAGACCTCATTCTTGAGAAGGTAAGTGGTCATGAGATGTATACTTTCTGTGGTGGTTACTCTGGGTTTTATCAAATCAGAATTGCCGAGGAAGATGTGCTTAAAACCACATTTGCCACACCCTGGGGGACATTTGCATTCAAAGTAATGCCATTTGGCCTCACCAATGCTCCTGCCACCTTTCAAAGATTTATGTAGATGGTGTTTGCTCCTTATTTGGGGGATTTCTTGGAGGTGTTTTTAGATGATTTCTGTATATTCTCATCATGTAAGAAGCACATCATGAAGTTTAGATTGGCCTTCCAAAGGGTCAATGATGCAAATGATAGTCTCAACCCTGAGAAATGCACCATTGGTGCCACTCAAGGGAGGTTATTGGGACATGTTGTCTCATCCGAGGGCATCAAGCCTAACCCCGAGAAGGTAGAAGCCATCCTCAAGCTCTCCCCACCTACAACTAAACGTCAGGTACACTCATTTGTCAATCTAGTAGGATACTATCACCGCTTCATTGATCAATATGCTGCTTTGACACGGCCCATGACTATGCTATTAAAAGATGGGGTTGATTTCTCTTGGGATGAGGATTGTGATCTTGGGTTTGCACAAATCAAGAATGCTCTGGCTTCAAAACCCATTCTATGCAATCCAAACTGGTCAAAGACCTTCTATATCAATCCTGGGTTTGGTGAGCACACTCTGGCAGGTATTCTTCTCCAGCAAGGGGAGGATCGGTTCATGTACCCCATTCGATTTGCTTCTCGACAATTGCTCGACACTGAGCGACGCTATTCAGAGGCTGACAAGCATGCATTGTCTTTGGTGTTTTGCATTGAGAAATTTAAGCATTAAGTGGCTAGAAAGTCCTTCTTTATACTCACTAGCACTGGTCTTGCAAAGCAGGTTCTTCATTCACCAAATCCCATGGGCCGGTTGGCCAAATGGTTGGCAGTTCTACAAGAATATGATTTTTCTTTCAAAATTGTAAAAGGGGGTTGTTCCAACTTGAAGAATGCTTTGATTGATTTAGAGGAGTGCCTTGATGTAACCCTGGTAGCAGCCATAGAAGTTGGGGATCCTTGGTATGGTGGTATCTACAAGTTTTTGACCGCTTTCTCCTTTCCTTCAGAAAGTACTAGCTATGAGAGAAAGAAGATCCACAGAGATAGTAGGCGCTACACCCTCCTTGATGGGGTGTTGTACCGTCAAGGCATGGATGGGGTACTCAGACGGGCCATTGATGTAGATGAAGTGCCTAAGGTATTGAAGCATTATCATGATGGATTTTGTGGAGGCCACTATGCCAGTGACTATACAACTAAGAAGATTTTACATGCTGGATACTATTGGCCGACCTTGTTCAAGGATGTCACTTTGTATTGCAAAACCTGTGAACCATGTCAATTCTTTGGTAGGAAGGATTTGTGTCCTGGGCAACATCACCCAGTGATGTCCATCCATCCGTTTCAGAAGTGGGGAATAGATTTTGTCGGACCCTTGCCCATGACTGCCCGCAAAAAGAAGTATCTTTTGGTAGCCACTCAGGAAGTCACTAAGTGGGCTGAAGCCATCGCCCTCTCTACTGCAAATGGCAAGGAAGTTTCAAATTTCATCTTTGAACGTATCTGCACA